>NC_090021.1:187220543-187563877 GCF_037176765.1 Anolis sagrei
TTATATGAAATTCAGGGTAACAAGGACCTTATTCTCTTCCACTTAAAATATAATGTAGAACTTGCTGTTTTATAAACATCTTATTAAATGGATATAAAAGAAGATTTGCCAACAAAGAATTTGGGACCTTATTTTAAAAATTAATTCTTGCTACATAGGCAAAACTATCTTTCCAAATAAGCTACTATTTTGGGTTGTAAGTTTTCCAGGCTGTATGGCCATGTTCCAGAAGCATTCTCCCCTGACGTTTTGCCTGGATCTATGGCAGGCATCCTCAGAGGTTGTGAGATCTGTTGGAAACTAGGCAAGTGAGGTTTATATATCTGTGGAATGTCCAGGTTGGGAGAAAGAACTCTTATCTGTATATAAACCCCACTTGCCTAGTTTCCACCAGGCTTTGTTTCCAACTGCATATTGATCTCTAAAACTACTAATCGTTTCACTTTATTGTTCTGCAAGTTGTAGATTCCCATTTTAGATTATTTAATTATCTGCGTGTAGGATAATGCATACACAATCACATGCATTAATTACTCCAGTGTTACTTAAAGTGGTTGTTTTTGGACTAGTCCACATGCTCTTAACTGGTTCCTCATCAGTTTTCATAAAATAAATAAACTATTTTAGCTGAGGAGCATAACCATGGTACTGGTCCCTGATAAAACATCAAATAGCTCAAGATGCACTAAACTAGGCAGTTGTGCGTCCTTTTTCCTTTTGTTTAAATAAGGTCCTTTTACTTACAGATGCCATGTGAATACCTCTCTCTGGATGCAATGGAGAAATGGATAATCTGTAAGTTTAAATCTTCTGTTGAAATTCTGTTTCTCCTCAGTTGTTTTCAAGTGTGAGTGGAGTCAGAGAGTGAGTTAATGCTCAATCTCTTCCTTAGCTGCTTCTTAGTGGAAGAAAAGAATTCATTCTCAGCTCCCGGAACTAGTATTGTTGTGAAAGCTTCCGGCACGGCCCTCACATAGGGAAACCAATTAATATGAGGATAAACTTCTCTGTTTTGCTTGTGTATTAATCTAAGTTTTAAAAGCAATGCTCCCTAAGCATTAACAAAGAGAGAGTGGAAAAACTGAAGCTGGGACATACAATGTATTAATTCCATTGCCTAAGTACAGTTATGTCAATTACAGATGCAGCTATTATAGAGATGGGCCAAACTTAAGCATTTCAGATTCCCATACTTATCAGTCAGAAAATTAAGCTCAAGCTTAAGTTTCACTTAGATTTTTGTCTGTCATTGACATCAATGAACATTTAAAGTGTTTATCCTTGCCTGGCTCAAGTCTAATATGTTTTTTTTTTTAATTGATGACATGCATGTGTATCTTCTGTAGTAATTAAATATTCCAGAAGGAATAGAAGCTGATACACTAGAAACGAATGTGAAGCTGTCATTTGCAATATGGTGGGACTTGGAACATAACCTTTAGAAATGTATCTGATGTCAGTGCTGCGGAGGTTTATCATCTGAGTTTTCTCATTGTATTCCAGAACATAAGAACTATATGAAGCAGAAACTGCTTAAGTGTTCAAGTGTTGCCTGCAATATATATTGTTTGTTTGTTATGGAATTAATCAAATTTTAAGGATTTTCTATTTTTATGTCTTATTTATATGGTTGACGTTAGGATGTGATTTTAATGATGTTGTAAGCTGCCTTGGGTCCATTGGAGAAAGATAGGGAGAAATGCCTGGAACAAAATAAAAAAAATAAATAATAATAGCTAAATAGAATACAGATTACCTATACATTTTACATTTCTATTTACTGGTTATTTCCTCTCTTCTGATTCTTTTTTCTCCTCTTTTCAAAGTTGGATTTATTTTGTGCCATGGAATCCTGAATAGTGATGCAACAGCTTTGACCCTTTGGAAGCTTGCCCTTCAAAGCAGCTCTTGTTTGGCTCTGTTTCGAGATGAAGTTTTTCATATTCACAAAGCTGCAGAGGACCTATTTGTAAATATAAGAGGGTACGTCGTTTTTTTTAAAAGAATAGACTAAATTTCATTGCACCTAATTCTTTGTGGTTAAATATTATGTGACATAACAGGACAGGAATCTTGGATATTTAGAGGAGTTAGGATTTAAGAGATTGAGGGTTTAAGAAGATTGGGTGTGGGTGCCCCCTTCTTCATTTTTAGAAATTATCCTGTTTTCTTTGTTAGGGCTAGTGAAAATAAAACCAAAGGACTACCCCTAAACCCATTTCAGTAATGTAGGTTTTCATCATCGTTCTGATGAAGCAGAAATGTTCTTTCTATTTTCATCAAGATTATTAACTTTTCAAAAACGTCGATGAAACCATTGAGGGGATGAAATCTTTACATTTGTGGTAAGATAATGAATAGAAGAGAAGAAGTTGGTGATTTCTTGGCCTTATACCTCAGTTCCAGTATACATCAGTACGAGGTCTTAAAAGCTGTATTAATATAAATGGGCCTTTTATAGTAAATTTCAACCTAGAATGTATGAGACATTCATAGAATCATAGAGTTGGAAGAGACCTCGTGTGCCATCCAGTCCAATTCCCTACCAAAAAGCACGGAAATCACCGTCAAAGCACCCCTGACAGATGGCCACCCAGCCTCTGCTGAAAAGCCTCCAAAGACGGAGCCTCCACCACACTCTGGGGCAGAGAGTTCCACTG
Organism: Anolis sagrei; assembly: GCF_037176765.1. Taxonomy (NCBI): domain Eukaryota; kingdom Metazoa; phylum Chordata; class Lepidosauria; order Squamata; family Anolidae; genus Anolis; species Anolis sagrei. The sequence goes on from NC_090021.1 coordinate 187,223,204, forward strand.
CTGAACAGTACTCACAGGAAGTTCTTCCTAATGTTCAGGTGGAATCTCCTTTCTTATAGTTTGAAGCCATTGCTCCACATCCTAGTCTCCAGGGCAGCAGAAAACAAGTCTCCTCCCTATGACTTCCCCTCACATATTTATACATGGCCATCAGGTCTCCTCTCAGCCTTCTCTTCTTCAGGCTAAACATGCCCAGCAGTTTAAACCACTTCCAGGTGTGGTAAGACCAAGGCAGAATAGAGGGGTGGGTAGCAGGACTTCCCTGGATCTAGACACTATACTCTTATTGATGCAGGCCAAAAACCCATTGGCCTTTTTTAGCTGCCACATCACATTGTCGGCTCATGTTGTCCACGAGGATTCCAAGATCTTTTTTCACACATACTGCAATCGAGCCAGGCATCCTCCTGAACTGATACATTGTACTAAATGTACAGCTTTAGGCTACATAGTTTTACTGGGCACATTGATGGAGCTGTCAGTTAAAATTTAATCCTTAGGGGATAGTTAGTTGCCACCTCCGCATCAAAAACAGAAAGTTCGGAACTCAGATATAACTTGTGGTTATATATGTCTCAGTATCAGCTGATATTCCATGCTCCTTATTCAGTTCTTCAAAGGTCTCTCACTCGATCTAAATGCATTGTCTTTATTGATCATGTAAAACAGTGGTTCTCAGCCTGTGGGTCCCCAGATGTTTTGGCCTTCAACTCAGAAATCCCAACAGCTGGTATTTCTGGGAGTTATAGGCCAAAACACCTGGGGACCCAGAGGTTGAGAACCACTGATCTGGGGAGCCTTCATTTGTCAATAGATAAGTTTAGGAAAGTTTCTTTTTATCTGTCATCTACAGTTGTACAGAAAACAATGTTTTATAGTCTTTATTTACACTTGCAGCTATAACAAACGTATTAACGACATAAGGGAGTGCAAGGAAGCCGCTGTATCACATGCGTAAGTGTCCTGTAAAATAACTTTTAACAAAATACTACCAAACATGTTATTCAGCCAGATGTTAGAACCATGTCAGCTGTGTTTAAGAGGCTGCATTTAAAATTCCCAAATCAAAAAAATGTGTTTCTGCCATTTGCAGTTTCCACACATTATGAAAGCTGTTTTGTAGAGATTTTGGCCTTTCTGGAGCTGGCATTGTTTGGAGGTGGATGTTGCCCTCTTTCCTTGAGGAGAATTGCTTCCTGCATATCTCTCACAATCTTTGGAGTCAGTTCTGTATTTTGTATCGCAGATCTCATTCTGTTCTGCGTTACGTGCTCTGTTCTTGTATAATGTACTGTAGTGTTTGGAACAGAGGCAGTTGTTTTTGTGAAATAGCTTTATTATGAACATTAACTCATTCCATCAGATTATCAATTTTTGCCTAGAATTTCAGATGTATATCTGGATGTGGCAGAGGGTGTAGTAGATAATAAAAGTATGCCATGCTCAATTTCTCTTCAGCATTTTGTAATTGTCACATGTAGAATTCAGAGATACAGATAATATGAAGTATCAAAATGAAAACTTACAGGGTTTGATTTTTGTTTGTTTGCTTGTTTAGATTTTCACTGGCAACATAATAAGTGTCTTTATAGTTTTGTTAATCTTTGACCCTAAGGAATAGCATGTGTAAACTGCATTTGCTTAGTACTTTAAATGTTTTGATATGACTGCCAAAGATGACATGATATTTAAAATACAATATATTGGTGATCTGAAGCACTTCTTTTCTCAAAACAGTGGATCAATGCACCGAGAAAGGCGCAAGTTTTTACGGTCTGCATTGAAAGAACTGGCTACTGTCTTATCAGATCAGCCAGGATTGTTGGGTCCCAAGGTAAATATGTTATACTTAATTGTTAATATTCATCTCCAAAACTTATTTCTTGCATGCACCTCAATTCCATGTGCTGCATAGCTGCATGCAGTTTGTGTGTCTGAAGAAACATTTTAATGCTTTTCCTCCTCCCTAGGCACTTTTTGTATTTATGGCATTATCCTTTGCTCGTGATGAAATTATTTGGCTTCTTCGACATGCAGATAACATGCCTAAGAAGAGTGCAGATGATTTTATAGATAAGTACGTTAATATTTAGTGTGATTTTTTTAGTCATACTGTTTGCACTGTATCAAATTACTTTACATGCCACATAGGATCCCTGAAACTAAATAGTAATTTGATTTTATTGTGGCAACTAGTGGGTTGGAGTGTCTTGATATGTATAGGATTCCCCTTTTACTGTCTGAGTGTAGACACTATTGGTTCTATAAAAATGTTGGTGGGCCCATGGGGTGAACAGTGCTCTCTTGATGCGAGTGAATTGCAACTCCCAGATTCCAAGGTCAATCACCCTCAAACCCTACCAGTATTTAAAGTTGGCCATGTTCGGTGTGTGTGCCAAGTTTGGTCCAGGTCCATCATCGGCTGGATTCAGTACTCTCTGGATGTGGATGAACTATAACTCCCAGAATCCAAGACAAATCACCCTAAACCTTGCCAGTATTCAAAGTTGGCCATGTTGGGTCTATGTGCCAAGTTTGGTCTGGATCCGTGTTCAGTGCGAGTCACGGGACTCTCTGGATGTGATAGTGAACTGTAACTCCTGGGGCAAGGATTAAAATTGGCCCTCCCACACAACCCACTATTTTTTTCTCTTTAAAGTATAAGCAACTAGAAAGTTGCCTTTTTATATTGGTTCAGTACAAGAAAATACAGACATGTTCCACAAATGTTATTTTCTATTTTTTTTTCAAGTCTTTAAAGCAAGCATTCTCAAACTTCCACCTTCCAACTATTTGGACCTCCAACTCTCAGAACTTCCAACCATTGAACAAACTGGCTAGGGCTTCTGGGAGTTGAAGGCCACAGTTTGAGAATGCCTGCTTTAACATACCTTCCTTAATCTCTCTCACACACAAATGTGCATTACACCTTTTACTCTATTTGTATTCTTTGTTTTGTTCCTAAGGCACATAGCAGAACTGATTTTCTACATGGAAGAACTCAGAGCGCATGTACGGAAATATGGCCCAGTTATGCAAAGATATTACGTGCAATACCTGTCGGGCTTTGATGCAGTTGTCTTAAATGAACTTGTGCAGGTGAGCAATGAGAATTTGGCCACAAGAGATAAAAGCTACATAGGTTCCAAGTCCTGAGGTCTTGGTTTTTCATTTGGTGAGAAAATAGGTAGAAAAAGGTTTAAAGACTTTGGTTTTATTCAGTAGGATGTGGTCTTGCATTAGGTTAGCTCAAGATTAAAACAGACAATACAAACTACATATCAAGGGAGGCATCTACACTGTACAACTAATGCAGTTAATTCACTGGAGCCCCCAGGGACAGAGTGCGTTAAACCACTGAGCAGCTGAATTGCTGATCGAAAAGTCAGAAGTTTGAATCCGAGGGGTGGGGTGAGCTCCCGCCGTTAGCCCCAGCTTCTGCCAAACTAGCAGTTTGAAAACGTGCAAATTTCAGTAGATAAATAGGATCCGCTCTGGCAGGAAGGTAATGGCGCTCCATGTAGTCATGCTGGTCACAAGACCTTGGAGGCGTCTACGGACAACACCGACTCTTTGGCTTAGAAATGGAGATGAGTACTACTTCCCAAAGTCAGACACGACTAGACTTAATGTCAGTGGGAAACCTTTACCTTTACTTTAATTCACTTTAACTGCCTGGGCTCAGTGCCATGGAACCATGGGACTTGTAGTTTTCGAAGATCTTCAGCCTTCTTTGTCCAAGACTTCTGGTGCCTCACCAACTACTGATTTCATAGTATTGAACCATGACAGTTAAAGTGGTATCAGTCTGCATTACTTCTACAGTGTAGATGTAACCGTAGACAAATTAAGGATTACCTGTTTTAGCTCGAGAGTGGTTTTGTATGGACGAGGTTAATTACTGAAGTATGACAATATTTCTATACTTTCTGTAGCCACTAGATGGAGCCCAGATGTTGTATTTAGTGAATCCTTACATGTTCAGAATTGAAACTTGCTATTAATCAATTTTCAGAGATACAATTGTTTGCACATGAAAGCATATTTACAATAGCATGATGGCAAAAGTTATTCTCTATCCGACAGATTGTAGGAGCAAAATATTTCAAGTAAATTCAATAGATTGTGAGCTTTCAATATTAAACACATATGTTGCTGTTTTCTCTATTGAATTTGTTCTTAATCAGAAAAAACTATTGCTATATCACGTCCTTTTCTTGTTTTAATTCAGAATCTTTCAGTTTGCCCTGAAGATGAATCCATCATTATGTCCTCTTTTGTAAACACTATGACCTCCTTGAGTGTGAAACAAGGTAAATATGAATGAACTATCAGCCTGAACTTTGTCTAGTGAAACTAACTTCAGACTTCTGTTAGAAACTGCTTTTTGTTCACTCTTCCAGTCACAGTGATCTCAGGCTCTCAGCACTGCATACACCTTCACACATTTTAAAATTCCTTACATCTATTATTCACCCAGAGTATGGTTATATATTGATGTATCCTTAAACAATCACACTATTTCTCTCCACAAATAAGAGCTCATCTGTAAGTATCTGGGAGGTGAATCCGGGGAGGGGGTGAGCTCCCGCTGTTAGACCCAGCTTCTGCCAACCTAGCAGTTTGAAAACATGCAAATATGAGTAGATGAATAGGTACTGCTCTGCGGGAAGGTAACAGCGCTCCATGCAGTCATGCTGGCTACATGACTTTGGAGGTGTCTACAGACAACGCCGGCTCTTCTGCTTAGAAATGGAGATGAGCACCACCCCCCAGACACGACTAGACTTAATGTCAAGAGAAACCTTTACCTTTACCCTGTCTAAGTCTGTCTGTCAAAAATACATAATCCTTTCTCCTTAAGATTTTCATTGTTATATCCTTTATTACAATCACCTCCTTCTCGTTGACTTTCATCTTTTGCTTATATGCAAGCAAATACAAGGCATTACAAGAGTGTGTTCTCCAATGGAGTATGTCTATGGGAACCCACAGCAGCCAGATTTTCATGGTCTGAATTGCCTTCAAGCCCTTCAAATAAGCAGCAGCAATCCCTCATGGGGCTTGATAGCTGCCTCAAGGTGGGAAATTTTTGGACAGAGCACAAGGTCAAAAAAATAGCCCTCTCTGCCCTGTCCAGCAAGGACCATATAAGCATGTAAGTTGTGTCTAAGTGTAGAACCATGTGTTAAGAACTAACCTTTGTGTATGCTTTAAAAGTGTGTATTAATAATGTTAATGTTTTATTTTCATCCATGCTGCAGTTGAAGATGGAGAGGTATTTGATTTCAGAGGAATGAGGCTCGATTGGTTTAGATTACAGGTGAGAAGTATCTTTCAATTCTTATATGACAAATATATCCATTTCCTTTTTAAAAATAATAATGTTTAATTTTTTTAATGTTTAATCAATGTTTTAATTTTTATTGGATTACAAGCAAAAAAGTAAAAATGAAGTACAAATTACACAGTAACTAACAAGAACTACAATTACATCATCTTATCAAACCCTTTCCCTCCTTCCCCGCATCTGTGAACCTACCACCTATGACTTCCAACACTACTCAATGTGCATCTTATACCTATTTAAACCTACTTTTATGAATATATCTATTTCCAACCAAGACGATTTAAAATAATTGATTTAAAAAATTGATTCCACATATTTCTGAAACAAGCATTCAAACCAGGTGTTACTACAGTAATCACATTTGCAGTCTTGTACGTATAAACCTCTGAACAGTCCATTGTTTTGGGTTTTTTTTTTTAAAAAAAGGATGGGTTACAGAGTCATTAACCAAAATTAGTCTAAAGTAATGTAGATCAAGACTTAAACTTTTTCCACTAGGGACCTCTTTTGGCTTGTTAAATTTGTATGTGGTCCCAAGTATAGTGGTATATAAAATGAGTATAAAAATCAAACATTTATCGATAATAAATCTGCATTTGCAAGGCTTGCTAAACAGGCTTATTTTCTTTTTTTATGCAATAACAGCTGAAACATCTTCCTTAGAGTCCTACTGTAAATACTGCACAACAGATTCATGTAAATGTCTTTAACAGCCACTATAAGTGACATTAAGAATTTTTTTCAGGACCCCAACATTGAGCTAAAGGGACCCCATTTGGGATTAGGACCCACAATTTAAGAAGCAGTAATCTAGATAGTCATGCCAAACATAGAGGCTCTTTATTCTAAGTGTGAATGTTTAGTGCAACTCCAAACCCACCCACTCCACCCCACTCCACCCCATCTGTCACACAGGAATAGAGTATTGCTATGATCATAGAATAGGCAGGAAGGGGGTCAACTGAGCAGAACAGACTGTCTCTCCTCCCTGCTGTAGTTTTCAAAAGATAAGAGAAGAAAAATGAGATCATTCTTTCTCTTCTTTATTCTCTGAAGAACAGAAGAAGGAGTGGAAGGCAGTCCTGCACTGTTCAGTCGCCTTTCCTCTTTCCCTTTCATGGTCATAAACCCTCCTTGAGGTGGGTTTACAGCTGTTGAAATGGGGAGATATTGAACAGAGTACAAGAGGCCTCTGAGTAGACTCTTGCATGCCCCCTATCAAAAATATGAGACTTCTACATGTGTGTGACCTTGAGCCATATTTCACTACAAGATTCTTCTGTAACATCAAGGAAGCAGCAACAGCAATACTCCAAGCCCTGGTTTGATAAAGATTGTGATTCTTCTGTAGATGTTACAGAACCCTTGTGCAGATGCCACAATACTCAAAATGGTGGGCACAACGTTTATACAAGGTGAGGCAGCAACGTTTATACAAGGCGGATCAGCGCTGCTTGTGTTATTGGACCTCACAGCAGCATTTGATATGGTCGATCACAATCTACTGACCCACCGTCTAGACATGACTGGGGTTAGGGGGATACCCCTTAAATGGGTGTCCTCCTTTCTCCAGAATCAGGGACAGCGTGTGGTGAGGGGAGGGATGGTTTCCGAGAGATCTCCGCTAACTTGTGGGGTCCCGCAGGAAGCTATTCTGTCTCCTCAATTATTTAACATCTATATGCGACCACTTGCCCGACTGGTGCGTAGCTTTGGGCTTGAGTGTCATCAGTACGCTGATGACACTCGGCTCGTTCTGAGGGTGGAGGGCCGGCCGGACTCTTTACCTGAAAATTTCCATCAGTGCCTTGAGGCCGTTACTGGATGGTTGCGTGTCAGCAGGTTGAGGATGAATCCAGCGAAGACAGAGATCCTTTGGCTGGACCGTCCGGGTGGGAGGGAGATCCAGCTGCCTACCCTGGATGATGAGACACTACGTCCATCACCTTCTGTAAAAAGCCTTGGTGTCTTATTGGACCCTCTGCTCACAATGGAGGCCCAGGTCTCTGCTGTGAGCAGATCTGCGTTTTTCCACCTACATCAGGCTAGGCGACTGGCTCCCTTCCTATCTAGGAACGACCTGGCTATGGTGATCCAGGCGACAGTCATCTCGAGGCTTGACTACTGTAACGCCCTCTACATTGGCCTTCCTTTGTCAGTGATCCGGAAACTGAGGCTGGTGCAAAATGCGGCGGCTCGTCTTCTCGCCGGGGTGCCGGCGAGGTATCGTATCACCCCAATTCTACAACAGCTGCACTGGCTTCCGATTGAGTACCGGATTACTTTCAAGGTGCTGGTACTAACCTTTAAGGCCTTATATGGTCTGGGGCTGGCGTACCTGAGGGCCCGCTTATCCCCCTACCAACCCCAGAGATTATTTCGGTCCGTGGACCAAAATTTGCTTGAAGCCCCCAACATCCGGACTTATCGTCTGTCCTCTAGGCAGAGAGCCTTCTCAATTGTGGCCCCTTATTTATGGAATGCCTTGCCAGTTGAAACCCGAACCATCCAAGAGCTACTTGCTTTTTGGAAAGCCTGTAAGACCTTTCTTTTCTGACAAGCTTTCGATGGGTGAATAACTTGGGACTATGTCGGTTCTCGTTTTTATTGTATTTTAAAGTTGGTTGTATTGTTTTAATCTACTGCTGTAAACCGCTCCGAGTCAAATTGGGAGTGGCGGTATACAAGTCAAATAAATAAATAAATAACTTCCTTTTTTAAAATGCGCGCCATTCAGTCGGTTGAAGACGTAGCGGAGCACTAGTGGTCTTGTTCGAGAGGCGGGAGTATAAAGTTTTGTCCTGACACAGTTCAGTCACCATCATGCGTTGGAACAGTGCTTTTGCTGTTGAGGCCTACTTTTCGAGCGAATTTGGAGTGGCCGGACCGCTCTCCAGATTTGGCTCCTTGTGATTTTTTCTATGGGTTTTTTTGAAATCCCATGTTTCTGTGAACCGTCCAAGGACCCTACAAGATTTGAAGACCAACATCCAGGAATAAATTACCAACATAACGCCTGCTATGCCGGCAAGAGTCATGACAAACACCAGAAATCAGTTTACTCTGTGTATGGAGAATGGGGGACGTCACCTACCTAATTTGTTCTTCAAAACTACGTAAAACAAAACTTTAGGTATGCGCCTACATTATAAAAAAAGAAAGATTTCTAATTCATACAATTGGTTTTATTAAGTTTTGAAAAAAGGAAGTTATGCTGCTTCACCCTGTATAACCCTTGAGTCCCCAGAAAACTTCTCCAGTCTTAGCATATTTTTTAAAAAAATATTGTGGGGCAATTTTACGAGCACTTTTTGCCCCTAAAGGGCCAAAACTGCCTTGAAATGCAGCATTTTTCTTCCCCTAACTGTACAAAGCCTCTAAACACCAAGAAAGATAAAATCAGCCAAACATTGGCCAGAATGAAAGCCAGAAGTGACATCACGCCATCTCAGGCATGAAATTTGCTGGTGTAGCCTGCTGGGTGGACTTAGGTAGGAAAAACTTGTAGTTCTGTATGCAGTTGGTCCTACTGTGGTTCCCAACCTTTGGGCTTCCAGGTGTTTTGGACCTGGTTACGATTAAATGTTACTTAGTACAGTACCTGTATTACTATTGCTATTAATATTCATTGCATGAACAATTCAACCTCTTTACATGAGTTTAAAGCCTATTCTAAAACAAAAAAGTAAAAAATTCTATTCTTGATACTAGTAGCTACTGCCATATACCTTTCCCTAAAGGCAAGCATTTTGAATCAATATAAACAGAGGGGTTTTTAGACAGAGTGGATTGGATAAAAACTTAATCATGGCTTGAATACCTCTGTTGAGATAAATGTGACTTAGATTTGATCATAGCTAAATTAATTTTTTTTTGTTTTTAGTTGATGTACTAGTGATAAATCACATTGCAAGTTTGGAAACATAGGGATTTCTGACAGCACATTGAGTTCTGCACTGGTGTGCCAGGTCCGAATTAGGTGATACGGTATTAAAATACAAACACAACAAATTTCTCATCTGTCCCTAATAATGACTAAGCCTAATCCCAACAGTAATACATAACTTGAAATACTTAGCAGACTTAATGTAAACTGTAAGGTTTTTCATAAAATAAACAGCACCCTTTGCTTAAATGTGGCCATTGTTTAAAACAGGAGTGCAAGATAGTATCAGATCATTCTAGGAAGTGCAGAATAAAGTGATAAGGACAGTAGTCTGTAATAACAGAGCTGTGCAGCCAAATCAGAGTTGAGAAGGTTATGCCCCATGTTTCAACATTTTACTCCCCAAACTCAAAGAGAACCTTTGTAGGAGGGTCACATTGTCAGACACTAAGCCAGTCATTTTTCTTGGAAGTTGTTTTTGAGATAATATAAAAGGCCTGCTTTTCTTCAGTTGTTCAAAGAAATTGTAAAGGCAAAGAAAGGTTGGAAAAACATGCTACTTCTTTTATGTAATGCTGGCCTTAGAAATTTGTTTCCTTTCGAAAATAAGACAAAATATGCTTAAAGCTCTATTTTTACATTTGGGCCCAGGAAGTCTTTGGATGCGAAATGAGATTTTACGAGCAGATTCTTTTTCAAGTAACATCTGCAACAGTAGCAGAATGTTCCATGGCTTTGATCCCTGTGGGATGTCTCCCTGAAAATATTTAAACAAGAGGGAAAGCATTCTTCAGAAAGAATATAAATAGTTTTTGTAAATGCAAAGCGGACTCTTAGTAATGCAATAGACAAATAGGGATTGATTCAAACAACCTTCAAATGATCTTGGCTCTGTACATCTATTCTTTAAATAATATGTATGTTTTCAGTAGTACACACACACTCATACTCAAAATACTTACAGGGGATGGTTAGACAAATTTAAAATCTAGTTGAAAAGAAGATGGAAGTTTAGTTGTGTCTTCATTGTCTGGTTTCTACATATGAGTAGCAAGTGGGCAGAGCCCTTCACATAACCTTTTAGAGTTGAATCAATCCCTATTTGAGTAGCTTTGAATGGTAACTCTGCCCATTGATTTCATGGCCACACATACAGTGCGGTTGGTGGGGACGAGAGAGAGGGCCTTCTCTGTAGTGGCTCCGCATCTCTGGAACACCCTCCCAAAAGAGATTAGGCTAACTTCCACCCTTGAATCCTTCCGAGCCAGCCTAAAAACATGGATTTTCAAGCAGGCCTTTGGCCTTGAGTAGGCTGAAATGGACCCATATGAGGTTGACACTCAAGCAATTTAGTTGTGAATTGATGGAAGCTAGTTTTAACTATAGATGTTTTAAAATTGTGTTATTTTATTGTATGTATCGATAGCGGTTGTAATATTATTTTATATTCCTGTACCGTTTATGTTATATTGCACTTGCAGTGTCTTGTAAGCCGCCCTGAGTCCTTTCTTGGGAGATGGTGGCAGGATATAAAGATTATTATTATTATTATTATTATTACTATTACTATTACTATTACTATTATTATGCAGCTCCCCACATTCACGAGAGTTTGGGAACAGGGCCCATGCAAATGTAAAAACCCATAAATAAACAATTGTGGTTTCTTCTTCTTCAAAGAACACCTTTCTAAGAATCTAGATCCTCCAACTCTGTGGTCAAATTCAGGTGGACCTAGAAATTCCTAGATGTACTCTTTCAAAGAATTTATCAATTCTCTAGCCTGACTTTGTCTGCAGAAGTTGACTAGAGTCACACTAAAGGATCTAGAGTTTGCTAGAGAAAACATTTTTATCAAATTTCAAAAAGTCAGCATTGAGATCACCTATTATGAGAGAAAAATAGCACTGCCTCTTGTCTAGGAAATGGTCGTAATGTTTACGCTTACTATACCTACAGATATACTTTCTCAGTACTTGTGTAAGTGGATTCTCAGTATGGCACGAGGAGCAATCCACTATGGATGGGTTTTCTCCATGAGCTATATTGCATGTAGTTTAGCTTCTCTGCCAGTCTCATTATAATTACAAGGATTTTGTCTGTGTTTATGGCAATAAATTGTGACGTGTTTGTGGTTGATTTATGCTACGTGATTCTGAGCCATACATCTTCATAATGCATTATTGGGTCAATGACAGAGAGACAGGAGAAGGGTTCATTTGTACAGATTGAGCTGACTTCATTTGTGACATCTTGATTCCCACCATCAGTGACTCAGTTAATCATCCATTTGTGGAATAATAAGCATAATAATAAGTCAGACACCAATAAAAATAAATGTTGTGAACATCTTTTTTTAACCTATCCTTTGTTATTGACCATTTTTATTAAACTGTGATGTAAATACAAATAGTAATAAGAATTTAAACTCTAATTCTATGAACTGTGGCTTACTATGTATTGTGAATTATTTTTTACCCACAGGCCTACACTAGTGTCTCTAAGGCGTCACTTGGTCTTGCAGACCACAGGGAACTTGGAAAGATGATGAATACAATCATTTTTCACACAAAAATGGTAGATTCTCTGGTGGAGATGTTAGTGGAAACATCTGATCTTTCCATATTTTGGTAAGTCATTTCATATGATGCTAAAACCTTTTTTGTGTTTTGAAGAGCACCACACACATGAAGAGTCAGTGTAGCACTGCAGTCCAATAGTGTGAGAGAGAATCATCTGCACCTTCTCTGGGCCTAACAGATTAGCCATAAAATACGAAAACAGCACATTTTACAGCAAATGCTCATTTGATTCATTTTGCTGAGCTAGTAGGTAGGTAGTAGGAGGGTTAAGTAGTGTGTTCCCTTTCTTCTTGCCTTAATTACTTATGCCCTGGCTACTTTCAGTCTAGATTATTGTAACATGCTATGTGTGTGGTGGTGTCCTTAAAAATGTTTCAGACATTTCAGTCAGTATAGCACATACTTGCCTCCTTGTTTCTTTGGGCTAAGCATCTACATTTATATCAGCCAAATTGACTCCCTATTTGCTTCCGATACAGAATCAGATGGTTTAAATAATACTTCCCTGTCTAGGCATTGCTTAAGGTCAGCCTCAAGATCCTTTAGAAATCTTAGTACAGGCAGTCCCCAAGTTACAAACAAGATAGGTCCTGTAGGTTTGTTCTTAAGTTGAATTTGTATGCAATCGGAACAGGTACATTTTTTAATTGTAACACACTATGGATAGCATAGGGAAGGGTTAACACTTCTGTGGTGTCTGTTTCGCAGTCCATACTTCTGTTCAGAATATTTCATCTTACTTTCTCTTTCTGTCATAATTGGATTTTGAAAAATTTGGCTTGTTGTGGAAACAAGGATTGGTGAGAAAGCTTCAGTGGAGTTGATGGAATTGTGTTGAACCCCCTATCTGCAATCTTGCATATTCACCAATACATTGAATTAGGTTGTTGGGGACAAAGGGGGGAGGTCCTCCATGGTGCCCTTTTGATTCTGCAGATAATAGGACAGAAAATCCTTCCTTTTTTCTTTTAGACATGCTCTCAAATAGTGCTTTAAATTTTAAATCTCCTATTATATCCAGCTTGGATGGTTTAATATACCAGCTTTTATTTTAATTGCTTCTATTTTTTGTTATATTATGATTATGCATGATGTTGGCCTTTTGATTTAAACGTATTTTCTTTGTTTTAAGATTGAGGAATTGTTTGCTATATCATGTTGTGGAAATTTTCCTGTTGTACATTGTTTTTGGAAAACATAATTTTGAAAAGTAACATGAAATTGAATTTCATGCATTTCTCTTCTGCTAGTTCACTAAAGGCGTTATGAATGTCAAGCCTTTTGTTGATGGAATCTGGTGCAAGTGCATACATTTAGTTGTGTAGTATATGAAATCTGCCTTCCATGTTGCTGTGTTTCTTGATTTGTAATTGTTTTGCCTGTTACATGAAAACATTATTTTTATTTTTATTTGCCTAAACAGCTTTTATAGCCGTGCTTTTGAGAAGATGTTTCAGCAGTGTTTGGAACTACCCTCTCAATCCAGATACTCCATTGCATTCCCGCTGCTTTGCACTCACTTCATGAGCTGCACCCATGAGCTGTGCCCAGAGGAGGTAATATAATTTTAATTAATACTTGCATATTTATTGAAATAATCAAAGTGACACTATTTTATGCATTTATGCAGTAATAGAATTGTAACAGCTGATATTTAGTTTTCCAAATCTGTTAGAATAAGCACTTTTCTTCATGTTTAAGGAAAGACAAATGTAGTACACCTGGTACCATACTGACATATGGCATTTACAAATCAGTAGTTTCAAATTCAGCCTCATCACCTTTAAACTATGCAGATTTGTTAATAAATAATTTATTTCCCCCCTCTCCATAGCAACTCCAAAGGCAACACAGAATGTTTTAAAAATCAGAATTTTAAAAAATGATAACCTACCAGCTGTAGAGTGGTGAAGCAGGCCTATGTGCTTTCCTCCTTTCTCTGTGCATCATGCCTGCTCGGTAATGCATTCTGAAAGCAATTGCTGTTTACTGTGCCTGTTGTAGATAAGCACATACAGATCAGATCTGCCAGAGCATAACCTAACTTTCCCAGTTGAAGCTTCATGGCATTGTTGACTGCAGACATACTGCTGAAACCTGGCACTGAAATCTTTGTCTCCTTCTTCATCTTAACATTGCTGATGGTACTAAAACACTTGCAGCTAGACAAGAAAGGAGGAAGAGGAAAGGGAGGCATGACATAATAAAAAAGACTTGTAAAAAAAGTGCTTCTTTGTCAGAGGCTTTGTTTACTGAGAATATACCAGTGCTTTGATAAAATATTTATTTTTTAATAATGTGAGGTTTGGATTGCTGTGAGTTTTCTGGACCGTATGGCCACGTTCCAGAAGAATTCTCTCATGATGTTTCGCTCACATCTTGTGAGATTTGACAAACAAATCTGAGTTTTGACAAACAATTCACATGTTTAGCCAGTCTATAAACTGAAGAGCAAACTATATTTATAACTTACATTTTAGAGAGAATTTGTTCAAGCTTTACAGCTACTAAAAACCTCTTTCTTAATGCTGTCTTTCTTAAGAAGCCATAATAAGGGTTTTTTTATTGAAGAGGGTTTTTTTATTCATAGTATATATCTTAAAAAAATAGTGAAACTGTGTATGGCGTTGTTGTCACAACGCGAGGGATGCTTTTCTTCCATGGCTTAATTGTGTAAAAGCTGAGATTTTCCTGCTGAGAACATATCAGTGACTAAGATTTTCTTACAGTTGTTCATGATGAAGTGACATGATTTATGGTTGCTCTTTGTTTCAATGGACTTTGTGGAAGTATGTTTGAAATAGTATATAACCATTTGTTATCAATAGAAACTCTTTCTAAAGAAGATGTTGGTGCCTTTATCTTCACAGAGGCATCACATTGGTGACCGTAGCCTCTCCCTCTGTAACATGTTTTTGGATGAAATGGCAAAGCAGGCTCGGAATCTCATCACAGACATTTGCACAGAACAGTGTACTCTAAGTGACCAGGTAGGAGTTTTATCACTAAGCTTAAGCCTGAGGACATATCATTACTTCTGTTTGTGTGAAAAAGGCAGGATTACAGCTGAGATGTTTTGAATGCTTGAGATGGGAACCATGCTATGGCCATTTAAAAGTTTGCATTCTCTGAATTGTATTTCTCTACTAACTAATGGCATTATTATAAATTTGCATTATAAAAACACACATTATAACAGGACTTATTGCCTTGTTAACCTTCCATAAGGCATTTCCTGTTCTGCACTTTACCTAAATAGCTGCTGCATTGAAATTACTTTAGACAAAGTTCCAGCCAAATTGTCAATATTGATTGTGTAAAATATTGAAAACAAAAAGGGATTCTAGATAATGGATATGTTAGTACCTCTTAATTAGACTTGGAGTGTTTATATAGACATACATAAACTTTATGTAATGTTTAAAAAGGGAAGAAAGTATGATCATGAAATATAGTGTTTTGCCTACACAATACTAATTTACCAACTGATCAAATTAAACTGTTGAATTTACTAGATAATAACTAAAATTAGATGAAAGATTTAAAACAAACACTCTGTTAAGAATAATAAAGATGAACTGTTAATGGTGAGGATGTATGAGAAAAGATAAAAAGAATACAGGATACTACAAGAAGATATGAAGACCAGATTTAAATGTTGGCACAACATTTCTCCTCTCTTTGCTGTGGAGGTTATATAGATTTGTTTAATACTTTAAGTAATTGTAATTGAGATGAAGAAATAGATGTGTCAATTTCGATTTTCTATAATGTTTCCACCTCCGCTTCCCCTCCTTCTCCCTCTGCGCCACACTAGATATTAGTAAAGACTTAACTACTGTATTTTCTGATGTATAAGACTACTTTTTAATCCAGGAAAATCTTCTCAAAAATCATGGGTTGTCTTATACTCCGGGCATCATCTTATAGGGTGGGTGCTGAAACTTCTGAGCCAGACTGGAGAATCTGAAGTCGCCGCATATGGTGGGGAGAGCTCAAAAACGTCTGTGGCCGCTTTCCCGCCGTATGCGGCGACTGTATGAAAGCAGCAAGGGCAACACTGTACAAGTATGGTAGAAGAAAATCCACTCACCAGGATTCCTGGAAAAAAGTGAGTTAATGCGGTCCTGATGACGAGGTGAGAGGACATCTCACCGGGAAAATGTAAGTGAAGGGTGGAGCAAGCTGCAGGCATCCGGGATGCCTGGGATATGGGAAAAAAGAGATAGAGCTGCGCTGTGCCCAGAAAAACATGCCTCTTTCACCCGTCTGGCCCACCCTTGTATCCTATTACTGTACCTCCTTATCTGCCTCTCAGATCCCGCTCTTGAGAACCGCAGTGAAGCGGCGCAGGCGAGATCTGAGAGGTAGAGAAGGAGGTACGGTCATAGGAAAATTACTGTATTGAAATCAAATCTGATGTTTTTAAAATTTGAATTTGGTGTGCGTTGGAAAAGTAGTAGTCTTATACGGCAAGTATATCTGAAACTATTTTAACTGGAAAAGTTGGGGGCGTTTTATCTGCCCAGTTGTCTTATACGCTGGAAAATACGGGTAACTAACAATAAAAACAAAGGAAACAAAAGCAAATAAAAATAAAATGTTTTTTAAAAAATAAAATAGAATTTGAGGCTTACAGGACAGAGTATCATCTGTGAAATGGTGATCCAGTTTGTGTGTGTGTGTGAGCCATAACTCTGTTTTGAAACCGAAGATTGGTTATATCTTTTTTTAAGTTACTGCCAAAGCATTGTGCCAAAACCATCAGCCAAGCAGTCAACAAAAAGTCAAAAAAGCAGACGGGTAAGAAAGGAGAGCCAGAAAGAGAAAAGCCAGGAGTTGAAAGCATGAGAAAAAACAGGCTGGTGGTGACCAAGTGAGTATCTTTTAAATTGATTAATCCTCACCTGTGCTTCTGCTTGTTAGCTTCTCTTTGTTTTTTACATAAGTATTGAATTTCACCTCATTGACATTCTACAATCCAGAGTTAGTTTAAGGCAGTGGCATATTTATTAATTAAAGAAACTCCTCCTTCTCTGGGGTTAAGGGCACAGAATGACCATGAATGTGATAAACCACAAATAAAGAGTTTATTTTTTCACTTGAGAGAACATTTCTTTTGGAATTTCTAAGTCTTCCAGCATGACTCTGTGGTAAAACTTCCACTGGAAGCCAACCATAGAATTGCACTGGCAGAGATAGAGATACAGATATCTCTGTGGTTCCCAACCTGTGGGTCCCCAGGTGATCTGGCCTACAACTCCCAGATATCCCAGCCAATTTACTAGCTATTAAGATTTCTGGGAGTTGAAGGCCTAGATTACAATTTTGGATGGTGTGATTTTTAATAGTGATAGTAATATAATGTTTTAAATGTGCATTTAATTTAAATTTTAAAATCTTTAACTTAATTTATTTTAACTGTTTGTTGTTCAGAGACATTGAATAGATGCCATAAGTAAAGCTGTCTTGAGTTCCCTTCAGGGTAGAGAAAGGCGGGATACAAACAGAGTAAATAAACAAACAAAATAATAAAAACATCTGAGGACCCACAGGTTGAGAACCACTGCTCTAGGTCCTAAAGCATGACCGGAACAGATTCATCAGAATCAAACTGTAGGGCCTATAGATTCACAGAGACCACGTTGTTGTCAAATCTGCAAATGTCAAAACTACGAAAGTAGAGGAACAATTGTATTCTAGAAAATGTTTATTATTTATTTGTTTACTGTCTCACCCCTGAGGGGACTCAAGGCAGTTTACAACATACTAATGGCAAAAATTCAATGCCAACATAATGTACACAAAGAAATCATAATAACTAATTACTACATATGAACTTTAAATCAATTAAAACTACTAAACATAAGACATACATAAAATTTAAACATTCAGACAAAGCATAAAACCATCCTAGTATAAACATTAAAACCCCATCCTAGTATAAACATTAAAATACTATAATAAATTCCAGTTCTATACAGCAAACTTATCTTCAAAGCTTTTTCATTCAGCAATTTAACAAGACAAAAACCTCCACCATGTTTTGTATATAAGCAATGCTCTTCTTATTTGGGGCCGAAATACTATATGACTTTATTAAGCTGGACTGTCCATCTTCATCTATTATTTTCTTAAGAAATGATTGAATCTGTAATGTTTTTGCTCTTGTTTATGAGATTTATGCAGTTGTCTGAGTATGTTGGTTTTCCCATTCCTTCCCCTGTCAAGTCTGGACAAACTGCACACAGCACTTTCCGAGCTCTGCTTCTCAATTAATTACGTTCCAAATATGATTGTTTGGGAACATACCTTCACCCCAAGGGAGTACTTAACGTCTCATCTGGAAATCCGCTTTACCAAGTAAGACTAATCGGCAGATTTATATCTTTAGCTCTACTCACAGGCACACAATGTTTTTTTTTACCTGAAATATTAATAAAGATGTCTTTTAAAGGAATATTAAGCATGTTTTTAAAAGCACTTAGTATATTAGCAAGAAATTGGTATGTAAAACAATTTTGCCACAAATCATTCCAAGAATATATTGCCCTTGATTTTGGCTAATTTCAGGCCTTGTTTATTTTAACCACAAACTTGTATAGGTGTCTAAAATCAGTTTCTGAGAGGTGTAAAAAATGCATTAAAATACTGTGTTACTTCCATTCTAAGACACACTCCCCCCCACCCCAAAAAAATCTCTAAAATGTGGGTACTTCTTAGAATCATAAACATAAGGTTTCTGATTATGTTGGTGGTAGTGATAGGGTGTGTCTTACAATCGATGACTCTTTTAAATAGAGAAATAAGATATGTGAAAAAGAAACTGCCATATTTGTAAGTTGCTTAGTGGCTGTGTTTATCATCTACCTTTTCTTACGGCAATTATCAATGGATTTACATCTGGATTGAAGTAAATCAAAGTGTTAGGTCAGTTATCCAGTGTCTTCATATGCCCAGGAGATGTGTATGTCTTAACAGTCATATCAGTGAGATGGCTCAGGATATCTGCATTACAACAGGACAGTGAAGCCTATGGCACTTTGACATTCACCAGGCCCGTGCAAGAAATCGGGATTTGTAGTTCATGAACATCAAGAGGCCATATGTCAGATAATGTGAAGAGCTAGATAAACTGTAGCAGGCACCTGCAAGGACTCCAGATCCTTAGGGTGTCCCTTCAACTGGAAATCTAGCATTGTGCCCAGCTAAAGGGCACAATGCTAGGCACATTACCACTGATGCTTATGTTTTCTGATCCATAGCCATATTGTTGAGGTAGGGGAATTTATGAGGCAGGTTGGTTGGTATTTGGCCATTGTGTGGCCAGAAGAGAATTTTGACTTTTGCAACAGCCAACAAAGTGAGCTGCCAAAATATGCATGTTGGATATATGTCATTGTAAATCACAAAAGATCCCAGCCCTATGCTTTTTATATGTTGGGGGGAGGCATTGAAGGCAGGCTTATCTGTAGTCCCCCTTCCTCTCCTTTTGATATTCATGCATGCTTAGGTTGCTGTGAGTTTTCTGGGCTATATGGCCATGTTCTAGAAGCATTCTCTCCTGACATTTCACCCACATTTATGGCAGGCATCCTCAAAACGTGAGAGGTCTTTTGAGAAGTAGGCAAGTGAGGTTTATATACCTGAGGAAAGTCCAGGGTGGGAGAAAGAACTCTTGTCTGCTTGAGGAAAGTGTAAATGCTGCATTGAATGGCCTTGCAGCTTCAAAGCTTGGCTGCTTCCTGATCAGCTGACCCAGATTGATACTAGATTGGTCAAAGGTATTTTTCCACTTTCTAGAATATAGTTGTTAACTGTAGATAATTTCATAGGTAATTTCTTGTCTGTTTCCCTGATTCTTGTCCTCCCACCTTTTTTAAAAAAAATTGTCCACAAGCATGAAAATGAACAAAGTTTGGCTACCAGTACTTAAAAAACGCTAAAATCAGGACAGTAAATAAAGAGCGACACTAAAAAATGGGAATTCCAGGCAATAAGCAATCAGGGCCAGTTAACACCTCTCAACAAAGGATCCCCCAGGCAACAGGCAACCAGGCTTTGAAGCTGCACGGCCATTAAATACTAATCAAGGTAGCCAATTGCAGCATTCACACTTCCCTCAAGCAGACAAGAGTTGTTTCTTCTACCCTGAAATTCCACAGATATATAAAGCTCCCTTGCCTAGTTTTCAACAGACTCCTCAACCTCTGAGGATGCCTGCTATAGATGTGGATGAAGTGTCAGGAGAGAATGCATCTGGAACATGGCCATATAGTCTAGAAAACTCACAGCAACCCAGTAATTCCGCCCATTAAAGCCTTTGACAACACATGCATGCTTAGTTTGGGAGTTAGGAGGCCACTACTGTTTACTTTGCCTGTTGTCGCCAGACACACACAGCTAGAATAAAATCCTATTCTCTACTAGCTCAAGCTCTACTTGCTGCAGACCCTCCGGTTCAAGACCAAAACTCATTTTTTAATGGTGTAGGAATCCATTCCTATTATTTCTGTACTTCCCCCCCCCCCCCCCCATATCATTTTTTTTTTTGCTAAAGAAGTGCCCAGGACTACATCTGCATTGTTAACTTAGGTATACCAGTCTCCAGAAAGTTTTTTCCAAGTTTTTAACCAGAGAGTAAAGATATTTGACTACCAAGGAACAGTTCATTCTACTATTAAAAGTATGGTTGGCTTCGTGATCCCTGTGAACATATTTTGCTATTTATATCTTAAATATTTCTCACCGTGGGTGGGTTGTTACTGTGCCATTTGTTATGTGCCAGTTTCTGATACAAGCCTCTGAAAGCATGCCTGTGGACAAGGTAAACTTGTAAAAAAATAACCAACAAAGCTCTTTCAGTTCTGAGTCTTGTTTGCTAGAACTTAATAAAGGAGCCAGTTTTTAAATTGCATTCTCATCCAGCATAAACAAATAATTAATCTTGAGCTGACATTTCCCCTTTGGGGTTGTGAGGTGTTTTCTGCCACCTTCCAACAAGCTTCACAGTTCACTGTGCATCTTGCTTTTGCATACCTGATATCTGATTATAAGATTCAGTTCTGTTCACACATAGGAAAAAGTATGTACAGTATATGTAAAGTTGTTCAGATGGTAGATGAGAAATAGAAGATGTGCAATGCTGTTAGTTTAATATCTGAGAGCTGATAGAATCAGTTTGAATTAGTCTTATTATTATTTACTCTCATGCAGTAGAATCCTACCTTTAAGGGAACATGAGCAAAGGTTGTTATTAAGACAAGAACTGAGAACACGTTTATTTTGTCAGTGATTCATGACAATTATTAATACATTCTTAGATCATATTCATATTTCCAAATATGCTCTTAAGTCACTTTTTAATACTGGTATATATGTTTTTAAATCACTTTTGGATGTACTCATGAATACTTTCTCTTACACTAAAATAACAGGCCACCTACAATTTAATTTTAGATTTCCTAGAGTTTTAATGCATTTTTCTTAATTTGACCGTGGGAGAATTGTTTTCTTTTACTCCAATTTTAAACTATTGAAAATCTAGTGATATTGTTATTGCATTAGCATTCTATGTGATCTCATGACTGATGTCAGCAACTTTCAGGATAGGTGACAAGTTGTAGATACCCCGGGTTCTTAATAGACATGATCCAAGTATGAGAGGCAAGGTCAAAAAATTTCCCAGGCTTTCCATTCACTTAATTCTGTATTGAATTTTTTCAAGAAATAGAATTATTGACTCTATGACAATAGAAATAACTTTTTCTCTCTCAAAGGTCGATTGTTGGCATGACAATGTATAATCAAGCAACACAAGAGATTGCAAAACCTTCTGAGTTGTTAACAAGTGTAAGAGCTTACATGACAGTGCTCCAGTCAATAGAAAACTATGTACAGATTGACATCACAAGAGTATTTAATAATGTTCTCCTTCAGCAAACACAGCATTTAGACAGTCATGGGGAGCCAACCATCACCAGTCTGTACACAAATTGGTAAGAATTTGACTTACATCTTAAAGTCAATAGGATATGGATGTTATATAGTATGTAAATCTATAAGGATTGTCTCAAAAAGGATTAATATGTAAAGAAAATAATCTTTGTTGTGGTGAGAATTGTAAATGTTGTGTATGTTTATATGTATATGTATGTATATAAACTTTTTGGGGGTAAATGACAGGTTTTTATATGAAAAAATCTGGGAGGGAAAGTACTGAAAGATGAAAGAGAAATCAACAAATCGCAGCTAGTAATTTTAAATGTCAAATTAATTAAATCTGTTTAAAGTTAATTTGTAATATGAAGGCTCTGCTTCTCTGCACAACCTGAAACTAAGTCCCATTTATTTAGAATTATTGAATTACTGAATAACGGATTTCAGCCAACATAACCTTACCGTCGCCTACCCATGTTTCCTGAGTGAATAATAATTTATTTAAATTAAAATCATTAGCTATTCAGAGGATATAGTTTGGACTTTAGAATATTTTACCATATTAAATATATGTAAGTTGGTATAGCATAATAATGGCTTTCAAAAGAAAAATTCACATTTCTATAATTACTGTCGAACTTCAATTTGGATTTTCTTTAAGGTATCTGGAAACCTTGCTAAGGCAAGTCAGTAATGGACATATAGCATATTTCCCAGCAATGAAAGCATTTGTGAACTTGCCTACTGAAAATGAATTGACATTTAACGCAGAGGAATATTCAGACATTTCAGGTACATTTTCGATAGTTTGAACTAGCTATTTAGTTTATTTGGAAAACATCATTTAACATTCTTTTTTGTTTTAAATTAAGATTTTTTTCTATTCTGAAAGATTCTGAATATTGTGAGAAAGAGATTGATAGGCAGATGTTTATTTGTATGATTGAGTTTTTTTGGCTCTTCCCTCCCACTACATCACATTCCCCAAGTGTGTTTTTGAAGTTGAAGGAAAGAGCTATAACAAAACAGAGAAGACTGAGAAAAGTAGAAGAATCTGAGGTTGCCTTGCTCAAGTGGAAGTGTCTTTCCATTTATGGGAAGGGAAAAGCAGTCTAGTGAGCAAACGTTTGGTGATGTGGCTCACGTGGGACTGAACTGTGTACTCTGTATAAGTTTAGAAATTTTAGTCAAAAAACTAACAAAACTTGGGCCGACTTATCTACTGATCAATATTAGTACGGTCCCTTAACTCTTACAAAAAACGGAGCTGCCCCTTCTCTAATCTATAATTTTGGCTCAGAAACTTACATAAGGTTGCTTTATATGTGTGCAGATACAGTACTTATTGCGCATTGCCATCAGCTTTTGAGAAAGTGCATACTGCAAACTAAAATAGCCCTGATAGAGTGGGGTAACTAAGTTAAAGATGATATAATCATTGTGTCTTCTTTAGAAATGAGGGCCCTGTCAGAACTCCTTGGTCCATATGGCATGAAGTTCTTGAGTGAAAGTCTTATGTGGCACATTTCCTCACAAGTTGCTGAACTCAAGGTAAATGTCCTTTGTTGTTCTATGAGCATTGAACATTTTATAATTTTATAATTGAAAGTAGAATTCAAAAATATGTGGCCTGGATCCAAATAACTATTTTAGAGTTCCACTTCTGCTTTGAACAAGAAACTCTTCAAAAGCAAGTTTTGCATTTCTTGTCCTGGTATTGGTCAGGGCAACTGTTTAGGCTGAACATGTCCAGAACTCTCATAGGATTAGTTGGACAGATCTTTGGATCTTCTCACATCCAAGTTCATATGTGAGCTTCTAGTCATTTCATTCTACAGAACGGAGTTTACCTTATTTCTGATTGTTAGGGTTCTGATAGGTATTCTCCTGTAATATTCACCCACCTTTGCTTTTCCCACATTTTGTTGTGCTACAACTTAGAACTGAAATGATGTTAATTGGCATTGTTGCTGCTTGATTTATGCAAGATACTCGGTGTTGTGAAGGTGCAAATATTTTTATGTGGGGTGAAAATTAAGAAAATAAACACAAGCTGGCATTACTTGGGTTCATAAATATTTACCCTCTTCTGTCAATACTTGATATAAGCACATTTGACCACAAGTCTTCTTGGATAAATGTTCATTAGTTGTGCACATCTGTACCAGGCAGTTTTGGCTCATTCTTGGTAAAATTACCCCAGCTCTGTCAGATTGGAATTTGGAGGAGTCGGGAGTAAAAATATATTTTCAGATCATGCCACAGCTTCCTAATTGCTGTCCATTGGGATCTGGGCTTTGAGTGGAGCATTCTAAGATAAATTTTTTAATCCACTCAGCATTACTTTAGCTGTGCACAGTGGAATCTTAACTTAGGAGCATTTCAACTTAAGAGTGTTTTGAGTTAAGAGTATTTGCTCAGCCTGGGTTTCACTTTGACATATGGGCAGTGCTTGAGTTAAGAGCTAGTGTCAGAAGGAGTGCTAGCTCCAGAGTTCAGGCCTTTAGGGCTCCAAGGGAGCACCTCCATGCCTCCTGCTTTTGTCCACTTTGGGAGATTGCTGTCTGCTTTGTGCTTGTCGTCTTTGAGAAACTTTGAGTTAGTTCGTTTTGTGTGGTTTTTATTTCTGGTATGTTTGGCTTCATGTAGAAAAAGAGGAAGAGAGAGCAAGAGAGGGAGAGTGGCTGGAATGAGTATGGTATGAAGAAAACGATGCTTCTGCCTCTTCACTTTGTGCTTCCTTGCAACAACTTTGCTTCTATCAGTGTGCCACAACTTTGTGCTTCTACCATTTTAAAGTTGATCTTTCTTCTTTATTGTTCCATGTGGGTGTGCATTTATACATTATTTGTTATTTATAAAGTATATTTTCTAAACAAAAATGGGGTGGGGGACAGAACGGATTAATAGAATTTCAATGCATTTTAGTGGGGTTTGATTTGAGATAAGAGTATTTTGAGTTAAGAGCTCAGCCACAGAATGAATTAAACTCTTAACTCCATTGTATTGGAGTTGTACTGTACTGTACTGTATTTAGAGTCGTTGCTAGAAGGTACACCTCAGTCCTACTCTTAGATACCTTGCAGTGTGGAACAGGCTTTCCTCTAGAAATGCTTTTTATTTGGCCCACCCATCTTGCCCTCAGTCATGATGAGTTTCTCAGTCTTTACTGACAAAAAGCATCCCTGCAGCATGATGCTGTCATCACAAAGAATGCCTTTCAGCAAGGCCAAACATACCAATTTTAGTCTCATCAGACTAGAAAATATTGGCCTGTCTGTTTACTGTAACTAGCTAATGCTTTTATTGCAACCTTCAAGTGACCTTTGTCAGTGCTTTGTTTCAGCAATAGCTTTCTTCTTACCACTTTCTGAAGCGTCTGGGTGATGATTGTCTCTTGGACAGTTCCTTCAGAAGTAAACCTTGGCCCTGCGGCTTTCTTCTTGACTGATGTTCTACTTACCTAGACATTGAGTTTTGATGGATTGGTCTTTGTAGACAGAGTTATAGATGAGGCATTGTCTTTCCATTTTGTGATAATACATTTAATGGTTATTGTCATGCCTGTAAACTATTTCTGACTTGTGTTTATCGTAAGGTGACTCTATGTTATGGGATTTTTCTTAGCAAGATTTGTTCAGAGGGATCTGCCACTGCCTTCCTGTGAGGCTGTGAGAGTGTGACTTGTCCAAAACTGCTCATTGGGTTTCCAAGGGCTGAATTCAGATCTTGGGGCCCTGTCCAGCACTCAAATCATTACACTATACTGGATCTCAGGATCTAGCAGTGTCCCGCAGGATGTTCATACACCAACCCTAAAGATCCAAACCTAGCTATCTCTTCTGAGTAACTTTATCCCAAATATAATTTTTATAATGTGTACTTTCACAGTGTTGGTTATCCTGTGTATATGCAGTCTCCGAGTTATCAGCAAGACATGTACTGTAGTTTTGTTCTTAAGCTGAATTTGTATGTAATTTGGAAAGGTACATTTTTAAATGTAACTCCAGCCAAATGCTTTGGATCGCATAGAGCAGGGGTCCTCAAACTAAGGCCCGGGGGCCGGATACGGCCCTCCAAGGTCATTTACCCAGCCCTCGCTCAGGGTCAACCTAAGTCTGAAACAACTTGAAAGCACACAATAACAACAACAATCCCATCTCATCAGCCAAAAGCAGGCCCACACTTCCCACTGAAATACTAATAAGTCTATATTTGTTAAAATTGTTCTTCATTTTAATTATTGTATTGTTTTTAAGTGTTTTTGCACTACAAACAAGATATGTGCAGTGTGTATAGGAATTCAATCATGTTTTTTTCAAATTATAATCCAGCCCTCCAACAGTTTGAGGGACTGTGATCTGGCCCTCTGTTTAAAAAGTTTGAGGACCCCTGGCATAGAGAATGCTTAATATTCCTGTAACATTTGTTTTGCTGTCTGTGCCCCTGTTGGGAAGATTTCACCTCACTTTCTGTTCCTGTAACTATCAGATTTTGAAAATGTTGGGTTCTTGTAGAAACAAGGATTGGTGATATCGCTTCAGTGGAGACACCTTTTTCCCATACAGGAGTGAATTTCCTTTCTTAGGGATAGATTTCTTCTCACATCGTGCAGTATCACTGCTGTTTGTAACTAAGAGACATATGTAAGTCGGGTGTTTATAACTTGGGGACTGCCAGTATTTGAGGCGGGGGGGGGGGGGGAGCCAGTTAACCCCTTTTAAGTTCTAAAACGGGGAAGAAACAAAGGGGATAAATACTTCTGCAAGGAACCATATTCTTTCCCTCTCTAAAAAGGTTTGGTTTGAGAATTGTGAATTTTAGCATTTAGGGCTTGTACTGGTCAGCAATTAAGCCTTTTTCAGGAACCAAAAGAAACAATAGCTGAATTGAACATTGGTTCTTCCCCCAGAGAGGGCAGAGGGCTCGAATGCCCTTAAGCCCAGTACAGACAGCCAAACATCCTGCTCCTCTATGCGCTTCATCTGCTAACTTTCATGGACAACAGAATAAATTATTGGGGGTATTTGAAAACAATAAATAAGAAGGCCCAGGTCTCTGTTTCTTTTCACACTGAAGAAGCTAGGGCTCAGTGAAATGTGACAGGCTGGGGGTTGGGGCAAGGCAATGAGATATCCTTAAGGTTTAATGCTGTATTGTAGGCTATATAGAAAGCTCCTAAACACTGCATTGGACTGCTTGATGTTCAGTAGCCTATTAAAGATAGTGGAGAATTTGCATTCATATTATTACAGACACAAGACAAAGGGGTAAGGATAGTGGTTTGGATGTCATTTTGTTCTTTGTTATTAAATCATGAACTACAGTGTGTGAAGAGGGAATAGTAAAGTAGACTTCTTGTTCTGTACCTTTAAGTTGTTTTTCACTTATGACAAACCTATCATGGAATTTTCTTGGCGGCTTTTTGAAGAAAGGGTTTGCCTTTACCTTCCTTTGAGGTTGTGAGACTTGGGAGTTCACCCAATAGACTTCCCTGACTGAGCAGGGATTTGAACCCTGGTCCACTATAGATGTTGGCAATGAAGATCTGCATAGTAAAAGCAATGGTATTCCCCGTAGTTACCTATGGATGTGAGAGCTGGACCATAGGGAAGGCTGAGTGAAGGAAGATAGATGCTTTTGAATTGCGTTGTTAGAGAAAAGTTCTGAGAGTGCCTTGGGCCGCGAGAAGATCCAACCAGTCCATCCTCCAGGAAATAAAGCCCGACTGCTCACTGGAGGGAAGGATACTAGAGACAAAGTTGAAATACTTTGGCCACATCATGAGGAGACAGCAAAGCCTGGAGAAGACAATTATGCTGGGGAAAATGGAAGGGAAAAGGAAGAGGGGCTGACCAAGGGCAAGGTGGATGGATGGTATCCTTGAAGTGACTGGATTGACTTTGAAGGAGCTGGGGGTGGTGACGGCCGACAGGGAGCTCTGGCTTGGGCTGGTTCATGAGGTCACGAAAAGTCGGAAGTGACTGAACGAATGAACAACAAACCACTATAAATGAAGGGGAGGGGGAGGAATTCCATGAAAATGGCCTATTGTTGGAAGGATATTGAGGTTGCAATCCACTTTCCGTTAGAGCAGTCCAATGCAAATTAATGGAGAAACTGGGGAAATGCGTCCTTTGTGAAACAGAGAGCCTTTATTGCTGCACTTCAGGCTTTCTGTTTAGGGCCTTACCTAATATAATCACATAGTTCTTCTGGACAGATAGTGGGAACATCTGGATTTCATGAGCTCTGCTTCCTGCTTGCCCCACTGAAATGTCCTAAAGCATGCACTTATTACTATACTCAGATCTATGCCTGACCTGAGATCTTGCTTCGTCTTAGAAACTTGTGGTAGAGAATGTGGAAGTGCTAACACAAATGAGGACCAGTTTTGATAAACCAGATCAGATGGCTGCTCTCTTCAAAAGATTATCATGTAAGTATTTCTCACAAGTTGCTCTATACCAAAAAAAATCCAGAGAGTAAGAAGCACTAAACAAAACAGTTAAAGCACACATATAAAAATACAATAGTACCTTAGAATAATGTTGTTTAATAAAGAATTACATTTGTGGCAACCAATAAAACAAGCATGGTAGCCTTTGTAAGAGTGTGCAGGCACAAAATAATGCATTTTTAAAAATATTGCAGAAACATTAAGTAAAATATGATTGATGTTCAAACCATAACATCTTGAAGCAAGGAAGATAAAAAGTCTGAGATGACTTGTTAGAGCAAAGGTGTCAAACTCATGTTCGTCAAGGGCCACATTAGTCATATGGTTGCCTTCAAAAGGCCATTGAATCCATGGACACAGAAACTGGATACAGAGGGCCAACTATATATTTTTTACATTGTGGTCAGTGAGTTTTAGTTTTTACCCAATTTGGATCCCCAGGTGTTATTGAACAACAACTCTCATCACTTTGGCCTGCCTAGTGGACTAAGGATAATGGGAATTGCAACCAAACAACGCTTGTGGTTCTGAGGTTGAGGAAGGTTTAAAGGACCCTTTAAAGCAGTGGTTCTCAACCTTTCTAATGCCGTGACCCCTAAATAAAGTTCCTCATGTTGTGGTGACCCCCAACCACATTTTCGTTGCTACTTCATAACAGTAATTTTGCTACTGTTATGAAATGTAATGTAAATGTCTGATATGAAGGGTGTATTTTCATTGTTACAAATTGAACATAATTAAAGCATAGTGATTAATCACAAAAACAATATGTTTGGGGGAGTGTGGGCAACGGATGATGGGATCTGAAGTACCTTCAACTGATGCAGCTCTGACTTCCAGAGACCACTGAAACACCCCTCTCCCCCCCACCCCCCCGAAATACAGACTTGGACCAAACTTGGCACACAGAACCCTAATGACCAACAGAAAATACTGGAGGGGGTTGGGGGGAATTTATAGTGAATTATGGGAGAGGTAGTTCACCTACATCCAGAGAGCACTGTAAACCCAAATTACTATGGATCTGGACAGAACTTGGCACAAATACTCAGTATGCTCAAATAGGAAGACTGGTGGAGTTTGGGGAAAATAGACCTTGGCATTTGGGAGTTGTTGGGATGTATAGTTCCCCAGCCATCAAAAAGTATTCTGAAATCCAACCACAATTAAATTGGACCAAACTTGAGCTGTGTGGAAAGGGCCTGGGTTATCTGAGGCCCCTTCCATACAGCTGCATAAAATACACACTGAAGTGGATTATCTGGCTGTGTGGACATAGATAATCCAGTTCAAAGCAGATAATGTGGGATTTCATTCATCTGTGTGGAAGAGGCCTGAGTTATTTGGGTCCCCTTCCATACAACTGCATAAAATACACATTGAAGTGGACTATCTAGCTGTGTGGACACAGATAATCCAGATCAAAGCAAATAATGTGGGATTTCATTCATCTGTGTGGAAGAGGCCTGGGTTATTTGGGTCCCCTTCCATACAACTGCATAAAATACACACTGAAGTGGATTATCTGGCTGTGTGGACACAGATAATCCAGATCAAAGCAAATAATGTGGGATTTCATTCACCTGTGTGGAAGAGGCCTGGGTTATTTGGGTCCCCTTCCATACAACTGCATAAAATACACACTGAAGTGGATTATCTGGCTGTGTGGACACACATAATCTAGTTCAAAGCAAATAATGTGGGATTTCATTCATCTGTGTGGAAGAGGGCTGGGTTAATTGGGTTCCCTTCCATACAACTGCATAAAATACACACTGAAGTGGATTATCTGGCTGTGTGGACACAGATAATCCAGATCAAAGCAAATAATGTGGGATTTCATTCACCTGTGTGGAAGAGGCCTGGGTTATTTGGGTCCCCTTCCATACAACTGCATAAAATACACACTGAAGTGGATTATCTGGCTGTGTGGACACACATAATCTAGTTCAAAGCAAATAATGTGGGATTTCATTCATCTGTGTGGAAGAGGGCTGGGTTAATTGGGTTCCCTTCCATACAACTGCATAAAATACACACTGAAGTGGATTAGCTGGCTGTGTGGGCTCCTCCTTCCCCAACAGCTAAGACGTTTCTTACCCAGGGAGCAACCAGCTGGTCCACTCACTAACCTTGCAGCAACAACAACAGGCAGAGCCTTCCAGCCAGGCAGGGGGGAGGCGGGGCAAGGCAGCAGCGACCCTTTTCCTCTTCCTCCAGTTGCCCATCGAGGAGGACGAGGAGAAGGGACACTGCTGCAGTTTCTCCGCTTCTTTCTCTTCCATGGCCAGTTGGAGGAGAAGAAACAGCAGCAGAGCCCCTTCTCCTCTTTTTCCTTCTCTTTCTCCTCGATGGCCAGCTGGAGGAGGAGGAGCAAGAAGAGGAGAAACAGCCGCAGCGGCCCCTGTGCGGCCTCCGCGGTTTCTCCTCTTCTTCCTCCTCTTCTTCATGGGGGAACTGACCTTTGTTTTGGTGAGTTGTAGTTCACCCACACCAGAGAAATTGACCTCCTCCCATGATGGTCCTGGGTCAAACTTGGGCAGCAAGAGCCAGCCCATATGGGGAGCCTTCCACTCGACCCCCACCCCTTCTAAGCTCACGGGGAGGGGAGGGCCCAAGAAGGTCTCCAAAAATAGTGTACCTTCTCCCTTTCGCGCCTTTAGCTCTGAGCTCCTCCTCTTGACTCCATGCAGCCTTGTGGGAAGAGGAGGAGGAGCCGACCAGGAGTGCCTGGATGTTTGGCTGGCACAGGGGCCGGCAGCCATTTTGGAGGGGGCGGGGCTAACTGAGGTGCCTTCGCGACCCCCCAAAAATGACCCAGCGACCCCCCTGGGGGTCGCGACCCCCAGGTTGAGAACCGCTGCTTTAAAGCCTCATAAATTCAAACCCCAATATTCTGACTAAACTGAACAAATGTCAGCCTTCCAGGTGCTACTGAATCACAACTCCCATCATCTCTACTCAGGATGTCTGATGATGAGGAATACAGGCGTTGTAGTCATATAAAAAGGACATTGCAAGCCGGATTCAGCCCATAGGCCTTGACTTTACAGGTGTGGCTTAGAAAGAGAACACCATGACTGCCAGTGAAAAACAGGGGTTAAAGGGAAGACCCTTTCTATTCGCCCAGCTTCTGGTTATTGGAAGGCATTTGCTTGTTCATCTAATGCTCTGCCTCAATATGTACAGGAAAATGTAATACTTCAAAACAAGAATAGGCTTTTAGTGGATGGGGCATCCCTGCCAATTGTTTTACAGCCCCCATAATAACAAAGATGTATTTGTCTATATAATGCAACTCATAGGATGCGTTGTCAAACTGTGTAGAGTTTTATTATTTGTTGAATCTGGAACTAGATTTTATGTCACTGAATATGAAAAAACTATTTTTACATGTTGATAACATATTTGATTCTCAGTAACTATCACTGTGTTTGTGCCCAGTGATAACTTTGGTCCAGAAACAGATACGCACAGTAGCGCTTGTTAAAGCAATTTGTTGCATTCTTCTGAACTGTTGTAATAGTCACCCAAAAAAAAAAATAGTTGGAGCAACTTGATGGATGAAATATATTGATGTGTTGCTCAATTTGTTTTGCAAAGAATTGAAGGCTGTTCCGAATATTTAATATTCACAGCTTAGCTAGTGAAGCTTATTTTCTCAACTACTATTCTGTGTTTCAGACTCACTTCAGAATGATCAAATTTGGGGTGGCACTTATCTGGCAATATCTAATGCTTTTTTGACAAGGAAATGTAACTAGATGCAAAATTAATTAGCTGTGTGGTGTCAGTTTTGTCACTTTATTTCTTTGTAAATTTAATCTTACGCCAGGAATGCTTGTGTGTTTAGCTCTTTTCTGTGCATCTGTCTTACCACGTTACATGTTCCAAATAAAATAATTTTGGAATAGAGACATTAAACGTTGATGTCTGTCAAAACAAAGTCTCATTATCTGGCTTCTTCAATTATTTTTCTTTCAGCTGTTGATAGTGTTTTGAAGAGAATGACTATTATTGGTGTTATCTTGTCTTTCCGGTCATTGGCACAAGAAGCTCTTAGAGATGTAAGTACTCGATTTAGCATTATAGCTTTGTGTTAAAGTCCCCATTTTCACAGAGAAAGGCAGAGTATAAATCTAATAAAAGTAATCGGGTCAGTACCAATACGTGGTCTGTTAAACATTTCTTTTCATGTTAGAAGCAGCTTGAGAACTGCAAGTCACTTCTGGTGTGAGGGAATTGGCTGTCTGCAGGGATGTTGCCCAAGGGATGCCCGGATGTTTTACCATCCTGTGGGAGGCTTCATGTCCCTGCTGTTAAACATTAATAATCCACTATAATTGAAGCCAATTCAAAATCATAAATATATTTACTGAGAGGATCAAACCTTCAGTTCATTAATGTGGTGCATCATAAAATATGTTTCTTGTAGCCGTGTAATCTATAAGTTATATTTCAGACATCAGTTCCTTTTCTATTGCAAAACTTGTTTGGGCTCTTAAATTACTTACCATGCACAGTGAGGGTAGTTCAATAAATCAAACACAGTCATAATATGCTGGCTACAGAAATACAACTGAAGGCCATTTTAGTGATACATGTCTTGTTGTCTTAGGTCTTATCCTATCACATTCCTTTCCTTGTGAGTTCAATTGAAGACTTTAAGGATCACATTCCAAGAGAGACAGATATGAAGGTAATAATTTGCTTCTGAGAGTGATGGTTGCTTTACTGCTTATTATAAATGTATATTGGACTAAAATATTTTGCATAATTGTAAGATCCATTTAAATTTTGGAACGGTAGTGGTATGTCTCTGTAAATTTTGTTAAAATAACAATAAAATTATTACAGTATCATGCTTTTGTGGGTATAATACCAATATCCATGTCATTTTGAAAGTATTGAGGACACTGGTTTATATGAAGAGTAAGATATACACTGAGACATAGCATTTCAGATGGAGGAACACAGAAGACTTACTGTAACTCTGTTTCATTTTCTGGATAATTGGTAGCCACTGTCTAACACTGTGACTTTCTAATTATTGTAAAGATTACTCAGAACATAGTCCATGTAGATTTAACATGATGTTAATTTGTGGTTTGACTTATCTGAATTTTCTATTTCATGGCTTGGCATAACTCGTTTTTTTATTAATCCAGTTTGAGAGCTTGTTGAAACTTCCAAATAATGTTGCTGAATATACTTTGAGATAATTTTAAAAGAGTGTGAAAGATTGCAATCAGCCAGCAGAAGTAGTGCCAGTTGCCCTTGTCAGTGTGAACTAAATATTTTAGTAGATATCTCCACCGTCTTACATCCCAGTTGTTACGTTTCTTGAATGACTTTTTAAAAGATTGTGTAAACTGCCTTCTCTGAAAAATACCGCCTACAACGTTTCAATCTGTGGTCTGTTTATCAGGTTGCAATGAATGTATATGAGCTCTCATCAGCCGCAGGACTGCCATGTGAAATAGATCCTGCACTAGTTGTAGCTCTTTCTTCTCAAAAATCAGGTAAGCATTCGCATAATAAATACTGTGTATACACTTACATTTCCACATTTTGCTGCTTATGTGATGAATTAGAAAAGCAGTCTGATTTTAGGAGTGTTCCCAAAACAGTACAAGAGTTGTGACTTCTTTGTTATCATATACAGGGAACTACGTAATTTTCTCAGTTCTCTGAATATTCTTTTCCAGCTAGGATAAAATTAGAAATTAAAATTACTACTTTGTGGAACATACAGTTACATGTATAATGCTGTTTGCATGTGAGAATGTGATTTCTTCCCACCTCAGAATAATGTGCAGTAATAGAAATAGTACAGAAGACATGCTGGGGGAATTCATCTTTCTTTTTGTGTGTGTTGATGGAAATGTGGGTTAACTGTAGCTTATTGGTAGTTAGTTGTTTACATTATGATTGCATGGATTAAGTTTGTTTATTTTGCCAACTTCCTGTAACAAAACCTTTCAGTTGAAGCAGCAGCACACTAACTAGAATGTAAAAATTAGAAGCCTTTCACCTAACATAAGACAGAATTTTACATTTGAATTTGGGTGGCTATACTACCTAGATCTTCCTCATTCCCTAATTATCAGGGATGACAGTTATGTTGTTAGAAGGAAATAGCTAGAAATGTTTTCCTGTTTAATTAGATACTCTAGTTATTTATTATTATTTACTGCATTTATACCGCACCCTTCTCACCCCAAAAGAGACTCTCAGAGCTGCTTTCAAGTAGGCAACAACTCAATGCCGCAAAAATATACATAAGAATAAAATAAAAACCAAAAAGTTAAAAATAACTCAACATTAAAACCAAGTATCAAAACCACGCAGTTCTCTAAGTGGCGCTTATATAAATTACACCAGAAGTATGAAGCCCTGATACAGAAACTGTGCCTAACAGGGACAGTAAAATTAATGGGTTATTAAATATTATGGCTGTCATATGAAGAGGCATTTCTGCAGAAAAGTTTTGAGCTGCTCTCAAGAGATTTGGCCCTCTGTTGAGGTAAAAGCAGTAACTTCTATTAAGGTAGTACAGGTATTTTGATAGAGGTGTAAAATGCTTGAACAATAGTGTTTTTAATCATTTGGATACCATAGCATTGAGCTATAGAAAGTGACATGAAAATTGCATTAATTCTATAAGTGTAGATGTACCCTATGTTTAGGTCTAATCAATAAAGTTGTTTTGGCAGCTTTTATGGGAAAGTATTGGTAATGCCACAACATGCAGCAAACGTGAAATCAGAATCACACCTTTACAGCTCCAGTCAAATACCAGTGGGCCTTGGCTTAACATTCAGTGTCTCAAAGCATTATAGTTAAATGAATTGCTGCCTCTATTTTATTAGTCTCCCCAGATTGTACAGTGAACTTAGTTGAATCCTGTCAATCATCTCAAGTTTTATTTTCATGGAACCTGACAAATCAATGTGTGTTTTGATGTTTTGACTTGAGAATTTTCCATTCTGTCTCCCACTCTATTACAAGCACTCTTCTTAAGTCTATATTTATTTTTAGAAAACATTAGTCCAGAGGAAGAATATAAAATTGCCTGCCTTCTGATGGTCTTTGTGGCCGTCTCCTTACCAACTTTGGCCAGCAATGTGATGTCTCAGTACAGTCCTGCCATTGAAGGTAATACTCAGACAAATTAAACTGGTGTGAAGGTTTGTTCTGGGGAAAATGCTATTAAATGTTCATCTAGAATATTTATTTATTTGCTTTCATTTTATGGTATTGATGTTTGGTCCATTTTGGTGTTGAATACTAAGTCAATTTTATATCTCACAATGGTTGCTTTGAAAGTCTAAATGAAAATCTCTCACCTCTGCCATTTTTGGGTTCTAGGGATCCTTTCCAAGAATGTATTCTGCCATGTCACATAAATGTCCTATTGATTAGCAAATGTTACACTTGAGTGGAGTCATTTATAAGAGGTTTGGGAAACAATGCTGAGTACTATCTGGAAGCAATATTGAAACTAGTTCTCCTTCTAGATATTTGTATTAGATGCATTCAGAATTCTTCTGTAGGTTGGTGCTAGTTTGTGTAGCATATCACCCACTCCTTTTCTAAACTTCTTAAATGCTAACAATGTTTTCCTTATACTCAATGGAATAGAGCTGCTCAAGACAAAAAACTTTGGAGCTGATAAATTAAAAAAACACATAATTCTGTCTATGGAAACAAAAAGTGTTCTAGGGTACTACCTGTTGAAAATAGAAACCTTCTACAAGCCCCTTATACTTGTTATTTGTTATGTATATAATTCAGATTGCTTACTATATTGTATGTATATTTTGATGCGCAGTTTTCCCCCAAACTCTATGGTGTTTGAGATTGGGGATTGACTACAGACCATGTGACCAGATCTGGGACAATTCAGGCTGAGACTCCATTTTTAGAAGTTTGTTTGCATCAGAAGCAGTACAGTACAGTTTAAAAGTCAGTAGTGTTGGTACGCTGCAGTGTGTAGTCAGTCTGGTTTGAGCCAATGTTCAGTAATGTAGTTGACTGAAGAGAGTATTAGTCTGTATGTAACAAAGAAGAGACTGAAACAGGAATTCTTTAGAGAACTTACTATTTAAATCCTCAACCAATAAGAAATGTGCCTGTATGCTAAATGCGTGAAGTTTGTAAGTAAATCAGCTATGTTACTTTTAATGAAGACCTTATTTTTGGTCTCTTGAGAGCATGATTTAAAAGCAATATATTTTATGGGAGAGTAGATATTTTGGGGCAACTGAAATAAAAACTTCTGAAAATCTGCTATATATTTTGTGCATTGGTATATCTTTGTTCCTACAAGTTCAGGGAGATAATCAGGTATATCAGTCTTAACAACTGATAAGCCTAATTTGCCTTGCATGAATACTAGTGGATATTTATCACTAAGGAGGAGACTGACTCAAATGGGTAGTTAACTCTTCTCAGGAATATCATACTTTACAAAAGGTAATGATTATTTCAAATAATGTGAATGCCAATTAATCTCCAAAAGGGTCACACTTCCAAAAGTATATGGAGATTCCTGGTTTTCCAAAAGGTTATGATCTCTAAAAGGTCATGCTTTCCCAAAACTATATGCTTAAGTCATTCCATACAGCTTCATAAACAGAATATCAAAACTCCTATAGCATATTTGAAAATTAAACCTTAGCTACGTATTATCCTGTGCTATACAAATGATAACTCAGCAAAAATGTTTCAAGTGTGAAGGAAGCGAAAGTAATAACACAAATGCGTTTTTGTTTAGGTCACTGCAACAATATCCACTGCTTGGCCAAAGCAATCAACCAGATTGCTGCAGCGTTATTTACCATTCACAAGGGAAGCATTGAAGACCGTCTCAAAGAATTTTTGGCTGTATGTACAAGTTTTACGTCGGATTAACATTCTCCAGAAGTCATTTAGTGAGGCTTTCAGCTGTGCTGTGATTCATATGCACAGCTTTCGTTTTTGTTTTCAAGCCAGATAACGTCACTGTGGTTTTCTTTCTTTCGTAATGACTTCAACTGTGATTTTAAAGGATTTGAGTAATATCGTAAGCACACCTGAATTTCAGTTTCAGGTTTTTTGCTGCCTGTTTTGCAGTGTGGCCCAATTTAGGGATTCCCTTATTCAGATGAAGCATTCTGAAATTCATCTGTCCCATACACTTTATTATCACAGCATTCCATAAATGACATTTTATATTATTTCATAGATGACATTTTATATCAAATTTGCATGTATCATGAAATGAGAATGAAGTTCAAAATGATAGCTTTAAAGTAGTAACAAACATACTTACTTGTTGTTTGTCCTTGTGTCTTGTCTAGCTCGCATCCTCCAGTCTACTGAAAATTGGCCAGGAGACAGACAAAACCACTACAAGGAACAGAGAATCTGTTTACCTACTCCTAGACATGGTAAGAGCTTGCCTCAATTATTGTTTCTAAAAGCTTTTTCATAGGTGAAGAATACCTGGGGTATTCTGTCAAGAGTATACAAGTTGTAGCATGGCCAGACAGATCAGAGAAATTACATAGCCCAACAACAACAAAAAAGTTTTCTTGGTGTCTTGGTTTTGAGGCCTTTTCCTGGGTTATTTGGGGCACTGATTCAGAAAATTGCATTGAATAGACCGCATCAGCTCTAGGTTCTTAGATATGGTTATCATGATTCTTTATGAGCAAGTAGATGCTGACTGGTGTGTGTCATATGTTTTGTACCTCAAAAACTAGAGCTGGTAGGGGGAAACCGGTGCCAATTTTGGTGCCAGCAGGTCAAATATACCCAGAAACAGAGCTAACATTTCAGGCACCAAAAACATGTGTTGGCCAGTGTTATGTATCTGTGGGATCTTCCTTAAAGCAGGGAGTTGGAAGGTGCATTTCAAAGAGTTGACAGTATTTAATGTTCCTTTGTGTGTGTGTGTGTGTATTTATGGAGCTGCATCTTACCTAAATAACAATAAGATGGCAGCCTGAGAAAATACAGAATTGCTACAGATGCTTGCTTTTGAGGTAATAATAGGCAAAGGTGGAATAGATAGACCCACCTGTAAAATGGGGTGAGCATTGGCGAGAGCAAGGAAATAAATGTGTTCTGTTGGCATACATAGCACTACATTACATGCATTAAATTACAAGAATGGGAATCATAATGCGTGAGTAAATCTTCTGCTTT
Organism: Anolis sagrei; assembly: GCF_037176765.1. Lineage (NCBI taxonomy): Eukaryota > Metazoa > Chordata > Lepidosauria > Squamata > Anolidae > Anolis > Anolis sagrei. The sequence goes on from NC_090021.1 coordinate 187,261,615, forward strand.
CTTTTATTAAGTAGTTGTCCTATTCTGCTGTCTGTTATTTTCTAACGCTTGCTGCAATAGACAGTTATTGTTGGAATATATTTTAATCAGCAGCTTTTGCTGCATTTTATTGAGTATTTTCAAACTAAGAACGGGGTTTATATTGTTTATATATGTTGTTTTATGTAAATTGACACTATCACATGTATTTTGCTGTATTTGTGTATCTATTGCATGCTTTTGTAAGCCGCCCTGAGTCCCTTTTGGGAGATGGTGGCGGGATATAAATGAAGATTACTATTATTACTATTATTATTATTATACTTTTATATTTTATAATAAAAAACATGCCTTGGGAAGAATATGGTGCCATGATTTTATCTCCTCTTGGTGCTGCTTTCTCTTGGGAAATGAGTGTGCAATAGAAAGATAAAATTAATTTAATTGACAGTTGTGAGTTCCCTTCTGTGGCTGGGTTCTGATTTGATCTCTTCTGCCGCCTTAGATTGTGCAGGAGTCTCCATTCCTGACCATGGACCTTCTGGAGTCTTGCTTCCCTTACGTCTTGCTACGAAACGCCTACCATGCTGTGTACAAACAAAGTGTCACTTCCTCTGCCTGAATATCTACTTAGCTGGAAATAAATTAAGCACGCATCTATGTTGCCTCAGTTTTACTTGTAAACTGTGGAGCTGTTTTACTTTATGGCCTGGCAAAAGAGTTTTGTGGATTATAAACTTTTTCCAATGCAGTTGTATTTCTGACCAGTGGTTTCTTAATATGGTTGTACTACTACTATAAGCTTGGCTGACTTTTTGGTTGCACATTTGCTGAAAATTTTTTCCTTTTTATTTTAGAATCTTGATTATGTTTTAAAAAGAAAAGAGAAACACTACAACTATTTTTTCATATCCAATCATGCAGGTATCATAATGGCTTGTTTATCTACATGGAGAACTCTATTTAGTGATTATTTTAGTGTTCCTAGTTCTCATCTGTGTGTAAATTATTTCATATAGGGAGAGTTACAATCTGTACCTATCGTTCTTATCGGGAAACAAACTTGGATGTGCATTTCTGTGAACTACAGCATTTTTACTTTCTTTTTCGAATACTTGCCAATATTAATGACTCTGAAGCTAACTATGATTAAAAATGAAACAGGGCTGCTTGTCTTTCAACAATCTTCTCCATACAGTCTTGAATAGCAGCGAGTGGATTTGTTTGTATAAAACCTACATAGTGAAATTTTTTAAAGACTAATTTCCATGGTGCCCCATTGGCATTAACACTACATTCTACCCCTGCTGTATAATAAAACATTCTTATCCATTATTCAAATGTTGATAAAATGTTAGCCCTTTAGCCACTTTTTATATGTTTTAAATTTTTGAAATTCAAGTGTACCTTCCATTACATATAATAAACACTACACTGTATTACTTGCTGGTGACTTCTCTATTTGTGTTAACGATTGAATACTTAATATTGCAGCATGAGGGCACTTGTTTAGACCAGGAGTGGGGAAAATGTGTTCTCCAAAGGCTGGTTTCAAAGGCTGGGGGGGGGGGGGGGGGCGGGTTATAGTATGCCCCCATTTCATTTCTTTTCCTTATGATGTTTCTCTGCATTCATTCGACCATGTTTTCACCTTTACTCTTGGCATCCTACCCCCTCCAAATGGAGATGTAAAATGGCATTCAGCTTTTGGTTTCATTCCTAATAAGAGAAAGGCACTCTTTTTGAATGAATGAATAAATGGTTTATTGTACTAGCCATGGGCCATGTCATCAAATAATATACAACTTTTTTAAAAGTACAGTATACACTTTTCAATATAAACATTAAAACTAGCTCTTTCAAAGTACAGTAGCAGTGACAATCGTCGTAGGCATAACAATAATAAAATCTGATTTGTAGTATCTTAAACTGTTTCCATTTCCATTTCTAAGCGTCCGCTGTGGACTTTACAAATTTAGCTCAGATTTTTTGGGCTGCAACTGCAAATGTGGCAACCTTTATATGTTATATGTATTTTTTTGGAATAATCTGCTAACAGGTCACAGATAACTGCTGGCTCTTACCATGCTCCCCTTTCTTCCAGAAGGGCTCCTAGGAGATTGTTTCTGGAGTCATTATACATAGGGCAATATAACACATAGTGCACTGAATCTTCTCTTTCCCCCAAACCACAAATATAAAGTCTTTGAGAATGCAGAATCTCTCCATATCTCCCTTCTAGCCACCCTGATGGCATTGTCTGGAAGCGCAGGGCTGTAAATGCTTTCCTGAGGACTATAGACATTAAGTCTTGGAAGATATTGTTGGCTATATTGGTCACTCTTTATTAGGGGATACCAAGTAGTGAAACCCTGCTGTTTCCTAGCCCGCAAGTTGTCAGATGCATCCATTTCAAAGATTTTATCTCTAATTGCCTTCTTGTCTAACTGCAATAGGGTTATTGTTGACCCGTCAAAATACTGATGTCACAGTTAGAGAAAGGCACTCTTTTAAATCATAATCCCATGTTGCCTTCTCTTTACTTCACAGTTTTATATCATGATTATTTAGCTCTCTTCTACTAATATCTGCTGTGTTAACATGTGAGTCAATTTTCGTCAGTCACATTGAGTTATGAGATCAAGTTGCTTCAGTCTGAAACCTGACACAAATAGATCATTACTACAGTAGCATCTTTAATGTATATTTAATTTTTCGCAAAGTATTTCTTATACAGGGCCACCTTGTAAACTACTTCGGTTTGTTAAGAAGCAGAAGATAAGGTCTGGTTCATGACTAGATTACTAAATGTGCTTGTCTAACTTCAGATTGTTAGAATTCCTATGGTATTTGTTTAACCATCTAAATATTTGTCTTGCATAATGACTGTGACCACCATCCCACAGTGTCAGGTGTACTTAAGATTATTTGAATTTTCAGTGAACTCCAACACATCTAGCTGTTGGCTTGTGGCCTTTGTTTTCCTCATTTAGGTAAAGCAAAGTTTGTTTATTTGGTCACATACTTTGCAGTGGATTTTCTACAGTAGGAACAGTAATCATTCGTCATTTAAGCCACTCCTGCCATTAACCCACCACTGTAGTAACAATGCAGCATTGTGTCTTGGAGGCTTATGCAAGTGGGTGCAAAAATGGAAGCCTGGTTTTTATTGTGTCTTTATTTTCTAGCATAATTGAGGTAGCTTAGATCTGCCTGTATCTGGCCCTCTAAACCTTTCATTGCTTGTGGTCAAATTGGTTCAAAATACATGAAGCTATATTTACATTTACTAGAAGTAGAGAGACACTGTAAAAAAAGAGGATTCAAAACTAACAATGAAACAAGCAATAACAGAATAAATTCATAAACAGTGGCAATTTAGAGAAATCTCAGACTATTTTACCAATGTTATGTTGCAAGAAAGAGGTTAGTGACATCACTGGAGTGAAAATTAACATCTGCAAAACATATTGCATCTTTTCTGTAATGGGTAATTGCCTACTTAGGCCAAAACATGGTAAAATAGGACATATTCCATATCTCATTTAAAATGTTGTATTACTCCCAGAACTCTGCCTGGTCAAAATAATCTACTCATTTTCTGCAATGTCATAGTTTGAAATTAATAGTGAAGTGGCAGGATATGAGAAGAGAATTTGGAACAGCTCATGAAACATTGGCTGTAGTAATGAAATATTCCTTGTACTTCCAAGCAAAGTGGACTGTTCACTTTGCATAGATAGTGATTTTTCAGGAGACGTGTAAGCTGCTTATTTCAGCCACTACTTTGATTGCCATTGTGTTTGGATTTTGCTTGTTGGCAAAGTTTATGGGTTTTGTAAACTACCTTGTGTATAGAGGCAAAAAGTAATATTTTTTCAGAAAAGAGTAAAACGAGATACTCCTGGCTCACTATATGCATTATCTTTTCAAATATACAAGCAGTGCAATATTTACATTTAATTGCTGGAAAAGCATCCTTTGGTGCATCTGATATGCTCAGAAATCGTTTCACTATAGTTCCAAACATTTCAGGTGTTTGAGTAGCCCATAAAGCCATTATGTGCATACTTTAGCCATCTTACTCTGAGAAGATGGTAGTTTTCATCACTTCCATCAAGAATTTGGTTGACACATTCCCTGATATTTGAAAAAAATAAACATCTTTGGTGGAGCTTGAGGCCAATTTCAGGTTCTGGACCATTTGTGCCTGCTCAACCTTTTGGCAGATTGTGTTCAGTAACAGTTCATAATCACCCAAATAGCAAGAGACAGCTTGTGTTGGACCAGGATAGATAAAATCCTGCAAGTTTAGAAAATTTTCACAGTTAACATCTTATCTGAAAGGAATGGCAGATTTTGCTTATGATGGCTACTGTGTTGATTAAAGACACACATCTGCCCTGTGACAATTGTGAATTTGTTGATAAAATTTAGCTTTTCAGGTGACAGCAAGTAGTAACCTCTTGCTTTCATTGGACATGGCAATCCTTTTGTGACTTTGCTTAGGTTTTAAAACAAAGAAATGTGTGCATTTCATGGAAGGGTTTACTTCCAAAAGAAGTGGGGGAAGTTGATGCTTTGATATTCCTTTGGGAAGGGGGAGAAGCCAAAATGAGAAGCAGGCAAACCCACAAAAGGTAAAGAAACAATAAAAAACAAAACCTGAGGAACTATGATGCATAGCTCTGAAAAAAAAATCACGCGCCTATATATGTAATAACTCAAGTATAATTAATTGACAGCTGAATCACATGATTCTTCTGCCTTTCTTGTATCGTAATATTTAATTGTATAGACTGACTTTATAATGAGTGAACAGAAAAAAATATTTCTATGAGGCAGATGCTTTTAGTTCTGGGTTTGTTTTTGTGATGTGTATTTGGCTCTACTGCTTAAAAAAAGTAGAGTTTCCTAATTTAGCTAAGTAAATTGTGGTTTTATTTTTTAAAAAAAAAACTTATATACACAGATGAGTACTGTGAAAAACTGCAATGAAAAACATTCACTAGAAAAATAAAAAAAGTCTTATAAAAAGAGCTCCAGGGAAATACTTGAAGATAATTGAGACTAAAATAAATGACCTAATTTAAAATGCATTTGTAGAATAGACTGTTGCAGGCTGTGTCACCGCCCCCCTCGCCCCACCACTTCAATATCAGTCAAGCAAGAGTTGGGATTTTTCTCCAGCTTATTTGTACATGGGATTAATTTGAGGAATAGTTCACTTCTCTATACATCGATAAATACATTTTGCACATAGATAAATGTAAACTTCATGGATTTTTTCTTTGATGCCTGAACACAAAACATGGATGCTTACTGTAGTAGTAATCATATGATTTTTTTAAATCGTGTCAGGAGCGACTTGAGAAATTACAAGTTGCTTCTGGTATGAGAGAATTGGCCGTCTGCAAGGACGCTGCCCAGGGAACGCCTGGATGATTTGATGTTTTTATCATCCTTGTGGGAGGCTTCTCTCATGTCCCCATCATACAAAATGAAAAAGCACCAGAAAAGGGAAAGTGTAAAAAAGATAATTAACAATTAACATAATAGAAAAAATAGAGCTTTAAATCAGTTTCTACTGTCTAAATCATTGCTTCTTAAACTGTGGGTCCCAGCCGTAAATGGGGTCCACTTAGTTCAACATTGGAGCCCCCAGTGGCGCAATGGGGTAAAACTTTGTGCCGGTAGGCCTGAAAACTACTCTTCCAGGTTCGAATCCAGGGAGAGTATGGATGAGCTCCCTCTGTCAGCTCCGGCTCCCCATGTGGGGACATGAGAAAAGCTTCCAACAAGGATGGTAAAACATCAAAACATCTGGGCATCCCCTGGGCAACATCCTTGCAGACAGCCAATTCTCTCACACCAGAAGTGACTTTCATTCTCAAGTTGCTACTGACATGAAAAAAAAGTTCAGTATTAATGTCCTGGAAAAATGGGCAACAATTAAAAAAATTCTGAACATCAGCTAGTGACAGTTTTAGACATTGACATGAATCTGTTGTGCAGTGTTTACAGTGAATTCTGCAGAAGATGATTCAGCTTTGCTTCATAAAAAGCAAAATCAGCCTGTTTAGTATGCCTTGCAAATGCAGATTTATTATCAGTAAATATTTGATATTTATACCTATTGTATATATCTATATACCAGAGGTCACGTAAAATTTCTCAGGGCTAAAGGAGTTGTGAGTGGAAAAGTTTAAGAAGCCCTGGTCTAAATGATGCTCTTATTAATTGTGGAGCTTTTCAGATTACATCCTCATCTACATACTTCAAAGGGATACTAATTTTAAAACAGTCTGGTTTGACCTTAAACTAAAAGTTACATTCGATGTGTCATGTTTTCCGTCATTACAACAATTAATGGGAAGAATCTGGGATTTGTTAAAGGTTTCTAGTTGTTGAAAAAAATATTTCCATTCATCAACAAATGGTCTTCCAGCTGCAGTTGGTAACAATGGGCGCATGTAAAGTCTTTCTGCATTTTCGCTTGCCAAAGGCAGGAAACAGCAGGGAATGAGAGTTTCTTTAGACCAGTGGTTCTCAACCTGTGGGTCCCCAGATGTTTTTGGCCTTCAACTCCCAGAAATCCTAACAGCTAGTTAACTGGGTGGGATTTCTGGGAGTTGTAGGCCAAAACTCCTGGGGACCCACAGGTTGAGAACTACTGCTTTAGATGTTTATATCCAATCAAACTGGCAGCATTGCTTTAGTGCATGGAGGATACTGTAAACCAACAGGCATAGATCAGAAGTGGCATTACTGATTGATCTGCAGAATTCAAAGCAATCTTAACAGATTAGAGAGATGGGCCATGGCTCAAAACTAACAAAATGAAGTTCAACATGGACAAATGAAAGAAACTGTGCCCTATGCGGAGTGGCTTAAAGAACTGAGCATGATTTGCCTGCAGAAAAGAAGACTCAGAGTCATACAGAGGTGAGAGCAAGCTTGTTTTTTTGCTGCGCTGGAGACTAGGACGTGGAACAAAGGCTTCAAACTACAAGAAAGGCGATTCCACGTTAACATTAAGAACTTCCTAATGGCGAGAGCTGTTCAGCAGTGGAACTTTCTGCCCCAGAGTGTGATGGAGGCCCCTTCTTTGGAGGCTTTTAAATAGGCTGGATGGCCATCTGTAGGGGGTGCTTTGAATGTGGTTTTCCTGCTTCTTGGCAGGGGGTTGGACTGGGTGGCCCACGAGGCCTCTTCCAACTCTATGATTCTGTTATTCTAATTGGAGCAGTAAATATGGTATCTATATAAATAAAAATGTAATGTTCGTTTGTGGGATTAACAGAACTCAAAAACTACTGGACGAATTGACACTAAATTTAGACACAAGACACCTAACAACCCAATGTATGTCCTTCACTCAAAAAAAATGCTTTTGTCATTTGGGAGTTGTTGCTGGGATTTATAGTTCACCTACAATCAAAGAGCATTCTGAACCCCACCAATGATGGAATTGAACCAAACTTGGCACACAGTTCTCCTATGACCAACAGAAAATACTGGAAGGGTTTGGTGGGCAGTGTCTTTTGGTTTTGGAGTTGTAGTTCACCTACATCCAGAGATCACTGTGCACTCAAACAAATTGAATAACAGTGAACCCTACTCAACTGGACCGACCCACAGGGTCACACTGGAGGATCTAAAACATTCTTAAGAGAGGTGCTCTCTAGGAATTTCCTAGGTCTTCCAGCACAACTTTGTGATAACATCTGCCAGAAGCATATCACTTGAACCAAGAAAATTCCTGGGAATGGCATATATTGTTGAATGCAGGTAGGTGAAACCCTAATTACTGGTCCCACGAGTATGGGCGTTGTACTGTGTAATGTAATTAGCTACACTAACTTTAGGCTGGTAATTGAGACTGAATCAGGAATTAAGTATGAGGGCAAGTGGCCAATGCTATATAAATCCAGGGTTTCAAATGGCTCTCAGCTTTTTACAGTTGGTTCTCTTCCCAACCACAGTTCCTATTTCTGCTGACCCTCATTAAAATCACTTTTCAAGACCCAAAAGCCCAAGGCTTTCCCAGAGAGACTTGTCAATCTTTCTCCCTTTAACAGACAGCTGTGGTCGCCTAAAACTAAACCTGGAACGTAGCATTAGAAGCCTCTCCTCCATTCTTAGAGCAGGTGCACAAGTTCTTCCCTAATGGAGGAAAGAATTTGGTCTTGTTTTCCTCAACTTCAGTACTGACACTGCACCTGGAGGTGTCAAGAAAACATTCCCAGGGTTTAAGGTTTCAAACTCTACAAATGTTTGTTCCAACTAAGAAAAATAAAATAGGGACAAAATTTATGTTACCAATAATACTATGAAAATATTTAAGAGTAATCAGATATGTGTATCATATTTCTTCCATTTCCAGACGCCACAGATTGTAAAGACTTCTTTAACCATTCTGTTATGTATATATGTGTTAATATACTGATATGTGAGCATCTGTATACACATTTTTTTTTAAAAAAGATAATTTAAAATTCAACTGAAACTGAGCTCACTTTCTGGTAGGTACGATCACATGACCTGCTGGCTGTTGTCCCTTTCCACCCTCCAATACGGGCTACTTCTAACTCCAATGCAAAGTCACCTGTTGGGAATGGCCATGGGTGGAAATAACCTGTAATTCATGAGGGTGTGTGGCCAGAAAGTGTGATAGAAGGCACTTCATGGTTTCTGTGAATGCACACCTATGGGTTAATTGGCCCTGCACAGTGTAATTCAGAACCTTCTAGAGTTCTAAAGGAGTTGGTGCTCATCTCCATTTCTAAGCCGAAGAGCCGGCATTGTCCGTAGACACCTCCAAGATCATGTGGCCGGCATGACTGCATGGAGTGCCGTTACTTTCCCGCCGGAGCGGTACCTACTGATCTACTCACATTTCCATGTTTTTGAATTGCTAGGTTGGCAGAAGCTGGGGCTGACGGCAAGAGCTCACGCTGTTCTTGGGATTCAATCCTGCGACCTTTCAGTCTGTAAGTTCAGAAGCTCAGTGCTTTAACCCACTGTGCCACCGGGGGCTCCCTTAGGCAAATAGTGGAGTACAAAGCATCTTGGAGGGTCTTGAGTTTGGAAATGCTACTCAGAAGGATGCCAGTAGAAATCTGAGAAAGATCGTGTCAGATAGGCAATATTTAGAACCTTTAGATGTGATTCAATCTTCATATTGATGGAAAGGAAGAGCAAAGAGGCATTTTCAAAAACATGATTCATATAGCAGGAATCAGTGTGTCATTTCGCTTCCATTTGAACTCTGTATCAGCTTTGTTGAGCCACTCTAGAAAAAGGGTTTTGCTGGAGTGGCAAGGATAGATCATTATGTGGTTGAAGTTGAATTCGTCATTCTTCTAGACTAAGCTAGAGATAATTAAGGTGAGCTGAAGTTTGTTTAGAAACTGCCAAGGTGTTAGCCAGAGTACAAATTGACACTGTCCCTTTGCTGTGTTGACTCTGCACTACTAGTAGAAAGCACTTACTGTGGAACTAATGTAAACAGATGAGTTAAGTATACGCTAGGAGTTGATATGCATGGTGAAAAGAGCCATTTAACCACAATTTAGAGGCCAGCATGATTATTTTAAAAAGGCTGAAGGGATTCAGCTGCTAGAGATGACTTCCAGAGTAAAATATAGCAATATGGTAAGATCATCTCTCTATTTATTACCTATCTATCCATTTACCTATCTAGTAGAGAACTATGGCCCTCCAGATTGTGCTGTCTATGCTTTCTGGGGCTGATGGAAGAGAAAGTTCAGCAACACATAGAAGTGGGTTGTTGTAGGTTTTTCCGGGCTATATGGCCATGTTCTGGAGGGTTTCCGGGCCATATAGCCCGGAAAAAACTACAACAACCCAGTGATTCCAGCCATGAAAGCCTTTGACAATACATTGAACACATAGAAGGCTACAGGTCTCGGCCCAACTACTTTTCCCAACCTATGGAATTAATGTAATTTATCTTTGACTTACCATTCGGCAATTAATTAAATGGCTCTCCTTTAGATACAATGAAAAATAGGATTTGGGTTGTATTTCCATTCCCCAGCATTCTATCTATTATGCCGAAACCAAGAATCCATAATGGAAATGAAGCTTTGCTTTTTAATTTCTGGGTTCACTTTTAGCATCCACGCCAATAGTGCCCCCAAGCATGTTTCTTTGCTTTCTCCCACCAGAAGGAATGCCAACTATATGCTTATGTGGCAGAAAATTAAGTCTTGCAGCTGGAGATCAGCTTATGAGAACAAAGCCCACCTCTGTAATATTGATACCAGCATAGGGAGGAGGGAGCAGGCTTGTTTTCTGCTGCCCTGGAGACTAGGATGCGGAACAATGGCTTCAAACTACAGGAAAGGAGATTCCACCTGAACATTAGGAAGAACTTCCTGGCTGTGAGAGGAGTTCAGCAGTGGAACTATCTGCCCTGGAATGTGGTGGAGGCTCCTTCTTTGGAAGCTTTTAAGTAGAGGCTGGATGGCTATCTGTCAGGGGTGCTTTGAATGTAATTTTCCTGCTCCTTGGCAGGGGGTTGGACTGGATGGCACACAAGGTCTCTTTCAACTCTGTGATTCTATGATTCTAATTTTGCAATGTATGAAACAAAAATCTTCCTGCAAGCTTTAAAACAGGCCTGCGACAACCTATCGCTCTTCAGGCATTTGGGACTCTAATCGGAAACCCTAGCCGATTTATTCAATTTTTAGGAATTCTGGGAACTGAAGTCCAAAGCACCTGGAGGGCCACAAGTTGTGCAAGCCAGCTTTAAAACTGAATTTGTTTGTGTCTTACATGTGCTTATATAATGTTTATGTTTTGCACATTTTTAAAGATAAACCATTGTGTAGAAGATGGTATAAAAGTAGCATTCGAAATAAATGCTTCTGGAACAGGACAATTGATCTTTCGCCCCAATACTATTTTAATGTAAACTCCCTTCAAGATTTTGAACACAGCCTTTCTTTTGGTCAATTAAAGCGGGTTTTTCCCCATCTGGACTTGCCAGTGATTGAACCTGGCTATAAAGAATCTGGAACTTACTGCATGCCTTTCCACAAATTTATATCCCTCTCCTTCCTTACACAAATAAAAATTCAATTTTATTAGATCCTTATTGTGTGGGTGTATGTGTATGTTTGATTGATTTGGATTGATTACTTTCTATTTATTTGAATATCTTGTTTTGTTGTTTTAAGCTAAAGGTTTTCCCTTGATATTAAGTCTAGTCGTGTCCAACTCTGGGGAGTGGTGCTCATCTCCATTTATAAGTTGAAGAGCCTGCATTATCTATAGACGCCTCCAAGGTCATGTGGCTGGCATGACTGCATGGACGCCATTATCTTCCCGCCGGAGTGGTGCCTTTTGATCTACACACGTTTTCGAACTGCTAGGTTGGTAGAAGCTGGGGCTATCTGTGGGAGCTCACCCTTTTCAGTCAGCAAGTTTAGCAGCTCAGTGGTTTAACCTGCTGTGCCACCTGGGGGCTCCATTATTATTATTATTATTATTATTATTATTATTATTATTATTGTGTGTGTGTGTGTGTGTGTGTGTGTGTGTGTATATATATGCATTGAGTATTTTTTACCCTGATTAATGTATAAATGTGTTTAGAGGTAGCCTATTGTTACAGTAATACTAGAATCAAGGAATCTTCACTTTTAAGTAGAGGCTGGATGGCCATCTGTCATGGGTGCTTTGAATGCGATTTTCCTGCTTCTTGGCAGGTGGTTGGACTGGATGGCCCATGAGGTCTCTTCCAACTCTATGATTTTATGATTCACACACACACACAAACACTATACATTTACAAAACTCACGGAAGCTAATGTAATCTCCGGGTTTGAGCATTGGACTACAACTCGAGAGACCAGGGATCAAATTCCTGTACAGCCATGGAAACCCACTGGTTGACCTTGAGCGAACCACTCTTAGGTCTCTTCTCAACTGCCATGTAAACCCAGATTATCTGCTTTGAACTGGATTATGTGGCAGTGTAGACTCATATAATCCAGTTCAAAGCAGAAAGTGTGGATTATTTGCTTTGATAATTAGGATTATATGACAGCATAGAAGGGGCCTTAGAAAAGGACAACAGCAAACCTCTTGCCAAAAATACCTTGATAAGTTGGCCTTTAGGTCACCATAGGTAGGGAACAAAGGCACACACCAAGAATAGCAAGCCTCTCCAAAGATTACAGGATTTATATCTGAGGAGAGCTGTATAGGCTTGCACTACAAATTATGGCACTTATGCAAAGCAGAAGGGCGTGGGAGATTGACTTTGAAGTACTGAGAGACGGCAGTTCCTTCTTGTCTCCACGCTCCAAAGGATGCATTCACACTGCAGAATTCAGTTTGGCGCTACTTTAACAGCCATGGCCCCATGCTATGGAATCATGGAGTTTGTAGTTTGGTGAGGCACTAGCACTCTTTGGCAGAGATGCCAAAAACTTTGTAAAACTACAACTGCCATGATTCCATAGCATGGAGCCATGGCAGCTAAAGCAGTGTTGAACTGCTTTCATTCAACAGTTTTAAGGACATACCAAGAAGAGATAATGGGTGCTGCCTGCACTTAGGAGAAAGGCTCCAGGCAGAGAATCCCAAGGCCCCTTCTATATAGTCATATATACAAATAATCTACTTTGAACTGGATTATATGAGTCTATACTGCTATATAATCCAGTTCAAAGCAGATAATATGGATTTTATATGGCAGTGTAGATGGGGCCTTGGTTTTCTCTCAGCTGAGAGACAAGAAATGGGAGAAAACAAAGACAAAAGTCTTGCTGGAGGCAGAGTTCAAGGGTGATTTCCTGTCAGCGTGCCTTTCCTCTGAGGAGAGTCTCAACATCTCTTCTTCAGAGGTTGGCTTGAAAAAGTTCCTTACCCCCCTTTTACTACCATTCCTTGAACCTCAATACACCACTGGTCTTAACTGCCTGAGTTGTAGGTGTGTTTGGGGGGTTGTATTCTTTAAATACACATGCACACACATTTCTAAGAGGGCAGAACCCAAAGCCACAGCTGAGTGTGCCAAAAGGATCCTGTAGTAGCCATTCCTAGTGGCATACACCTTATAATTCCTGGTGGCATCACCCTTTCTAGACTTAAGGATGCATTTGAAGATGTAGACTTCAGTCTAGGAAAGCTGATGCTACTAAGGGGAGGAAGAGGTAGAAAAATATGTGTGAGAAAGAATGAGAGGGGGACAGGCCTAGGCGAAAGGGAGCCTGCTTTCTATTTTCTCCCATCAATTAAAGGCATCTGGAGTGCCCTTTCGCCACTCTGAAGAGAGTTAACTCCCCCCCCCCTCTGTCTCTCTTGACTCAGTTTCTTTCCCTCTTGCACATTCACATGGGAGAGAAAAGATATATCCTTGCACAGATACAAAAGATACAAATTGTAGAGATACCATCTCTAAAACCAGGACACTAAATAATGAGCAACACTAAAAAACAAGGGAATTCCAGATAGGAAACAATCAGGGCCAGCTAACACCTCCCAACAAAGGATTCCCCCAGGCAGCAACCAGCCAGGCTTTGAAGCTGTGATGCCATTAAATGCTAATCAAGGTGGCCATTTGCAACATTCATACTTGCTTCAAGCACACAAGAGTTCTTTCTCCCACACTGGACCTTCCACAGATAAATAAACCTCACTTGCCTGGTTTCCAACAGAACTCACAACTGCTAAGAATGCCTGCCATAGATGTGGGCGAAATGTCAGGAGAGAATGCTACAAGTGAGACTAGGTTCGTGTGACATTACATACAGTTAAGAACTATGCCAGTGTTTCTCAGCCTGGGGATCGGGAACCCTGGGGTTAGGGTCACAATGGGGTGTCAGAGGGGTCACCAATTTTCTCTTGGTCATGGGGGTTATGTGTGGGAAGTTTGGTTCAATTCAATCGTTGGTGGGGTTCAGAATTCTCATTGATTGTAGGTGAACTATAAATCCCAGCAACTACAACGCCCAAATGACAAAATCAATCCCACCCCCAAAACCCCAGCAGTATTCAAATTTGGGCGTATCAAGTATTTGTGCCCAATTTGGTCCAGTGAATGAAAATACATCCTGCATATTTACATTACAGCTACGTCTGTGACTAGGATTTATATCTCCCACCAATCTGGTGGCAATCAGGGCCAGCTGATTGCCTCCCAACAAAGGATTCCCCCAGGCAGCAACCAGCCAGGCTTTGAAGCGGCAAGGCCATTCAATGCTAATCAAAGTGGCCAATGGCAACATTCACACTTGCCTCAGGCAGACAAGAGTTCTTTCTTCCACCCTGGACCTTCCACAGATACATAAACCTTACTTGCCTAGTTTCCAACAGACTTCAAAACCTCTGAGGATGCCTGCCATGGATGTGGGCGAAACGTCGGGAGAGAATGCTTCTGGAACATGGCCAGACAGCTCGGAAAACTCACAGCAACCCAGTGATTCCGGCCATGAAAGCCTTCTTCACATACACACATATTTTATTCAAGAAAATAATAACTAACATAAATAATAGAACAGAGTTGGTGATAGAGAAATCAAGCCACTACTACCACCACGTTTTGGGGGTGTGTGTGTTTCTATCTCCTGCCCACTTTTCCCAAGGTGGGAGGATTGACTGGCTGCGGGGTGGCCGAGGGAGGAGGCAAACCGCGCCTTCTCTCTCTCTCTCTCTCTCTCCTGAGGCCGCCCCGTTCGCCTTGGCCTCCCCGCCCTTTCTTTCCCCCTTCTCCTTCTCAAAAGGAAGAGGGAGGCCACCGAGGAGGAGATGGGAGAGGAAGCCAAGAAGTGGAGCCGGGCTTGAGCTTGTACCGCAGTGCTCCTCTTCTCTTTCCCATCCCAAAAGGACGCCAAAGCCGCTCTCTTTCCCAAGTGGAGGCTCCGAAGCCAGGACCGTCTTTCCCTTTGGGTTTGGCTCGGCTTGTTTGGGAGGGGATGGTGCTTCTGGTGCTGCTGCTGGTGGTGGTGGGCTGGGCTCCGGGCTGGGCGCGGGGCGCCTCGTGCGAGCCGGTGCGCCTCCCGCTCTGCCAGTCCTTGCCCTGGAACATGACCAAGATGCCCAACCACCTGCACCACAGCACCCAAGCCAACGCCATCCTGGCCATCGAGCAGTTCGAGGGCCTGCTGGGCATCCACTGCAGCGCCGACCTGCTCTTCTTCCTCTGCGCCATGTACGCGCCCATCTGCACCATCGACTTCCAGCACGAGCCCATCAAGCCCTGCAAGTCGGTCTGCGAGCGGGCGCGCGCCGGGTGCGAGCCCGTCCTCCGCAAGTACGGACACGCCTGGCCCGACAGCCTGGCCTGCGAGGAGCTGCCCGTCTACGACCGAGGCGTCTGCATCTCCCCCGAGGCCATCGTCACCGCCGAAGGGGCCGGTAAGTCCCTCACTGAGTCCCTCCCTCTAGCATAGGCCAGGAGAGCCCTCGGCTAGGACTTCCCCACTCCCCAGGATGCCCATTCTCTCCAATAGGTCTTGGAACTTATAGTTTAGGCCAGGAGAGCTGTAGGCTAGGACTTCTCCACTCCCCAGGGTCCTCACTCTCTCCAAAGGGTCTTGGAACTTACAGTTTAGGCCAGGAGATGTGTGGGCTAGGACTTCCCCACTCCTCACGGTCCTCACTCTCTCCAATGGGTCTTGAAACATATAGTTTAGGCCAGGAGAGCTGTGGACTAGGACTTCCACACTCCCCAATATCCTCACTCTCTCCAAAGGGTGTTGGAACTTATAGTTTAGGCCAGGAGAGCTGTGGACTAGGACTTCCACACTCCCCAATATCCTCACTCTCTCCAAAGGGTGTTGGAACTTATAGTTTAGGCCAGGAGAGATGTAGGCTCCAACTTCCCCACTCCCCAGGGTCCTCACTCTCTCCGATGGGTCTTGGAACTTATAGTTTAGGCCAGGAGAGATGTAGGCTCCAACTTCCCCACTCCCCAGGGTCCTCACTCTCTCCAAAAGGTCTTGGAACTTATAGTTTAGGCCAGGAGAGATGTAGGCTACAACTTCCCCACTTCCCAGAGTCCTCACTCTCTCCAGGGTCTTGGAACTTATAGTTTAGGCCAGGAGAAATGTAGGCTACAACTTCCCCACTCCCCATGGTCCTTACTCTCTCCAAAGGGTCTTGGAACTAATAGTTTAGGTCAGGAGAACTGTGGACTAGGACTTCCCAACTTTCCAGGGTCCTCACTCTCTCCGATGGGTCTTTGAACTTAGTTTAAGCCAGGAGAGATGTAGGCTACAACTTCCCTACTCCTCAGGATCCTCAATCTCTCCGGTGGGTCTTGGAACTTGGAGGGTCAGTTGAGGGTTTCTTCTAACCAGTGGTTCTCAACCTGGGGTCACCAGATGTTTTTGGCCTACAACTCCCAGAAATCCTCGCCAGTTTACCAGCTGTTAGGATTTCTGGAAGTTGAAGGCCAAAAACATCTGGGGACCCCCAGGTTGAGAACCACTGTAAACCACTTCTACATCCCACTTATCTTGCTCTAGGTCAGTGTTTCTCAACCTTCCTAATGCCGCCACCCCTTAACACAGTTCCTCATGTTGTGGTGACCTCCAACCATAACATTATTTTAATCACTACTTCATCACTGTAGTTTTGCTACTGTTATGAATCAACATATAACAACAACAACAATAATAATAATATATTTATATTTATATTCTGCCCTATCTCCCTGGAGGGACTCAATAAAGGCAAACATTCAATGCCCCAACACAACAATATATCCATAGTAACATAATTTGGCAACCCAACATATAAAAAGAAAAGTATGACTTAACAACTAAAATTAAATTAAAAAATGCAGCCTGTTATATCAGACGTACGACAAAACATCAAACATCGAAAAGAAGCATCAATTTTCCAGTTCCTTGGGGGAAAATAGATTGATCATTGCTCAAGATGTTTATTGAGCTGGTGGGGCAAACAACATGGACATGGATGGTAGCTATTAATCAGAGGTATAATGGTAACATTACCAACTACTACTCCTCCTCATAAATCAGTGAGCAAAGGTACGTCTTCAGCTGTTTCTTGAAGGCTGTGAGGGAGAGGGCCATCTTTAACTCCTTAGGAAAGGACTTCCAGAGGTGGGGGGGGGGGCAGTTACGGAGAAGGCCCTTTCTCTCATTCCCACTAGTGGTGCCTGGGATGGGGGTGGGGGTGATATCTGATATGCAGTATGTATTTTCATTCACTGGACCAAACTTGGCACAAATACCCAATACACCCAAACTTGAATACTGGTGGGGTTGGTTTTGTCATTTGAGAGTTGTAATTGCTGGGATGTATAGTTAACCTACAATCAAAGAGCATTCTGAACTCCACCAATGATGGAATTGAACCAAACTTGGCACACGGAACTCCCATAACCAACGGAAAATACTGGAAGGGGTTCCTAGGCATTGACCTTGAGTTTTGGAGTTGTAGTTCACTTACATCCAGGGAGTACTGCGGATTCAAACAATGATAGATCCAGAGCAAAGTTGGCATGAATAATCAATATACCAGTGGTTCTCAACCTGTGGATCCTCAGGTGTTTTGGTCTACAATTCCCAGAAATCCCAGCCCGTTTACCAGCTGTTAGAATTTCTGGGAGTTGGAGGCCAAAATATCCAGGGACCCACAGATTGAGAACCACTGATTTAGGAAGACCCCCACAAAATTTTGTCTAGCTCTCCCAAGCTCACAATTATCAATCTGTCAAAGAGATATTGGAGCATCCTGGAGACTTTCTCTTGCACCTTTCAGCACCCCACAAAATTAGCTCTAGCTCTTTCAAATTCTCAGTTGTAAATCTGTCAGGGATATTAGGTCATCTTAGAGAATAGTTGAGGGTTTCTCCTGCCCATTCGTACATCTCACATATTCTGCTCAAGGTTTCTCAAATTCCCAATGTTAAATCTGTCAGAGGGATCTTGGCAGACTTAAGTCTTCCTCCTGCTCCCTCCCACAACCCACAAAATTAGCTGCAGATTGCCCAAATCCTCAAGTATAACTCTGTCAAAGGGATCTTGAGGTATTTTGGAGAATATGAGAAGTAGTCCAACTAAAGTCTTCTGACTCCCTTGCAACACCTTTAGCAGCCTACCCCTCCATCGATGCGTTCTTCATCTGTATCTCCATTTTGGGCCCCTTCCACACCTGCCATCCCAAACTCCATGAAATGAGCGTTAGCTCTCTCAAGCTCCCAACTATAAGTCTGTCAAAGGGATCTTGGAACATCTGGGAAGATTGAGTGTTTCTTCAATCCCCTCCCCCTTCCACAAAAGTAGCTCTAGATCACCCATGTTCTCAAGTATTAATCTGTCAAAGAGATCTTGGAGCACCTTGGAAATTGAGTGCTTCTCATGAGGCTTCCCATATTCAACAACATTAGCTCTGGATCTCCAAATTCTTAGATCATTTTAGAGAATAAGAGCAGTAGTTTAACTAGAGAGCCTTCTAATTACTTCACAGCCCCTTGGGTCCCTCAACCTTTCATGTCTACAGTTCACTTAGGGTCCCCTCCACACCTGAAGTCTAGGTTTGTCAAGGGGCCCTGTCATCCCAAACACCACAAAATGAGCTCTAGCCCTCCCAAACTCCCAACTATAAATATGTGAACGTGAACTTGGAGCATTCTGGAGACTCTGTGTTTCTTTGTATCCTTCCCACACCCCACAAAATTAGTTCTAAATCTTCAAAAGTCCCAATTGTTAAAGGGATCTTGGAATATTTTGGAGAATACTTCAAACTAGGTTCAACTAGAGAGCCTTTGATCTAATTAATTAAGCCTTCTGACTACTTCAGGACCCCGTTGTCCTCTCTGCGCTCCCTTCCACACAGCTGTATAAAATCTGCATTGAACTGGATTATATGGCAGTGTGGACTCAGATAATCCAGTTCAAAGCTGATATTGTGGATTATCTGCCTTAATATTCTGGGTTATATGTGTGGAAAGGCCCTGAGGCTCCCCAGTCTCCCCCTCTGTCAGTCCTATCATCTGTATCTTCAATCTCTTTTGAGTCCCCTCCAGACTATGGCTCTTACATCTGTCAAAATCTCCGGCCCCCTCCAGCTCTCCACAAAATTAGCCCCAAGAGTTCCAAAGTGGCAGCTATAAATCTGTCAGAGGGATCTTGTAGCACCTTGGAGACTAATTGACCCCACCTACTCCCCACAAATTAGCTCTAGATCTTTCAAATTGTAACTATAAATCTGTCAAAGGGATCTTGTAGCACCTTGGAAACTACTTGAGAGTTTCTCCTGCCCACATTGATGACCTACACATTCTTCTCTAGGTCACCTGTCACCTTACAGTGACCCCACTAAGTGTAGAAGTGTAGTTATAGTGGTTTGACTATTGGACCGTCACTTTGTAGATCAGGGTTCAAGTTCCCATGGGGTGACCTTGGGCAAGTCAGACTCTGAATGTCTCAATGGCAACCCCCATTAGGTTTGTCTAATCTTGCTCAGAATAGTGTGTGATGGGTTTGGCTTTGCGTTGCCATAAGTCAGAAGCAACCCAAAGACAAATAAAAACAACAAACCCCACAGTAACTGTCAGTTTGTCCTGTCATTGCCACTTCCCACATTACCCACTCTAACTTTACCCAAGCTCCAGTTCGGTCCCTGTCCCATAGTGTATTTTGAGAGTCCAAATTCCCAACAGGCCCTTTCTACACTGCCATATAAAATCCAGATTATTTACTTTGCACTGGATTATATGGCAGTGTAGACCATTTGGACAGTAGATCTGCACCATTGTGGCAATCCCAACTTCAAATCCCTGTGAGATTGTGGCCTCCAGGAATGCTTCAAATTGTTCTCCTTCATGTTTCCATCCTAGCAAACTTAGCCAAAAAAGGCAGGTCAGCCATTTTGTGAGGTAGAGGGAGGTCACTGCCTCAAGTCGCAAATATTGGTTTTGTGGTGGGTGGTGTTGGTGGACAGAGTTGGTGTGTATCACATGGTGGTAGGTGTTCAGTCTAAACTGGACTCTTTTCATCAGATATTGCTTTGGAAAATACTAGGCTGTCATTAAATCGCTTGTCCTGTTGTCTTTTGTAAGAGGAGAAATCGTCTTGACATTCACCTTGGATAGTGAAGTGTCATAGTTGGGCCTCTCATAAGAGTTATGCAATAATTTGGCTTTTTCAGTTGATTGCATTTTCTCTATCAACCTGCTTCTTTTATTATTATTATTATTATTATTATTATTAATAATAATAATAACAATAAATGAGTACAGATGGTCCCAGTGGTAATCGGCACACTGGTTGCTGTGCCAAAAGATCTCAGCCAGCATTTGGAAACAATAAACATTGACAAAATCATTATTTGTCAACTGGAAAAGTCCACCTTGCTTGGATCTGCAGGCATCATTCGAAAATACATCACATAGTCCTAGACACTTGGGAAGTGTTCAACTTGTGATTTTGTGATACAAAATCCAGCATATATGTTTGCTGTGTTATACTGTGTTTTTGTGTCAGTAAAAATAATATACTTTATGTATATTCTGCTTTATCTCCCCAGAAGGACTCAGAGTGGATTACAATTTACATATATAAGGCAACAAACAGCACCTTTTTACATGGTGTACAACAACATACAATACACAGACAGAGGTAAAGGGTTTCCTCTTTCCATCTCTGGCATCTGGAGGCAATGCTCAACTCTGGCCATGGGGAGGTGCTCTTGTTTCATTTTTCCATGCCGAGGAGCCTGTTGTCCATAGACTTTCTCTGATTGTCTGGCATGACATGGGGCGCATTTACCTCCACGCCGAGTCGGTACCTATTGATCTACTCACATGACATGCTTTCGAATTGCTAGGTAGGCAGAAGCTAGGGCTGACAGCTGGGAGCTCACCTCAACTTGTGGCTTTGAACTGCTAACTCTCTGGTCAGCAGATTTTCTGCAGCTAGCGGTTTAACCGCTGTGCTAGTGTGGCCCCAAAGTTGAACCAAACGTCCTCACCTCAGATGACCCCAAAGCACAGAGAAGCCACTTCTAGTTTCTCTTTTTTTACTGGTATCATCAGAGATTTTCAGAAAGAAACCAACAAGTAAACGATTCAAAGGCATAATTGATTTCTGAAATCCTGTAAAGCAATGTAAAGCAATTATAGAGATAGGAGAACATATGACCCTCTAAATCTAGTTGCACCACATTTCTCATCATTCTTCACCATTGACTATGTTGGCTAGGTAATGGCATCTGGAACACCTAATCATCTTCTTTTGTAGTAAAATGTGATCCACTTTGGATTTGACTAGTACCAATGCCCATTTCCTAGCATGTGTGATAATGTTGGATGTAATGTGATTTTATTATATCATATTTCATTCATTCATATTCTTTACAATCCCTTTGTAAGCACAATGGAGGTCAAGAGGCCATTGGCGATCCAAGTTCAGAGGATGATAGATAATGCTGGTGACTCAAAAGAGCAATGGCTCCAAAGGTGCCTTTTTATAACCAACAATTAACCTATCATTTAGTGGGTTGAACTAGATGGTAATGTACACAATCATGAAAAAAGTCTCCTTTCAGTTTTTATTTGTCCTGAGGAGAAAAAAAATCAGTTTGCTGAAACAGCAATGTGGAGCTGGATCACCATTGCTGCTTCTCTGCTTCACATTGTTGCTTTTGAACGTCCTTTTTGAACAAAAAAAAAAAACTCCAAAAGAGTTTTGATGGGTGATTTGCACAAGTTTCATCTGACATCTAGTTTGACCCTTCACCTTAGGACTAAAAATCCTAGAGCTTTCTCCCCCTCCTTTTGTGCTTTTTTGGCCAACAGCATGAAATCTCATCCCTCTATTATGCATTGGGGAAGCAGGGGGAGGAATGTAGTCTTCTTGCTGGGGATACTGCATTTTTAAAAGATATCAGAGGAAACTTATGTAAGTCGAATGAGAGAGGGGGAATTCATCTGGAAAAAAAGGAACGAGAGAAACCAAAGAGTGGAGATACACACACACACAATCATGTGTGTGTGTGTGTATTTGTGTCATTTCTATCACAGGGAGGGGTAACTGGTATTTGGGGGAAGGAGGCATGTGCTGTTGTTCAGTGATGATATAAATCCTATTGACATTAAAGTAGGTACTCATCAAATCAATGTACCGTATATACTCAAGTTTAAGCCAACCCAAATATAAGTCGAGGCACCTAATTTCACCACAAAAAAACTGAGAAAACATATTGACTCAAATATAAGCTGAGCGTGGGAAATGCAGCAGCTACTGGTAATTTTCAAAATAAAAATAGATACCAATAAAATTACATTAATTGTGACATCTGTAGGTTAAATGTTTTTGAATATTTACATAAAACTGTAGTTTAAGATAAGACTGTCCAACTCTGATTAAACTATTATTCTAACCTTCTTCAATTAAATGTGCTTACATATCCTTACAATAACAATAGAGTAAAATAATAAATGTATCATCATCATCATTATTATTATTAATAATAATAATAATAATAATAATAATAATAGAGTAAAATCATGGAAATGTAATAATAACAGTAATAATAGAATAAAATATTAAATGTAATAATAATAGAGTAAAAGAATAAATGTAATAAAAATAACAATAGAGTAAAATAATGTAGTAATAATAATACATAGGGTAAAATAATAAATGTAATAATCCTCATAACAACAACAACAACAACAACAACAACAGAGTAAAATAATAAATAACCTTGACTCGTGTATAAGCCGGGGGTGGGGTGGGGTTCAGCCTAAAAAAGGGCTGAAAAACTCAGCTTATACTCAAGTATATACAGCAACCTTTCTCACTGAGCCATTGCAATATAGAATATTGGATTAGGACTGGGGAAATGCACATTGAAACCTTCATTCTTTCCTGAAATTCATATGACTGTGAGCAAACTACCTTCTCTCTCTCATTCTGACTTATAAGAATGAGAGAGAGAAGGTGGTTTGCGCACAGAACCACTGGCCTAAGTATAGGGATGCTATGAGCCTCTCTGTATTTAGCTAGCCTGGTGATGGTGTATAGCTCCAATAAATATCTGACTTCCACACTGTTAAGGTCATAATAGGGAGAGACACATAATTTTATGAAGGTACATGGTTCTATAACCCCATCTACACTGCCATAAAATCCATATTTTCAAATCAAATAACCCAAATTATCTGCTTTGAACTGGATTATATAAGTCTGCGCTGCCATATAATCCAGTTCAAAGGAGCCAATCTAGTTTTTATATGGCAGTGTAGAAGGGGCCTATGTATTTAAATTGCTATGTTCAGCTCTAACTGGTGTACAACTTGTTGCTGTTTATGGCAACTTGTTGTCTATGCAATTGAATGTTTGCCTTTTTGTATTTAAACCATCTTGAGTCCCCCTTGGAGAGAGGGAACGTTCCATAAATAAAGTATTATTATTATTATTATTATTATTATTATTATTATTATTATTTTATTGACACAGAAACACAGTATGACACAGCAAACAAGATATATTTGCTGGATTTTGTATCACAAAATCACAAGTCGAACACTTCCCAAGTCTTTATGTGTGATGTATTTTTGAATGATGCCCGCAGATCTAAGTAAGATGGCCTTTTGCAGTTGACAGCTCATGATTTTGTCAATGTTTATTGTTTCCAAATGCCGGCTGAGATCTTTTGGCACGGCACCCAGTGTGCCAATTACCACTGGGATCACCTGTACTAATTTATGCCAGAGCCTTTGTTCCATATAATAATAATAATAATAATAATAATAATAATAATAATAATCTGCAAAGACTCTGGCACAAGCCAGTCAAGGTGGTCCCAGTGGTGATCGGCACACTGGGTGCAGTGCCTAAAGACCTTTGGCCTGCACATAAACACAATTGGCGCTGACAAAATTACCATCTGCCAGCTGCAGAAGGCCACCTTACTGGGATCTGCACGCATTATTCGGTGATATATCACACAGTCCTAGACACTTGGGAAGTGATCTTATTTGCTGTGGCCAGCAGAGTGATCTTATTTGCTGTGGACTCATCTTTTTGTGTTTCTAATAATAATAATAATAATAATAATAATAATAATAGCAGCAAAAAGGTAGTATATAATTGCTCATATATCTTTTTTTAAATCCTTGGAGATGGAAGGGGATTGTCCAAGTTAGAGATTAGAAAAGTTCCTTATTTTTGTAGCTATTTTCTCACACCTTCATATGGTAGGTCTTCCTCTGTCCTGTCAGTGACTTCATAGAAATTGTTTCCATGCAGGTTTGTTCTTGCATAGTTCATATTGGTGCCCTGCACTGTTGACTCTTTACCCATTTAAAGTGTCAGTCATTGCTTTTCCTCTGAAACTTTTCATTGTTTCTGTGCCTTGGGCTTAGACGACCAACCCGACTACGGCTCAGTCTCCCTCCCTCCCTCTGGCTAATTCCAGCTTCTGGATCCCTTCTTCCTTGTATTTTGACATCTGCTCTTCAATCCTCAGCCATTCCAAGCCTCATTCCCTGCGTTGGTCTGTAGACAGAGCACAGACTTGTTGTTGCAGCTGCATTGGGGTTGATACCTGCTGGGAAGATTTCAGCGCAAGTGGTTTTGAGTGCCCAAGCCAGGGACAGAGTTTGTGAATGTCTCATATTGAAGTGTTTGGAAATGCCTTCCCTCCGCTCATACAGAGATGCTTTCCAAAGTGGCCTTAAAGAACAGATCCACACTGAAACCAGGCTTGGCAGGTCTGCAGCCATTTAAAAGAAGTTGCATTCAAAACCCCAAAGAGAAGTCGTTTCTGTCAAATTGCCCCAAAGTTACCTATTACCAAGGACCACAAGAAGCACAATAGCTTCATTGAATGATTCCAGCGTGGAATCCATGAACGCTTTCTTTCACTGAATGAGAACATGATGACATTCTGAATTTTGAATTTTTGAAAAAGAAAATGAACAAACAACTCAGTCCACTATATTGAAGTCATCTCTGCTCTCTGTGTCTCTCTCTATCCCCCACACACTATCCCGAGCCCAGGAATACAGAATCACCTTCTAAAAGGAGAACAACACATTTCTATTCTTGTTACTTAACCAGTTAAAAAACTGAATATAGTTTCTGTGGTTGAGAATATTGTCCTTGTGTTGAGCTTAAAGAGACAGAAAGGCGGCCCACTTGACATGAAGCATCATAGTACACTGGTATTTTTAATGCCAGGTCTTGAATCATGTCAGGAAGAGCTATTATTATTTTGTGTCAAAAGCATTACTTAAATAGATAAGTCTAAAACTGATAAAATAAAGGCATCACAAGCTGCTGTCAGTGGTTCTCAACCTGGGGTCCCCAGATGTTTTTGGCCTTCAACTCCCAGAAATCCTAACAGCTGGTAAACTGGCTGGGATTTCTGGGAGTTGTAGGCCAAAAACATCTGGGGACCCCAGGTTGAGAATCACTGTGCTAGATAGTTTTACACCAAAAATGGGCAACAGCAACTGCACTGTCTGTAACTTTAAACAGTTCTTCCTCTGTGCATGAGGCAGGGCATTGTGGGCAAGCATACAGATGCGGAGTTGTTTGTTCTGCTCCACAGTCACGCAAGGTGGAGGATTCTGGGTAGTGTCATTTTGCCAGGTTGTCTTTTGATTTGCCCACTCCCACTTCCGAGTCTGTTCAGGGACTTCCAAGTTCCAAGTTGCCCATTCTTGCTTTGCCCCTGGAAGAAGACCCTCATGGGAGGCCATCCAGTTGGAATTGCCTGATTTTGCTGCCCAGAGGGATATTCTTGCTGTTACTGGAGGAACATTTAGAG
Source organism: Anolis sagrei (assembly GCF_037176765.1). Classification (NCBI taxonomy): domain Eukaryota; kingdom Metazoa; phylum Chordata; class Lepidosauria; order Squamata; family Anolidae; genus Anolis; species Anolis sagrei. Next base: position 187,287,388 of record NC_090021.1, read on the forward strand.
GAGTGGTGGAAAGAGACTCCTCAAACACTGAGTTGGGTGTCCCCTGGGCAATGTTTCTTGTAAATGGATAATCTTTCCAACCCAAAAGCAATGTTTTACTGTCATGAAATGCTCACAAGAATATATTATTGCTGAGAAAAATTGACCGACCAGCTACTATAAAGATAGGCTCAGAGGGAATAAAAATACTTGAAGGCAGTTGGTAGATATCATCTTCATATGTTGAGCATCACTTATCTGGAATTCTGAAATCTGAAATACTGCAAAATTTGAAATCATTCACGAAATTGGCTAAGATAATTAACACCTTTGCTTTGTAATAGTTCAGTGTACACAAACTTGGTTCCATGTGCAACGTTATTTAAATATTATTACATAAAATTACCCTCAGGGTTAAGCACATAAGGTATATGTGAAAGATTAATAAATTTCATGTTTAGACTTGGTTTCTATCGCCAAGGTATTGCATTATGTACATGTATTCTAAAATACGAAAAAAAAATCCAAAACACTTTTTGTCCCAATGATTTAAGATAAGTGATATTCAGCCTGTAATAATAATAATAATAATAATAATAATAATAATAATAATACAAATTATGGGACTTCAACCTTTCTAAATTCACTACACGATTAGCCACAGCTTAAGTGCATAAACATGCAAACAGTCCTTGGGATCTTCATGGTGGACTAGAAAGCCCATTTTCTCAAAATTACACAGAACAAGATGGGCCATTGATTTGAATTAGGACAGTGGATCTCAATGTGTGGGTCCCCATGTGTTTTGGCCTATAACTCCCAGAAATCCCAGCCAGTTTACCAGCTGTTAGGATTTCTAGGAACTGAAGGCCAAAACATCTGGGGACCACTGACTTAGGGTGTACTTTCATGGAGCAGATTAATCTGGGGCATTTGTGCCCAGGAGCTGTCCCTGTTGAATCTGGGGCCATATGACCCAACGGTCCAAAGTAGAAGTACACTTTTAATTATACCGACATTAAATTGTTTTTTAACCTTTATAAAGTAATGTTTTAGCTGTCTCTTACTTACATTTTTTATAAGCTGTCTTGAATTCCATTTTCTGTGCCCCCCCCCCCCCAATGTATATAAATATGTATATAAATAAAGCTTTATTTCTATTGGAGGTGCTAAAATTAGTGTGTGCCTTATAACTGATGGTGTCTTAGAAATGAAGAAGTATGTTGGATTGAATCAATTAATAAATATCTGCTCATCTTTGAGCTGCTGGGAGTAGCTGTATTGTGTGATCTTGTCGCTTGCTATTCTCATCCGACTGTTAGGCATCCTTAGGAAGAATGATAAACTGGTAAGCAAAGTCTCCACTTAGGACATTGCTTGGAAGACAGGAATTGTTGGAAACTTCTGGTTTCATACTTGGTCATTTAAGGGCAGATCTTGGAGTATAGCTCCCAACAGTAGCTCTACTGGCTGGAAATTCTAGAAATTTAACTTTTCCAGGCTTTGAAGCATGGTTAGCTGTGTTGAGAATTAAGGTCCTTTGTGTTGAGAGTTAAGGTCCTATGAGAATTTCTTCTCTGGAGTCCCAATTTACCCCAGTGACATTGCAGGAGACAGGGTTTGCAAGTAATTTGCTGAATCCAAACAGCTAGCCAGTGCATGAGCTAGGAAAAGGAGCCAGAATTCCTTTGGTGCAAAGCCATCAGACCACATTTTTTAAAGCCACAAACAGCTAACTGACATAGATTCATAAAATAGAAGGTTATATTTTTAGTCAGCCAAAATTCAGTGTAAACAAATCCCTTATTTGTTGTTAAAGCTTTTGGCCAAAGGCCAGCCCTTAGAGTTTGGTTCTTTTGCATTTTGGTGCTGCACATTTGCTCCATTATATCTATTTGTGGTACTAGCATGATGAAGCATCTTCATCAGTGATGGTTTGTTTGTACAAGTGGTTTACTGTCCTATTTATCAGATTCCTGGTATTGAATCTGATTACCAAATACCAGAAAATCTAGACTCACCAGGTAATAGAAGATCTAATTACCAAATACAGAAAATCTCCCAAAAATGATACCTCATTAGGGACTCATATATACCAGGTAGTTTAGCCTGATGTAAGTATGCCTCAGAGTAGTATTTGTGCCAAAACAATATTTGTGCCAAATCTGGAGCCTTGTTCACATTGCCAGGGAGCACAGCAGCTCTGCTCGGGTGGCATGTATCTTAGCTGTTCCATGTCACTGCTGTTCCTAGTTGATCATGAAGCTCCCTATGGGCTACTGGACTTTCTGGAGGCCTCTGCTGATATCAAAATGGGATGCCTGCATGGTCAGTTTGAAGAAGGGGAACTATTCCTCATCTTTCTTACTCATCAAGTGGACATCATGTTGTGACATTAGGCGAGAAGCTGTGTGATGAAGAAGGGGAGATTGCTTGGTTCCATGGGTGCTTGTACTAGAAGTAGTGGCAGTGGCAGCTCAGCCACAAACCATTCCTGATACTGGTGCCCATATGGACAGTGATCAGGCTAAATTGGACCCGATCTAGCTGTCCAGGCTACTCTGGGGTATCTCATAATTTTGTCCAAAGCAGAGCAAAGCCAGTTTAAACAAATAGATAAATAAAGTAATAACTCTGGGTCATGAAGATAGTTAGCCTTCCATTCAAAGTGAATCTTGGGTTTTTGACTAGTGTAAACAAGTCCTATGTTTAGCTGCCTGACAGCATTTCTGCACATTGTGGGGAAGCTGTTTCTGTCTAGGTAGCCTTGCTTTTTCTTTTTAAAAGCACAGTATAAACTGTTGTTGTATTCAGAGAGGGAAACTAATTTTGTTGAATTGAACATCACTATTCATATCTTGATACTAAAAGTCACCACTCTATGAGCTCATGACTGAATCAGCACCTCTAGGCTTGTTGTTATTCACCAAAATAAGTGTGACCTAGTTTTCTGGGTTAGTTTAATGTGGAGCAACTTCATTATTACATTACGTTTTTTCTTGTTGCCTGAGCAGAAGCCAAACATTATTTCCTGCCAGGGGCAACACATTATCTAAGCCAGAAGGACAGGGGCCTTCACTCTTCTTCTCCTCCTCCACTGCCATTGTTGCATCTCAGCTTTCTCCTTGTCATTCCCTTCCCTGGTCTCAATGTGCTTCTCCACTCAGCTATGGTGGCATGGGTGTTCCCCAAGACTTCTCCCATTATGCCTCATCCAGAGGAGGAAAATCCCTAAGTGTGAAGCACTTGGACCTGATGACCTCTCCAAAGAGCCCACTCACCCATCTGTAGACTTAGTCTGGTGGGTAGTCTGAGCAAAGCATCAGGTCAGCTGGCTGCTCCAGAGAGCTATGTTGGCTGCTTTCCTACTGCAGCATTCACCACACAAAGAGAAAGGCTGGGCATGAACAGTTGGATAGAGTGGCCAGGTGGTCCTCCGACAGCATGTCTCCGTGGGCACAATCTGTCTCTTAAGCTAGAGGTTCATCCTGCTGCATGGGTGGGCTGGCCCTGCTATCTGGAGACAGTAGCAGGACTGTTTGTTTATGTAAACAACAGCCTTTTCTTTAAGAACCATGCAGTTGGCATTTCCTCTAACCCTCCTTCCTTACTTTTATTTTTAACATTGTCAAATACACTGAGAGCAACTGACATAAGGAAAACAATTAAATGAATGGGAAGCTGTGAAAGGAAAACGACTAGCTAAATTAATTTCCCTTTTATTCCTTTTATTCCACTAAATTGAAAGAAGAAGCCATTGTGGACAAGAGAGCATAATGAAATGGGGGTATGGAAAAGCTCTTCTGTTTCTTTGCAATTACTTGCACCCCTTACCCTCTCACAAAAGCCAGTGTTGTCCAGGATGCACCCATACAGTGTTGCTTCTAGCCTGGCAAGTTCTGAGAATAAGATTACTGTTAGTAGCTTCACATAAAGTAAGGGTATAATTCTTCAGTAACTTAGTTCTCAAAGGAACAAATTATTATGATTTTTTCCAGCTATGAGAAAACCTATGAAAACTAGCTTTAAACTGTTGGTATATTTACAATAGGGCTTTAGTATACAAAACAGTGCGTTCTGCATTGAAAACACCTTTTTTGGTCAGAAATTGATATTTCTGCACATAAAATACTGTTTTTGGTGCCAAAAAACCCTCAATGTGCGTAGAACCGCTGCGTAGAACCGCTGCAAATTTCTCATTAGTCCAGGATTTTCCATACTAGAGTTTCATGGCTCCTGGAAAACTGGGTCCTGGGCATTTTTGAATATTTTTTTCCATCCCTAATATGCACTATGTCAGTCCCACTATAGCAGGGGTCTTCACATTTCTTAAACAGAGGGCCAGCTCACAGTCCCTCAAACTGTTGGAGGGCCAGATTATAATTTGGAGGAAAAAAATGAATGAATTCCCATGCACACTGCACATATCTTATTTGTAGTACAAAAAACCCCACTTAAAACAATATAATAATTAAAATGAAGACTAATTTTAACAAGTATAAACTTATTAGTATTTCAATGGGGAGTGTGGACCTGCTTTTGGCTGATGAGATAGGATTGCTGTTGTTGTTGTTGTTGTTGTTGTTGTTGTTGTGTGTTTTCAAGTTGTTTCAGATTTAAATTGACCCTGAGTGAGGGCCAGGTAAATGACCTTGGAGGGCTGCATCTGGCCCGCCAGCCTTAGTTTGAGGACCCCTGCACTATAGCCAGTGGGATGTAGTTTCAGATAGTTATGTGCAGTATCCCTTGAAAGCATGCCCTTGGCTTACCAAAGCCATAGGATGAACTGGAAATTGGGAAGCACACCAAAGTTAGTGCTTGTAGACATGACTTTGGTCATGTCTACACAGCCAAAATCATGTGTACTCACTGCTCAGCTGGTGAATGGAGTCCATACAATGCATCAGTTGCTTGTCAGCACATGTCCTGCATGTAGCCGTTACACCTTGTCAGAAGAGCACAGGATTAACTCTGGAGCTTTCTGGAAGATGTGGAATGATTCCACAGTTTCAGAGGTGTGAGCAGCTGAATCAGGTTGTTACTTGTTGGTGACATTGTACTTCTGTTGATGCCATTTTGGCCGCCAAGCCATGATACATTGCCAACAAACTCTGGAAGAGAACTGCTTGCTGGTAGTGATGTGGCAGCAGCAACTCCAATATACCCTTGGACAAGACAGCTGTGGGGACAGCCAAGGCTCTGGAACCATTTCTACAAGATTTTTCCAGTACATGTAGATGGGCCTTCAGTGAAGTACAGAAAAGATCTCAAACAGAGGTTGTGTATGTGTGTGTACATGGACATCTTCAAGTTTTAAAAAAACTCATTAATTGCATGCTAGATAGCAGCCTTTCAGGAACAGCCGGATAGAGTGGCCAGGTGCTCTAAAACTTAGTGGGGAGTTGGGAGGCAATGCTAAATCAGTTTATTGTTACACAGATGTACCCCAGGTTCAGACCTTCCTTCTTTCCTTGACTCTTGTGTGAGGTGCTGTTGGCTGGGGCAATAGGGATTCTTCCTCTCTTCTTTCCTCCTTCACCCCAATCCACATTACTGCAGACAACAGCTGTCAGGTATGACCTGAACCATGGCTCAGAGGGTGGGAATGGTAGGGTACTCATTCATGGACTGGGAGAGATCCTGTGTGACCAATACCAGGTCCAGTCTGGAATACACCATGTCAAATTGGCCAAGGATTTTCAGATCAGTGTGGATCTATCTTTAGTCTCTGAAGCAGCAGAAAACAAGAAAAAATGTGACATCCTTTCAGATATTTGGACATAGCTGTGATGTTCCTTCACACACATTTGGGTAGCATACTAGGAGTATCCCCATCTATGCACATGGTGCAGTTTAGCTCTGGTGTGTTGAGGAAGAGCACTACTATTCTGATTAATTCCCTGGCATCTTCCTCTTGATGAATGGAGAGTAGAGCAAAGAGTTGAAGTGGTAGTAACGGCACAAGAAAAAGAAGTGTAGGAACAGAGAAGGAGGAACTGCCACTAGCAGATGGAGGCTGTTTGGCTGCAGGCAGGCATGTGAAGGGCATTTATTCTCCACTGCATTTTGACTATCTCTTTCCTCTCTTGCAGGGGACGCCAAGCAGTAAGAATAAGACTGTGGAGAAAATTTTATTTTGTTCTAAAACATTACTTTATAAAGGTTCTGTTTTTTTTTTTTTTTTTTTTTTTTTTTGGAGGCAAAGAGGCTGGGAAGAGATGAAGCAGCAGTGTCACTGGCAATGAACAGGGCAGCAAAGAATCTTTGGCTTATTTATTTAGGTGGCCCAGCAGGATGAGCAGGGAAGGACAGGACAAAGCAGCGCTGGGGCTGACAATGAGTGAGGAAGTAGAAAATCTTTTCTCTTACTGTTGTTTTGTTTTCGAAGCTGGATAGGCAGGAAAGATTAGAGTGAAGAAGCACAGACGATGAACAGTGATTAGGGAAATATTTTTAAAAGATAAAAACCATAAGAAAGCAATTTCAATTACAACTGAACTATGTCAGATTTGAGTGGCAGGGTTGGGGTTTTTTTTTTGTCTTCCAGAGGTTTTGGAGGAGGGCTTGAGGGGTTCTTATACCACCCATGGTCTATGCTGCCTTGTTGTTATTCTGTGCCTTACAGCCCTTTCTGACCCAAGGCACGATTTGTTCAGAAGAGGTTTGCCATTGCCATCTTCTGAAGCTGAGAGTGACCCAGTGGGTTTCATGACTAAGCAAGGATTTGAACTCTGGTCTTCAGAGTCATAGGGCACTTCCTGACAACACCAAAAATTGTGTTTTAAAAGTAGGTTTAAACATTCTGGAACCTGGCATTATGCCCACACACAGACCTGTTAATCCTGGAATATTGTTCCATACCATCCTCATAATCTTCTTTTGAAGCGGATCATGATGGAGGGCAGACAGGGCATATCTGTCAGAAGGTTTTTAAAATTCCTTCCATTATGGGCTGGACTATATATGTGCACATGTGAATATCTTCATATAAATATAAGCAGATTTGTATGTGTACATATGAAATCCAACGCATAACGGAGGTAATTTTTGGTTACAGAAACTTCCTTTGGATCTCTTTCTTCCCCCAATTGTTAATTCAACCTCTGTTAAAGACTGTAAAGTGTAAAAGAAGGAGTATCAGAGAGTTCAAATTGCTTTCCATTTGTAATTCCCTTGAACCACCTGTGTGTCCATATGAAAGCCTGATCAGCTGTTTCAGGCTTTTAAAAAACACACATGTCCTGAAGTAGCCTACACAAAGGTAGGGGAAGAAAGCACATGTTTTGCATGACTGCAGGGATATAAAGACATGCAAAGGTGCTAATTTTTCAGCTAGAATGGGACTGTAAGTGCACCTTTTAAACATGTTTTTTTAACCTCTTCACCCAATCCCTCCTGCATTTTGGCTAAAAGTAATTTAGCTACCCCCCCCCCCCTTTAACCCGGTTCCTTCTGGGTTTTACAGTATGTGTAGAATGTAGTTCAATGCTCAAACCACTACACTAGGTTGGCAAACAAAGTCCCTTCCTCTCTTTTGAAGGGAAAATAGATCCTCTTATTTTTCTTATGACTGAACTGGAGAGGAAGATAAAGAAAGCTTGTTTATTGATCAGTCAATCAATGTTGTAACCACGGGGGAAGAAATGAAATGAGTTGCTCTCCAAATAATATTTCTACTGCTTTAATGAAATTTTATTTCAGTCCCCAAATTTCTAGCACTGTATAGATATAGAATGAGAAACTGAAAATTTCCTAGAACTTGTAATATAAGCTGTATTTGCATTCCCTTGGTAACTTTGCTTGCCCCTTGTTTTTGGATGCTTAAATGTTAAATGGAAGTTTTATGAGATCTTTGGGCATAAAGTAGGATATAAATATTTCAATAAAATACAAACAGATAGATCATACTTTAATGCTACAAATTTGGGAACTGGAGAAAAATTCCACAGGAGAAGGGGGAGAGGATTCTTATTGGGTGGGAAATACCCTCACCCACACACACTAATACCTGTAGCTATACCCCTGCAGTAAATAATAAATTAGGATATGCATAAAGTTTGAAAAGTTAGCCTCTTCCATGGCGAAGTTTCAACCAAAGTGGTTGTCTGGACAGCAAAACAAAATGCTTCCCTTACTGACAGACTTTAAAAGACCAGTCCCTAAGTTGCCCGAGTTTGGGGACTACAGGACGGTAGCCAAGGCAGCTATGGCTGGTTCTGGTTAGGAACTGTCCCAACTATCTTTATAACTCCTAACTTTGGTACAAACCACTCTTTGTTTTTGTAGACAGACTTTGTCTCTCCCAACCATCATTTTTGGCAATAACCAGGGCAAATGTTTCACACATCTGGTGATTTCTCATATGTCTTTTGTCTCCTAATATGAGGTTGGAAGAAAAATACCCATCACAGTCGTAATAGAGATTTATGTGTTGATCTCCCAACACAGGAAATTAGCTTTTGATTAGTAATTAAGGGCAGAGAAAAACTTAGTAAATAATAAAACTATGCCTCAGTTGACCCAGGCTCCCATCTGTACAGATAGTGCTTGTTGCTGGATTCAGAAAATTGTGACCTAGACAATAGACTGCCGGAAGACATACTAAGAGCCATTACTGAAATAAAGAAAATGAGACGTTGAGAGTGCTGAGATTCATTCAACGTTAATGGTTAACTGATTGAAAAATTTTAGTGCTCATTTCGTGGGCTCCTTGCATACTTATTTTTTAAATTTTGATTTACAGTATTGTAATCCAGCTCCTGGTGGCGTAGCAGGTTAAACTGCTGAGCTGCTGAACTTGCTGATCAAAAGGTCGGCGGTTCGAATTTGGGGAGTGGGGTGAAGCTGTTAGCCTCAGCTTCTGCCACCCTAGCAGTTCGAAAACATGCAGATGTGAGTAGATCAATAGATACCACTTTGGCGGGAAGGTAATGCCGCTCCATGCAGTCATGCTGGCCACTTAACCTAGGAGGCGTCTACGGACAACACCTGCTCTTTGGCTTAGAAGTGGAGATAAGCACTACCCCCCAGAGTCGGACTCGACTGGACTTAATGTCAAGGGGAAACCTTTACCTTTTACTAATCCAGATTTTCAGTTAAGAGCAGTTTATATACAAAAAGAAAATATGCAAGTTTGCAAAGCAACCAACTCATCACTTACAGCATCCTATAATGATTTCTGGTAGTGACAGCAGAACAAATTGGGAAGAGTGTTTTTTTGGGGAGACTACAACTCCCAGAACCCTCTAGTCATTATGGTGAAGTTTGCTCCTCTTTCATAACTGAATTTACTTATTCATTTTTTGTCTTTGAACTGAGAATTCAAAATGGCCTATAAAAAGTGTGGTTGTTATGTATCTTCAAGTCAGTTTTGATTTATGATATCTTTCATGCAGTGTCTTCTTGGAAAGATTTCTTTTGAGGAGGTTTGCTATTTCCTTTCTCTGAGACTGAGAAAGTCTGACATGCTGAAGGTCACGCAGCAGGATGAGCACATATTTTAACCCCTGTCTCCCAGAGTCCTAGGGCCCATGAAACCAGAGGAAAACTAGAAGTTGTGAAGGCAGCTATGAAGGAATTATGAAGGAAGCCAAAATGATTAAATAGATACTGTCGTATTCTGGCCACATGATTCACTAGAAAATACTATAATGGTTGGAAAGGATTTTTTTTCCTGTGTCAAAAGCATTGCATCAAAAGCAATGCTTTTGGGTTGGAAAGATCATCTGTTTACAAGAAACCCAATGTTGCCCAGGGATGCCTGGCTGTATTTATTCAGTCCTTGAGGAGGCTCTTTCCATTTCTCCCATTGGAAAGGATGAATGCAGTAGAAAAAGAGGAAGATTGCATTCCTGATGGATAGGCTACATAAAGAAAGCTACATCCCTGAGTTTGCAAGACCTAAGCAAGATTGTTGAGGATAGGGTAAGTTGAAGGTCTCTTGTTCATAGAAGTTGCTATATGTCAACATCAACTTGAAGGCAGTCAACAACAACTCAAGTGCCTCACCAGCCTAAAAAGCCCCAGATATTCCATAGGATATAGCTATGCCTGTTAGGGTGGATTCATGCTGCTGTAATTATGTTGTATATTTATTATTTATTTATTTGAAAAAATTATATTCCGCCCTTCACACCCCACAGGAGACTCAGGTCGGAGCACAATATATATATGACAAACGTTCAATGCCAGGACATAAAACTATAAATATACACAAACTTTAAAATCACTTATATCCACATTAAAATCAGTTGCCTAAAACCATCTCAAGACACCATTCTATTAGTGCCTTATTGCACTGCTCCAATGGCTTGGTCCCACAGCCAGGTCTTCACCATCCTTGTATAGAAGGAGTCCAACCCCAGCAGTTAAACCATAATAAAATATTATCAATACAGAAATGAATGAAAATATTAAGGTTTTCTGCATGTCCACAAAAACACAATTTGCCTTTTTGGTAATGGGAATTTGGGCAGCCTGTGCAACAAGCCCAGTGAAAATGTATGCAGCACAAACACTCACCTGTGTGTGTCTTCCCTACACATTTGCCTCTTCCTTGGATGCCAGCCTCAGCCATGAATGATTTGTAGCATGGCAAGGTGACTTCTTTCTGCCTGCTCTGTGAATTTTTGCTAAGGTGTATAGTCATTGTCTGGATTATCTTGGCTTTACTAGGATAAGTGAGTGGTTCTGACAGATTGCACATGCCAAAACACCATAAAACAATGACTGTATTGTGAATGTAGAATATCTTTAGAGGGTGCACTTCCTGAGCAGAACAGAAATACTTCATAAGAAATGTGAAACTTGACATTGTATTTCTGTACTTTTGTATTGCTTCATGTCAAAGAATAATATTCACAGCATATTAATATTTTTTAGTTTGCAAATTAAATTGGTTTGGCAGCAGATAGATCAATCTTTACTTGATGACTTGATGGACAATTTTTATTGAGGGGTTACATTTTAACAAAGGAATAGCAAGGAATATATGTTAATTTTGGAGGCTAATTTGGTTCTGGCATGTAGGCAAGCTCTGAGAGTCCAGAAGACAATTTTCAGCCCATGAAACACTTTGAGATTGCACTAGCCTCTGAAACAAAATGGAAAGTGATTGGAAGAGAACTTTCAGATTTGCAAAACCCTTTCCTATGCGCATCTAGACAGCCTCTTTATTGTGGCAACTCCCTCAATAAAGATGGTGCTGTCCAGATGAAGTCCTGGACAATCCCGAATTACAAACCCTGGTTTGTAGCAAATTAATTAGATAGTGGATTTATTCTGCGCCTTCTATTTCCGGTGTCTGGAAAACTCTGGGAATACTTCCCCCCTTCCCCCAAAGCACCAAAACCCTTTTGAAAAGTAAAGAAAACTTACCCGGGCTCCAATGTGGAGAGCCTCCCAGGAACATCTACATTTTTAAAACGTGAATAATCCTGGGATAAAGGGTTGTATGGAACCACCCCTAGGTGGGTTTCAAGACAAAAGAAGAGGGATCACTGTCTCTTATTTTTAAGGAGAATCAATGCTCCAAGAGGTTTTCAAATAACATTTTCTGCCACATTTTGACACTTTTCAGTGAGTGGAAGAGTCCAGAAGAGCTACAGGGACCACAAAAATTGCCCTTGGAGGTCACATGATGACCACGCCAATGTAATAAATAATTACAAGGAAAATGTAAAAGATGGCCTTTCTCCAGCAGCCCAATAGGTGTGAAGGAAGAGGGAAAATAAAGAAGACAATGTGAGAGATGCAAGTTTAGTGCCAGTTCATGCCCTCCTCACCCTCAGGATATGGCTCCTGACAATTTATCTACAAAGGGAGCCAGCCTGAAAAAATAAAGACCAATGGGTGCTATTAATGCAGAGCTTGGAAAAGTGACTTTTTACGCTGTAACTCCCACAACCCTCCAACTAGCATAGATAGTAGCCACTGTGGCTAATAGATTCTAGAAAGTATATTAGCCACTTTGCATTTCAATCAAGAGATAAAATCAAGATGATAATGATGATTGCTCAATGGATTAATTTTTTGAAGTTCTAGCTTTTCTAAGATAATCAAATTGGGGGGGGGGGGGTAGGAATGCAGAATTGGTTCTGCATTTAACACTGTGTCCATTGTGTTCTCAAAGATGTTGTCTATAAAATAGCCATGTCCCCACATCACTCTTTCCCATCATTAATATGGTCTTGTTTATTCTCTAATATTTAATGTATTAAAATTAAGCATTTGAATGTGGCTGTGTTACATAATCCATTATTAAAAATACTAACGCTTCTTTACATATTTAACAATTCATGCCAGATTTCCCTATGGATTCTAATAATGGCAACTGTAGAGGCACCAGCGCTGGTGAGTACATGTTTATCTGCTAAACTCCTTCTCCTTTTCCTCCTTCGCCTCTTCCTCCTCCTCTTCCATCCTCTCTTTTTTCTCCTCTTCTTCTGATGAGACCAGATCTTAATAAGGCAAAAAGTATTTTTATGCTGGTATGATGCTTTTTGTGCACGAGAAGAGTATTGTGTAAGGAACAAGAGATGTATAGAAATATAAGCAAGCAGCACTGTGAGTAAGGCAGGCCCTACAATTAGTTTATGGGCGCTGACTGATTTTGAGTGTCACAGCATAGTCGAATTCTGCTGATTAAGTAATTTACTATTATGATGTTTCTGCTACGAGGGAGTATTTGTGTATTATTTTTAACCTCAGGTTCAAAATAATATATTGGCCTTAGGTACTATGGACTTTAGTTCTTGTGTGGGGGAGTGATTCATGTGATGATAGATGTTTCTGCTCCACTTTTCATGGCAAATTGTCTTGAGCTGGAGAACAGCTAAACGTTCAGCATATTAAAGGGAAACGGCACATTCGCTTCATCTAGGCCTTGGCAAATCTACTTTTGGACTGCAGCTCCCACCATCCCTTACCCAGCAAACTCAATGCTGGTTGAAGAGTGGTAGAAGTTGTCTTTAAAAGGAGAACTTTAAAAGCTCAATGAACACCTCATTTTAAAAAAAGGAGAGGGGGTCATTTCTGGGTAGGATTTTACCCCCAAACTATGATATCCAAAATTGATGACCACATTTGCAAATATGGGAATTAAGCTCCCATGGTTTTATTTTTTATGAAGATGGCACACATCATAGAGGTATCTCTCTTCCCTCCCCACTAAAAGAAAGAGCTTCAAGGTTTTCAAATGACAGGTTTAGGATTTGGGTGTTACTGTTTCAAAACCAAGTTAAAAGTTTTTAAATAGTGAAATATCTTGGCATTTGAGGAAATGGCCAATACAGTCCCATCTTTCTTCCCACACCATCACTTCTGCCTTTACCATCCTTTTAAGGACTTCATCCCACGTGATAAGTAAAGCATTGGGGATCATTGTTTTCCCTTTAAGCTTCACAATGCTTCATTTGAAAATTAAACCAATGATTTTCCTACCCCTATCACATGTTTTCCCTCGTCCTGCTTTCATTTCAAATTATCCAGTTGCCTTCCCATCATATATCTCTGTGAGCGCATCTCTCCCTATGAACCAGCATAAAATCTAAGATCTACCAAGGAGGCCCTCCTCCTTCTCCCGCCACTGTCTCAAGCACGGTTGGTGGGAATGAGGGAGAGGGCTTTCTCGGTGGTGGCCTCTCACCTCTGGAACACTCTCCCTAGGGAACTAAGAGAGGGCCCATCACTCTCCTCTTTTCAGAAGGACTTGAAGACCTTGCGTGTGATGAAGTTCCATGTGTCACATTCCACACAGCAGCAACAGTTATAGGGTTTTCTTAGGTAATTAATTGTCAGAGGTAGATTTGCCAGTTCCTTCCTCTGAAATAATAGCCTGCAGAACCTGGTATTCTGTGGCAGTTTCCAATCCTAGCACTAAGCAAAGCTGACTCTTAGCTTCCAAGATCAGGTGGCATCTATTGCATTTCAAGCATTCTGATGCTTTTATCACTAAAAGGTTAAATGTCCTCTTAATCCCCTTCTCCAAAGGATTAGATTTCAGAAAATAAACTAAACTAAAATCAAAACAACAGGGGCAGAGTGCAACTTCTTCAGTCAAAACATTATCTACAGTGCTTAAATAAGAGGTGTGTTGGTTTCATTCAGGCTTACAGAAGCTAGCTAAATAAACTGTCCTATCTGGCGCCTTTCATTCTATAGCCTGAACTAAAGGGAGCTGAGCAACCTAATAATTGCTTTCAAAATAAGATGAGTTTTTAATGTTCAGATTGCCTCTTCAAGAGGAAGCTTCAAGGGGATTTTAAAATATTTTAGAAACTTTAACACCTGTCCGCCCCTAATCAATGCTGTTCAACATTATGCTATGACAACAACAACCGTTTATTTATATTCCGCCCTATCTCCCAGAAGGGACTCAGAGCAGATTACAGAATATATAAACACAAACACAGACAAACATTCAATGCCTTAATACAATTAACAGAAATTCACAGAGATTCCCAGACAAACACAAAGGCAAAGGCTTCCCCTTTCATCTCCAGCTTCTGGAGGTGGTGCTCAACTTCTGGCTCTGGGGGAGGAGTTCATCTCCATTTCCAAGCCAAGGAGCCTGCATTGTCCTGTCGTGTGACCGGCATGACTGCTTGGAGCGCCTGTTTGCCTTCCCACCAAGGTGGGATCAATACCTACTCACATTTGCATGTTTTCGAACTGCTAGGTTGGCAGAAGCTTGCCTACAAGCGGGAGCTCACCCCATTCCGCGGATTCAAACTGCCAACCTTTAGGTCAGCAAGTTCAACAGCTCAATTGTTTTTTTGGCAATCACCTGTATATGATAGATTGTATGAGAAGCACTTTCCATATTTTAAAGCAGAAATGTCCTCCAAATGCTATGTACAATTCCCATCATCTCTCACAATTAGCTGTTGAGAGTTGGTCCAACATTTGGGAGTCCACTTGTTTTCAATGTCTGGTCCAAAATGTGTTTCATAAACTTTCGATGACGTTGTTGTCTTTAAAACGCCTTGTATAACTGTTCAGAAAACCATTATTGCGATGCTATCTTAAAGAACTGAGTGATAGATAATGTCTGTTTGCAATACCTTTTCGAGTCAAGTTTTATCCCTGGCTAGGACATTTGGCAAAATCAGATGTATAAATATTACTCTTCTTTCGCTGGCTGGAAATGAAACTTTTGTCCATTTCATGCTTTGTTTAGCTTTCAAACTTGCTTGGAAGATCTTCCAACAACAACTTGGAACTTAAACAGCATATTATTTAGGGATGCCTCCTAGGAGGTTCCTAAGCCAGATAGTCAAATATCTAGATCTATATTTGTTGTACTTTTTTAAAAAGCAAGGGCAGATCATTTGGTGCTACTAGCACTGGAAATGTCTGAGAAGACACTCTTAGAAGAAATTGTTTATGACATAAAAATATGAATTGGGTTTTTAAAGAAACAACTTGAGAAACTGCAAGTCACTTCTGGTGTGAGAGAAATGGCCATCTGCAAAGACATTGCCTAGGAGACACCCGGAGGTTTTGATGTTTTACCATCCTTGTGGGAGGCTTCTCTCATGTCCCTGCATGGGGAGCTGGAGCTGACAGAAGGAGCTCATCTGCCCTCTCTCCGGATTTGAACCTCTGACCTGTCAGTCTTCAGTTCTCCCGGCACAAGGGTTTAACCCATTGCAGTTATAACATATAATTGTCTGAGATTTTCTTTTGGCACATAGCTATGCAGCATTTAGTCCTCCAAATGTTGCTGGACTGCAATTCCCATTGAGTAGTTTGAAGCCATTGTTCTGCGTCCTAGTCTCTAGGGCAGCAGAAAACAAGCCTGCTCCCTCTCCCTTTGACTTCCTCTCACATATTTATACATGGTCCTCATCATATCTTCTCTCAGCCTTCCCTTCTGCAGGCTAAACATGCCCAACTCTTTAAGCCGCTCCTCATAGGGCTTGTTCTCCAGACCCACAATCATCTCTTCTGGACATATTCCAGCTTGTCAACATCTCCCTTCAATTGCAGTGCCCAGAATTGGACACAGTATTCCAGGTGTGGTCTGACCAAGGCAGAATAGAGGGGTAACATGACTCCCTGGATTTAGACACTATACTCCTATTTATGCTGGCCAAAATCTCATTGGCTTTTTAAGCTGCCGCATGACATTGTTGGTTCATGTTTACCTTGTTGTCCACATGGACTCCAAGATCTTTTCCTCACATACTGCTGTTGAGCCAGGCGTCCCCCATTCTGTATCTTTGCATTTCATTTTTTTCTGCCTAAGTGGAGTATCTTGTATTTGTCACTGTTGAACTTCATTTTGTTAGTTTTGGCCCAGATCTCTAATCTGTTCAGATCATTTTGAATTCTGCTTCTCTCCCAATTTGGTGTCATCTGCAAACTTGATGATCATGCCTTCTAACCCTTTATAAAGATGTTGAACAGGGCCTGGCCTAGGACGGCATATGTGTAATTCCACCATTGGATAATATTTTTGATTATCTGTTTTTCCCTAACTTGAATGTTGGTCTCTTGGAAATGTGTCTCTGTTGGAAAGAATGAATGTGTAAATTATCTGCACATAGAGATCTATCTTTCAGTGATCAAGTGGCTTTATTTACTTTGGCTGCCAAAAAAGATTAAAAAAAGATTTTAAGACAGCTATTTAAAATTGCATACATTAAGAGCTATCTCTATATTTAACCTTTATTGTTTTCATTAAAATGTTATCTTTTTGATAACATTTGTAAGAACCACATTTCGGTTATGTGTATTAAACTAAATTCCTCTTCTTTTGCTTTTCTTTATGATTTAATCACTCCTTTCCCAAACATCTACTGTATGGATCCCAAACCCTTTTTCTGCTCCGTTGCTTCCAAATGGTCCCAAACACTGCCAACAGTGAGGAAGGCAGGCAGGTGGAAAATTATGTAATTGGGTAGGTGAAAAAAGGGGGGCAACCAGTCCTTTGCCTAGGTGAAACAGACAAATGTGGCAACAGGAAGAAGAGCAAGCCACCGTCACCTCAGCTGCCTCACCAATCTCTGTGTCCTTTTCTTCTTCTTGCATGCTGCATGTATCCTGATGTACAAACATAATCATGACTTTACACCCCTTTGTTGTTTCTTTGCTCTAATGCCAGAAATTCCTCTTTCCTAGAGCGCTGTAAATGCAAGCCTATAAAAGCTACCCAGAAGACTTATCTCCGGAATAATTACAACTATGGTAAGCCTGACTTCATAGTAGCTATAAGCCTTTAAAGCAGTGGTTCCCAACCTTTGGTCCTGCAGGTTTTTTGGGCTTCAGCTCCAAACATTCCTAACAGCTGGTTAGATTGCTGGGATTCCTGGAAGTTGAAGTCCAAAACACTGGAGGACAAAAGGTTGGGAACCACTGCTTTAAAGGAAAGAAGATGCATGAATGGAGCTGAAAGGGGGGCGTGATATGTGCCAGAAATAGATTCTTGTTCTTGACCATCAGTATCTTCAAAGACAAGTAAATTCAAACATCTGCTGTGGGAGAGTGGGGATAAATAATAATAATATTTACCTCTCCCTCAAATGGGAATTGTAAGATCAGGTGATAGTTTACCTAGTAAACATTAGCTTTTCTGGCTGTAGGATTAGATGGAAAATGTTTCATTATGAAAATTTGGGAAACACAGATTCCATCTCTCCACTCCCTCCTGCTTCCCAAATGTAGTTGCTAACAATAGAAAGTTTTTAAATAGTAGCACAGCTCCTCCCTGTACTGCACATAGGTGATTATTTTGTGTGGCAGCAAAAGTGAAGGAAAACAAAAGCATGAGTTTTTTTATACTACCCATCACTCCCTCTATTTGTGATTTCAGAATAATAATAATAATAATAATAATAATAATAGATAGTGAGAGCAATAGTAGTAGTGATAATAATGATGATACTGGAACTCAAAATGAACAAGTCATTTTCTTAAAACTCTTGAGAGGCAAAAGGATCTTGAATTAAAAAAAAAAACATCCAGGATGCTTGATTGTAATGGTTGTTTTTTTCTTCAGTCATTCGGGCGAAAGTGAAGGAGGTGAAGACCAAATGTCATGATGTCACGGCAGTCGTTGAAGTAAAGGAGATTCTAAAATCTTCCTTGGTGAACATTCCCAGGGACACTGTTAACCTGTACACAAACTCGGGTTGCTTGTGCCCACCTCTCAATGCGAACGAAGAATATATCATCATGGGTTATGAAGATGAAGAGCGCTCCAGGTAACCCCTTCCCTTTTATTCTTTTCTCCTATTAGTTCTGATTAGAAACTATGAGTAGAAGAGAAACTCCACAGAGTTTATTGTGGACCAGATATTTTGATTTACAAGTCTTTTTATTGTGCAAAGCAAAAGTCTGAATAACAAAAGTGGTAGAAAATGAACATAAAAGGATGAGAACCTCTTAAATGCTTTATAACTTAAAGTGAATGTAAGTATCTTTCCAAAACCAAACAGTGGCTATTGCTTTTTCTGAGGCAGGAGTAGGAACTCTACAGCATGCAAGCTCCGTTTCTGGCTCTCTACAAGCACCTGCCAGCTTATCCCACCTTATGATTTCTGTTCTCACTTTTTGAAATTAAAATAAATCTTTGCACAAACCATCATTTTTGGGTAAATGAGCCTTTGCAGATACAGACGGGCTACAACCTATGTATTGCCAATCCCTGGAAGACAATCAGGCAGACAATCAGACAGATGGACAGACAGACATGCCTGCATGCTATAATATATGCTGTTTTTTCCTCTCGTGTGTAGATTACTCTTGGTCGAAGGCTCCATAGCTGAGAAATGGAAAGATCGTCTTGGTAAAAAAGTGAAGGTAAAACAAAGTTTCACTAGTTTGTTCAACCATGTTTGATCTTGGCTACAAGCTATTTCATTTGTCCTGTCACTAAATCTATCCCACCAATACATGTGTTTTTTATTAAACTCAGAAGAAAGCCATACTGAATGCCATAGGGCTTAATCCCATAAAAAGAATAAATCAGATATCATTCAAGAGCACACTGAAATGATTCAGCATGGTTCCAGACAGAACTTTAATTAATACTTTTCTGGGGGAGTGTCCAGATTTTCCTCCCCCCACTCTTCTTGCGCATCATCTCTATGCGCCAGGAGAGGGCCAGCAGTATGGAAATGCTGGCTGGGTAAGTATTTCTTGCTTTTTAAGGCTTTTCTGGGGGGTGGGGTTGGTGAGGGTGTTAGATCCCTCTTGGATATTCTGGGCTGAGTCAGTCCAGAAAACCCAAGAGGGTTGTCTGGATTGCCCCCTCAGAAGTCCAGGGCTTGTGAGGGGCACCCTGACACCGGCCATACTTGTTTAGTCTTCCAGGAATATTTGGGTCTAATCCAGTATCAAATTAATTTGCCACAAAGCAGAGTTTTCCTGCTTTGTGGGGAATTAAATACATTTTATGTGAGGCGTTGTTTGGATGCAGCACGTAAAAATCCAGGACGGTGTGCATTTTCCACCCTGTGTTGATGCACCCTTATTGAGAAAATGTGGTTTAAATGGTCAGTGTAGATGGAGCCTTAGGCATGTTGAACTGTGGATGGCAGACTAAATGTGCTCCGTCAGCTCTTTAGCTGAAAGTGCTTCTCACTTGCTGCTATTCTGATACAGGCTGGATCAACATTGCCCTATATCCCAGGAACTGATCCCAGATTATTTGCTTTGAATTGGATTATATGAGTTTACACTGCCAGTTAACCTGAAATAACCAGATAATCTGAGATTGGATCCTGGGATATAGGGCACTGTAGATCCAGCTACAGTGTGGCAATTCGACACCAATAAAAAGTGAACATTAGTACACTTTAAAAGAAGGCGTTCTCTTTGTTTTCAAACAAGGATGTGGGACAACAGGTCCATGGGCCACATTTCTGCTTTGGCAATCTACAGAGATTGTATGAACTGCTAACAATGCCCCAAAATCCTGTGTCCAGCAAAGGATAAAAGTCCACTTTAGGGTTTTATAAACACACACACACACACACACACATCTGGGTTTTTCAGGATGCTTACCTGAACAGAATTAATAAGAAGAATAACAACAACAATAACAATGTGTCTATATGCGTCTTCAAGTTGCCTGTTGATGTATGATGACCCCATGAATTTTGGGTTTGTCTTAGGCAAGGAACCCTCAGAAATGTTTTGGCCAGATCTTTCCTTGGGAATATGGCCTGTAGGTAGCTGATATTTGTTGGTAATCTCCTATCCAAGTGTTAACCGTAGCTGACCCACATTAGCTTCCCAGATGAAATAAAATCTTGTTCCTTTAGCATATTTAGGCCACAACAAAATATTATTTTTATTTATACACACATATAGAGTGATTGAGAGAGGGAGGGAGAGAGAGACGGAAGGGGTGGGGGAGAGAGTTTGTTACAAATGTAGTTGAAGACTGGGAGAGCTGCAACTTACTTAAAAGGTCATTTGCTGCTTCAAAATTTCCAGAGAGGCAATAGACATCCCCCTTCCTTTTCTTTATGGAAAAAATGCTTGTCCAGAATGTTTGGAGGGGACCAGGGTCACAAAAAATAACCTTGAGAGTCATACCTTGTCCCTTATTGTTTTAAACTGGGTTTTTCCATTGCTATCACAATTCCAAAATATGGTGTTGTGGGGGTTTGTACCTTCTGGTGAGTTTGTGGGTACCATTTCATCCCTTCTGTTCCCTGGAAGTTGCCTGCTGCACCTTAGGAAGAAAGGCACTGGTGTCTTAAATGTATTGGCGGGGGGGGGGGGGGGGGGGGATTCACTATGATAGGAAATGTCTGAAACATTATTTTTGTTGAGTTGTTTTTGCCCAAGAGAAAGTAGCAGGCAGTTCATTTATTTGTTCCAGTTAATAGTCTATAGAGAGATAATCAATTTTTGTGCACTCTCTGTTTAAAACTATTGGTGACGTCCTTTCAAGCCAAACACTTACTGGCTTGATGCATATCCTCCATAATCTCACTCTAAACATAAGACTCTAAAGCGAGTTTTCCAAAATTTGCTGTTCAAACTATGAATATATAAATCATCTAGCATTTCTCCTTTAGTAGAGTCCAAGAGGTTAAAACAAAACTTTGTGAAATGTGGACTAATGGGATGAGGTAAGGTGGAAGCCCAGCCAAGTAGCGTTGGGTGAGAAAACAACAAAGGTTCTAGGACTGTTACAAAGAAGAAGACGTGGCTGAGATCCTATGTTACAAAGTGTAGCATAAAAGTTCTGCAGGATGGAAATACATAATATCTGCCCTTTGACACACTATTTAGCCACTGCAACACCTCCAAGAGCAGTAGAGACAAGGAGGAAGGAAGATATGGCCATGTTAAAAGGCAGTACCTGACCCATTTAGCTTAGGGCAGTGGTTCTCAACCTGTGGGTCTTCAAGTGAGTTTGGCCTACAAGAAATCCCAGCCAATTTAACAGCTGTTGGGATTTCTGTGAGTTGAAGGCTAAAACATCTGGGTACCCACAGGTTGAGAACCAGTGGCTTAGAAGTCCATGAGTTAAAAAATGAGTTAACTGGTGAAGAGGTGGCCAAAAACTCCCTGTACAGTTGTAGGCATCATCTAGTTCAAAGCTAGGAGTGCAGTGTCCAGTTCAGGGGAAATAGCCTTGGCCTTTGTAAGCTGCATCGAGTCCTTCGGGAGATGCTAGCGGGGTACAAATAATGATAATAATAATAATAATAATAATAATAATAATAATAGTGCCACAATTTTTCTGCTTTAGTCAAAACTCACCAGGAATATTGCATCAGGTTCTGGGCTCCACAGGTCAAGGATACTGTCAACAAGCAAGACTATCAAGACCTCACAAAAGTTGTCAGTGCACATCTAGAATAATAGTGTTAGAAGAGACCACATTTGGGTGGGGATTCCAATCACCTGCCATGCAGGAAAAGCACAGTCAAAGTACCCCTGACAGATGACCATCCAACTTCTGTTTAAAAGCTTCCAAAGGCTTCCACTACACTCAGAGGCAGGGAGTTCTAAAATGACATATATATTAATCTTTGGGCAGAAAGTATTTATATGCCCAATGAAGTGGATTAAATAGCCCACGGGGGCTTGTGTTGCAATAAATTTGTTTGCATTTTGAAATTGACCAACTTGGCTGTCTTGTGAATAAAACTTAATACTGGTCCCTACTAACATTGGGCAGATGTCAATCAATCAAAGTGATCTTTCCAGGACAGCATTGTACAATATTAGAAGCAGAGAATAAAAACTCACTGTTCTTACCCTCAGATTCCTTTCGCAATGACAGCATCCCCCCCCCCCCCCACCGCCCCCCATTAGATCAAACAAGGCCATCCTCTCCATTTGAGAGAGAAAAAAGAGAGCATTTTGCAACAAACTTAGAAAAAGAAACTGCTGCTTTGTAGGGAATCCCAGGCTGACAATTCTGTCAACTTCTTTTGTTATGGCACTCATCTGCTGATTCTATCTGTACCCGTTTTCCCTTTCCTCCATTAGTAATAACATATCCCTATCCCAAAAAATGTTTTCTTGCTGTCTTGGTTTTTAGTTCTGTTCTTGGGGTTATTCGGGGCACTGATTCAGAAAATTGCATTGGATAGACAGCATCAGCTCTAGTTTGTTAGATATTGTTATCATGGTTTTCCCTGGGCAAGCAGATGGTGTCTGGTAGATAGCATATATACTGTATTTCAAAAACTAAAGCTGATGGGGGGAAACTGGTGCCATTTTTTTGAATCATTGGGTTAAATATACCCAGAAACAGGCTTAACATTTGAGGCATCAAAATATGTGTTGGCCAGTGTAATCACTCTTAGCTCCAGCTGCCTTAGTGTCCTCTGTACAAGTAAATACAAACATCAGTCCAGCGGTTCAAGGTAATAAGAAAAAGGAGAGCCATATTTATGTAATTATGCCCAGCATAAGGGTTTTCATTGTGGAGCAAGGGAAAGAGGAGGATTTAGGCAACTCCCATATTGCCTGCTTAGAAAATTTGGTGTCATTTCCTCAGGATCCTGTGCTTATTTTATGACCAATGTTTTCCCAAGGTATGGATTACATATAACAGTATGTAAAATGATGCATGTAGACTGATGTGTGAACAGCATTGTAAACATATGGAGGCAGGGCCTGGGACCTGCCAGCAGAAGCCACCCCCCTAATTTTTATATGTCTATTTCTCTGCAGAAACAAACTATTGAATTGGGTACTAGATGAGAGATTGGCATACTTGCCTTGTCTTGGCCACAGAGTCTTGAGCTGTGGTTTGGCTTCATTCTTGCTCAGCTGTTACATTCATATCATTTGACTGCTTTTTCCTGTCTGTTTTTTCTCCCAAAAAAGTCAGATTGACAGGTGGCTTCATTTAAGCTTTATTTTAAAAAGAAATAACTCTAAATTGGTCATTATGCTGTTATTAGCTGGTTGATTTACAGTGTTGGTATGATCTCCAAGGTGTCCGGGGATGGCATAGTAAAGGCATGCTGTCAAGAAAAAGAACAACAGTTGAAAATGTGTGTGGACGAGTGTGAGTGAATAGAGCCTATTCACTTCTGTTTCTTAAAACATTTCTGGGGTTAATTGTCCAAAGGTCAGTGGGCGCATAGAAACCATTCTCAGGTTTTGGCCAGAACTGAAACTAGCTTTGATTTCAATAGGAATATGCATATGCATAATGAGGGACCTTCTTACAGCAACACACTCCAAGTGGGCAGCTTCTGGACAAAGGAAATTTAGCTGAATGCCAAGTTTTTAACTTTTTGTGGTTTTTCTGTACATGATAACTGTATTCTCAATTTGCTTCTGACACAATAAATAAATAAAATGAGTTGGATATGATTTTACTCTTGGCAAATTGGCAAATAAAATGTATTTTATTTTATATGTATTTTAATTCTTCTGTGGAAATATGTTGTTTTAGATTGTATTGTAGTATTGAATCCTGTTGTTAGCTGGTCTGAGTCCCTCTACGGAGGTGAGAAGATCGGGATATAAAAGTTTTAAATAAATAAATATAATTAAAACTAAGTTAACAATTTCACCCCTTTCAAAACAAATCACAAACTGCAGGAATAGAACACTGGAGTTTTAAAACAGTAGTCTTCTTAAAGGCATCGCTTCCTTCATTGCAATCTAAAAAATAATGTAGAAACATTTAGCACATTTTTCCTTCTATCTTGCCCAGTTAGCATTTTGGCTATGAAGACAGCCTTGGTCCTAACCACTGAGATAAACAATTAGTTAAGTTTGCTTTATGAATTTACAATATAATGATTGTGGTGGTCATGCTGCTACTATCAATGCTAGATCTCTTATCAAGATGTAAAAACCAAACATACAAAACACACACACACACTATAGAGGCAGCTATGCCCACAACTAACATTTGGATCACATTTCTGGTTTGGCTATATGTATTGTAAATATGGGGTGAGAACCATGTAACATTCTTAATATTTTTTTCCCACCCATCATGTCTACACAGCCCTATATCCCAGAATATCAAGGCAGAAAACCACATATTATCTGAGAGTGGACTCAGATAACCCAGTTCAAAGCAGATATTGTGGGATTTTCAGCCTTGACCTTCTGAGATATAGGGCTGTGTGGAAGGGCCCCATGTTTATCATCAGTTAGTTTTCAATTCACAAAGGCAGGAGGTTCATTCTATGATAGCTTCCAGTTCTATGCAGTGAAATATAATATTGGCCACTGGAATGCTGCTCCCTGTGATAGATTTATCAGCGACTTCACTTTAAACTCCTTGGTGCAGAGTCCTTCTAACATGCTTTTCAGTGGAAGATCACTTATTTCCTTCCTTCCTTCCTTCCTTCCTTCCTTCCTTCCTTTCTTTCTTTCTTTCTTTCTTCCTTCCTTTTTTCCTTTCTTTTTTTTGGGGGTGGGGGTGGGGGAGAAGATCCATAAAATATTAGCATCACCAGTCACTTTAAAAAAATGTCTCAATACTAAGATTGTCCTTTATTTTATGAGTAATGCATTACCAACATAAGTCATGGAAAGCGTGGTGGCCTCACAACTCCAGGTATTCTTGAGAGACACGGATTATCTGGATCCGGCACAGTCTGGTTTCAGACCGGGGCATGGTACCGAGACGGTCTTGGTCGCCTTAGTGGATGATCTGCGCCGAGAGCTAGACAGGGGGAGTGTGTCCCTGTTGGTGCTCCTGGACCTCTCAGCGGCCTTCGATACCGTCGACCACGGTATCCTTCTGGGGCGCCTTGCGGAAATGGGTCTTGGAGGCATTGCTTTGCGGTGGCTCCGGTCATTTCTGGAGGGTCGCACCCAGAAGGTGTCATTGGGGGACTCCTGTTCCGCACCACAACCTTTGACTTGTGGGGTGCCACAGGGTTCTATACTGTCCCCCATGCTGTTTAACATCTACATGAAGCCGCTGGGTGAGATCATCCGGAGTTTCGGGGTGCGGTGTCATCTGTACGCAGATGATGTCCAACTCTGTCACTCCTTCCCACCTGCTACTAAGGAGGCTGTCGAATCCTGAACCGGTGCCTGGCCGCTGTAACGGTCTGGATGAGGGCGAACAAACTGAAACTAAATCCAGACAAGACAGAGGTACTCCTGGTCAGTCGCAAGGCCGAACGGGATATAGGGTTACAGCCTGTGCTGGACGGGGTCGCACTCCCCTTGAAGGCGCAGGTTCGCAACTTGGGTGTGACCCTGGACTCATCGTTGAGCCTGGATCCCCAGGTTTCAGCGGTGACCAGGGGAGCATTTGCACAGCTTAGGCTCGTGCGCCAGCTGCGCCCGTATCTCGGGAAGTCTGACTTGGCCACGGTGGTACACGCTCTTGTCACATCCCGCCTGGATTACTGCAACGCTCTCTACGTGGGGCTGCCCTCGAAGACGGCCCGGAAGCTTCAGCTGGTCCAGCGTGCGGCAGCCATGTTACTAACTGGAGCGGGTAGCAGGGAGCACACAACGCCCTTGTTGTCCCAGCTTCACTGGCTGCCGATTTGCTACCGGACCCAATTCAAGGTGCTGGTCTTGGCCTACAAAGCCCTAAACGGTTCCGGCCCAAAATACCTTTCTGACCGCATCTTGGCCTACGAGCCCACGAGGACCTTGAGATCGTCTGGGGAGGCCCTTCTCTCGATCCCGCCTGCCTCACAGGCACGGCTGGCGGGGACGAGGGAGAGGGCCTTCTCGGTGGTGGCCCCCCGGCTGTGGAACACTCTCCCAGCACACATCAGACAGACGCCCTCCCTCATGTCCTTTCGAAAAAGCCTTAAGACCTGGCTGTTCGAGAGGGCATTTAATTAAGTGCTAAGCAACAACATTACGGTAATGAGAACTGGAATGGTATAAGGAAAATGAGACTGGCTATGATTCTACTAAGAGACGAAGCGGATTTTTATGTAGTTTGTATTTGTTGTATAGTCATATGTTGTTGATACTGGCCTCTGTAACTGTCTTTTTATGTGTACTGTACACCGCCATGAGTCGCGCGTAAGGGCTGAGAATGGCGGTCAATAAGTGCATCTAATAAATAAACATAAACCTTATTTACGTAATAAATAACAATATGCTCAATACCGCTGAACTTTTTAAAAGCAGCATTTAAAAGTAATGAGTAATGCTTTTAATGTCACTGTTTCTTAAACCCAATTGGGGTCACTTTACTTCAGTGTTGGGTCATCAAAACTTTGGCAACAATAAACTTGGTGGCTGATTTAGACATTTACATGAATCTGTTAGCAACAACATGCAGTACTTGCAGTAAACTCTGCAGAATATGCTTCAGCTGGACTTCATAAAAAGGAATACCAGCTTGCTTATCAAGCCTTGCAAATGTTGGTTTATTATCGGTAAATATTTGATTCTTATACCTATTTTCTATATCTATATGTCCAGAGTCATGTAAAAAAATAGGGTGGAAAGGGTCATGAGTGGAAAGAGTTTAAGTAGCCCTGTTAATAGATAACATTGTTACATGTAACACACTGTTTCAGGATTTGAGAGACCTCTAGAGCACTGCTTCTTAACCTGTGGGCTCCTACTCCAAATGGGGTTCTCTTAGCTCAGTGCTGGTGTCCTGAAAAATTTGGAAACAGTAAAAGTTTTCTGAGCATCACCCAGTAGCTGTTTATTGTGCATTCTGCAGAAGATGCTTCGGCTGTACTTCATTAAAAAATCAGCTTGTTTAGCAAACCTTGCAAATGTTGACTTATTAACAATGAATGTTTGATTTTTATATTTATTTTATATTCCTATATAGTATCGTCATGTAAAGATTTCTTAGGCTGAAAGAGGTTGAAGTGGAAAAGTGTAAGAAGCCCTGCTTTAAAGGTCTTGGTAGATGTTAATTGTTTTTAAATAGTGTATGTTGTTAGTATTGAATTCTTGCTCTTGTTGTTAACCGCGTTGAGTCGCCTACGGGCTGAGAAACTGCGGTATGCAAATAAAGTAAATAAATAAATAAATAAATGATGTTAATGTTCAGTGAACTGCTGACCAAAAGGTCAGTGGTTTGAATCCGGGGAGCGGGGTAAACTCTCATTTGTCAGCTCCAGCTTCTCATGTGGAGACATGAGAGAAGCCTCCCACAGGATGGTAAAACATCCGGGTGTCACCTGGGCAACTTCTTTACAGATGGCCAATTCTCTCACACCAGAAGCGACTTGCAGTTTCTCAAGTTGCTCCTGGCATGAAAAAAAAGTAAACTGTAAACTTCATTTTGTTCCCGTTTTTGGAAATAAGTACTTTTGAAATTGTCCTGTTATGAAATTGATTCTTTTTCCTTTTCTTTTCTTAAAAAAAATCACACAGCGCTGGGATCAGAAACTCCGTCATCCTGGTAAAGGCAGAAATGAACCTGGACAAAGTGA
Source organism: Anolis sagrei (assembly GCF_037176765.1). Taxonomy (NCBI): domain Eukaryota; kingdom Metazoa; phylum Chordata; class Lepidosauria; order Squamata; family Anolidae; genus Anolis; species Anolis sagrei. Next base: position 187,315,194 of record NC_090021.1, read on the forward strand.
TTCAGCTCCGAAATCTGGCCGAACCACCAATCCACGACAAAGACGCAATTAGACAAATGATAGCATATGTCGGGAAAAGGAAAGAAACCAAGCAAAATAATCCACAGACTTGTGTAAATTTAAAGACTTGCCTTGATGGAGCAGCAAAGAAGAAATTGCACTATTGCGCGTTGCATTCTATTGTTTACTATGAGATCCTGTTGTAGCCAATATTAGTTTTATTTTCCCTTGTGTTTTTCTGGCCCCTTGATATCTGCAGGAGGAGAAGCACTCAGAAAAAACCAATATGTTATGCCTACAAATGTTCGTAGATTCACATCTATCTATCTGTCGGTTGGTGGGTTTGTTTATCAACATAGCAGATGGGGTCAGCTGATGCCATGGTAATGGTTTATTGAGAGTTACTCCAGTCCAAAAATCTATGCACCCTCTGAGAAGGGTTCAAAATGTCCCATTAAGAGTGACATTACACATATCCCTGCATTCCTGTCTATGCAAAAACAATTGATGTGAGAGGTGGAAGATATGTGAAGGTAGTAGCTATATAGGGCCAGGTCAACCTATTGCCTCCCTAAATTACAATCAGTCCAAGAATGACATTAAGCCATTTTTGCCCTTCCCACCCAAGTATAATGCTTGGAAAGACATTGCTATTGACAATATTTCAACAGGGCCTCCATTTATACGTTCCGAAGTCGATCTTCCTCAAGTAGCTGACATACAACCTGGGAATCAGATGCATGATTTAGATTTTTTTTTTGTCTGGTCAGGAGCGACTTGAGAAACTAACTGCAAGTTGCTTCTGGTGTGAGAGAATTGGCCGTCTGTAAAAACGTTGCCCAGGGGATTCCCGGATGTTTTTGATGTTTTACCATCCTTGTGGGAGGCTTTTCTCATGTCCCCGCATGAGGAGCTGGAGCTGATAGAGGGAGCTCATCCGCGCTCTCCCCAGATTCGAACCTGTGACCTGTCGGTCTTCAGTCCTGCCGGCATAGGGGTTTAACCCATTGCGCCACTGGGGGCTCAAAAAAAAAAAAAAAGCAACCCCACAATATAATTTACGGGCTCTTCCACACAATCATATAACCCAGAATATTAAGACAGAAAATCCCACAAGATCTTCTTTGAACTGGGTTATCTGAGTCCACACTGCCATATATTCCAGTTCAAAGCAGATAATGTTGGATTTTATTCAGCTATGTGGAATGGGTGTACATTTGGGGTTTTGAAAAAAATTAATCTGAATTGCTCCTGTGTTGCCAAAAAGCCTAGTGTGTTTTCAGAATTTTTTCCTCTCTCTGAAAAATCCAATGCCTAATATATGTACAAATTAACAAATACAGTGTAGACGATTTAACAGTGGCGGGAAATAAATATTTTGCAAGCCACCATGGCTATTTCAAAAATGAGGGGAAAGAGGCTGGAAACAGCATCCTGGTGTGTAGCCGTTTCTGCGTTTTGTCATGAAAATGTGCAGGATGGAGATTTTGTTGCCCTCAAAGTGCCCTCTCCCCTCTTTCCCTCCCCCCTGACCACCCTGCACCTCCCATTAAAACCCTTGTTGGCAGTATGGAAAAAAGATTATACAAAGAGATTACACCAAGAGCTCCGTGCCTATCGGAGTGGGCCTGTTAAATGTCGATTCCTCCTCAATAAACCACTTGTATTAAATTCTAGCTTTAAAACATTAACCATGGCAAATACCGCACAGAGGCCTTGCTTCTGAATGCCTTAATCCTTGTGGGAAAGGTCGTATCGAATTGTCAAGTCTCGCCAGAAGTTATGTTGTACTTGCTCTCTGATAACATGTTCCCTTCCCTGCTTCTTTTGTTGTGATTGTGGAGTCGGAGGAGGAGGAGGAGACGGTCTTCGCCCCGGCCTCCTCCTTGGCATGGGCCTGCACTTTGTCATTTCGTTGGTGTCACTCGGATTGTGTTTCAGTGCCTCCGTTCAACAGCAGGGCTTGATGGTCAGTACTGGGGGACGTGTAATGAAAGAATTGCCCGCCGCTCAAAACATTACAGCCATACTCTATGCAACGTGCCTCACAAAAAAGGAGAACTGCAACAGTAAACAGAGACTTTGTCCTGAATAATTGTACATTTTTATAGTCAATGATATGTATTTCTATTCAGAATATGCCAGCAGGTCATCTCAGTACTCGCGGAACAGTACCAATAGTTGGAAACTGTAATTCTGCCTTCTTCCTTTTTATAAAAAAGTACAGAAATATCAGTAGAATACTGAATGAAAAATAAAGCAACTATTTTAGCAGAAAATAAATCATTTATATTATGAAGTGCTTCAGAATTCTCACTAATGAATATGATGCCTTCCATGCATTGGTTACAGATTTCAGATCATTGTTGCTATTAGCTGCTAGCAGTTTTGACTTACATTGAACCTATGAATAAGAGACCTCCAAGTCAGAGCTGCATCTATCCATCTGGATTGTCGCTGTCTTCCTTCCTTCCTTCCTTCCTTACTTCCTTCTGTGGTGTAATGAAAAATCACGAGTACGTTTTACCAGTCCACACACTGTCTTGCCAGAGAAAGAAAAATATGCCACACAGATGATCAGTAAAAAATATTCAAAATGCTCTTTCAGTGTCCATGTGGAAGATCTCCTTCCAGCAGCTCATGAAGCAAGAACTGTCTCTCTCTGCAAGCACCTATACAGTTCAAGCTTAAAAATGTAACTATTGCCAAAACTCCCAGGCTCATCTAGTTCCCCGGGCATGGCCCAGCCAATCAGCTTTGTGCCTTGCGTTTTCAGTTAACACACTCACCAACTGATTTCTTACATGCTGCAACACCTTCTACCTTTCCAAACATAATTGTCTTTTCTAAGAAATTATGTCTTCCCGTGGTATGTTTGAAGTCACAGTCTCAGTGTAGCCATCTTGGTTTCTATGGAAAATCATAGAATCCTAGAGTTGGAAGAGACCTCATGGGCCATCCAGTCCAACCTCCTGCCAAGAAGCAGGGAAATCGCATTCAAAGAACACCTGACAGATGGCCATCCACCCTCTATTTAAAAGCCTCCAAAAAGGAGCCTGAACTGCACTCCTAAGGCAGAGACTTTCACTGCTGAACAACAGCTCTCACTGTCAGGAAGTTCTTCCTAATGTTCAAGTGGAACCTCAGGCTAGATTTGCTTTAATACCCATTTAAGCAGTTCACAATATGCATAGAACTTTTTTCTAACACCACACTTCCAATTAATTTATTTCCTTCCTATCCATTTTATTCTCTGTCCAGCTTGCACAGCCACCTACACAGAAATTGGAAATAAAGTGGCATGGCAAGCCTAACTAGTATTCAGTTATATATCTTTGCACTTCATGCACACATAGCTGCTCTTCAAAGCCCTATCCTTCCTCTGATTTCTTGACTTCAGTCTCTATTCTGAGCAATGGCCAAGCCAAGATACGGAAAACCTTACATTTCCATGTCTCCATTCTGTACTTTATAATTATGTTCGAAACAGTGACACAATTTGAGCATCAAAAAAGTCTTCCTTAAAATGTGTGCTGTCTCTCTGACCAACACACCTCTACCAACACACCTCAGGATTAAGCATTGAGATAAAAATATAACAGAATACACACAACTAACTAAAACATAAATAAACATTATAACATGATCCTAAGGGAAGGCAAAATGCAGCTGTTAGCCCCCATTAGAACAGACTTGTTCAACTAGAAGTTGGGCCCCATCTACAGTGACTGTTTAATGAAGTTTCAAACCAGTATTGAAGAAAGTGGTTTCACTAGAAACAGTTTGAAGCTAGCTTTGAACTACAATAAATGGTCGTTGTAGATGGGGTTTCAATCACATGAATTTCTTTAAGCTGGGTGACAGTGGGGGAATCTGCCGGGCAGTGGGGCAAATCTGTAAGGTAACAGGGGAAACCAATGTTAAGCATCCCACATTGCCCATCGCAGAAGGGAAAGTTTTGGAAAATGGCATTCATAACCTTTTGGGAAAACCAGGAATCTTTTGGAAAGCCATGACCTTTTTAGAAATCATAACCTTTTCTAAAGTATGATCTTCCTCAGAAGAGTTAAAACTCACTTGAGTCAACCTTCTTCTTAGTGGTAAATATCCACCTGTTTTCATCCAAAGCATTTAGGTTTTCTTAGCTGTTAGGCTAATTCACCTAGATAACTCTTTCAATGGTTAGAAACAAAGATATGCCAATGCACAAAAAAAAACAGCAGAGTTTTAGAAGTGTTCTTTTTCAGTTGTCCTAAAACACCTACTCTCCCTGAAAACATCTTGGTTCAAATAATGCTCTCAAGAGACCAAAAATAAAATAGCATTCATTAAAAGTTACATAGTTTACTCACAGACTTCATGTATTCAGCGTACAGGTATATTGCTTATCAGTCCAGTTACAGATAGGATTTAAAGAAGTTTCTCTGTGCAGATAACACAAGGCATCTTTCTTATAATCAACAGTCAAAATGCATCTCTCTGTTCTGAGACTATAATAGAGTCTCTGTCTTTCTAAAGCAGTGGTTCTCAACCTGTGGGTCCCCAGGTGTTTTGGCCTGCAACTCCCAGTAATCCCAGCCAGTTTACCAGCTGTTAGGATTTCTGGGAGTTGAAGTCCAAAAACATCTGGGGACCCCAGGTTGAGAACCACTGTTCTAAAGCATTCTATTTCTAATGACTTCTAAAATAGAGTCTGAGTCTGAATAGTCCCAGATCTGGTCACATCATCTGCACCCCCCCCCCCCACAACATAGAGGCAGAGTTTGGTTGGGGGGGGGGTGAGTCTGAGTGAAAGTCTACCCTAGCAAACCTTTTGTATCATTACCCCAATACCCCCATGCTTATGGGATATATTGAGCATGGTGATCAGATCATGATATTTTTTATCGTGTCATCAGCAACCATTGTATTACAATTCTAACAGAGCAAAACAAACACAGAGATTAAAAAGAAAAAGAAAAAAAAGAAAGAAAAAAAACCACACAGATTTTGTAAATTTGGTATTTGGTTAAATGTCCTTTGACCAGTATCTGGCCACTTGGAGTGCCTCTGGGGTTGCCGCAAGAAGGTCCTCCATCGTGCATGTGGCAGGGCTCAGGTTGCACTGCAGCAGGTGGTCAGTGGTTTGTTCTTCTCCGCACTCGCATGCCGAGGATTCCACCCTGTAGCCCCATTTCTTAAGATTGGCTCTGCATCTCGTGGTGCCAGAGTGCAATCTGTTCAGCGCCTTCCAAGTCGCCCAGTCTTCTGAGTGCCCAGGGGGGAGTCTCTCATCTGGTATCACCCATGAATTGAGGTGCTGGGTTTGGGCCTGCCACTTTTGGACTCTCGCTTGCTGGGGTGTTCCAGCGAGTGTCTCTGTAGTTCTAAGAAAACTATGTCTTGATTTAAGTCGTTGACGTGCTGGCTGATACCCAAACAGGGGATGAGCTGGAGATGTCTCTGCCTTGGTCCTTTCACTATTGGCTGCTACTTCCCGGCGGATGTCAGGTGGTGCAATACCGGCTAAGCAGTGTAATTTCTCCAGTGGTGTGGGTCGCAGACACCCCGTGATAATGCGGCATGTCTCATTAAGAGCCACATCCACTGTTTTAGTGTGATGAGATGTGTTCCACACTGGGCATGCATACTCAGCAGCAGAGTAGCATAGCGCAAGGGCAGATGTCTTCACTGTGTCTGGTTGTGATCCCCAGGTTGTGCCAGTCAGCTTTCGTATGATGTTGTTTCTAGCGCCCACTTTTTGTTTGATGTTCAGGCAGTGCTTCTTATAGGTCAGAGCACGGTCCAAAGTGACTCCCAGGTATTTGGGTGCGCTGCAATGCTCCAGTGGGATTCCTTCCCAGGTAATCCTCAGAGCTCGGGATGCTTGTCTGTTCTTAAGGTGAAAGGTGCATGTCTGTGTTTTAGATGGATTAGGGATCAGATGGTTTTCCCTGTAATAGGCAGTAAGAGCACCTAGAGCTTCGGAGAGCTTCTGTTCTACCATCTCAAAGCTCCCTGCTTGAGCGGTAATGGCACGATCGTCAGCATAGATGAAACTCTCTGTCCCTTCTGGCAGTGGCTGGTCATTTGTGTAGATGTTGAACATGGATGGAGCAAGCACGCTCCCCTGAGGCAGGCCGTTCTTCTGTTTCCGCCATCTGCTTCTCTGGCCCTGGAACTCAACAAAAAAGCTCCTGTTTTGTAGCAGGTTTCCTATGAGGCGGGTGAGGTGGTAGTCCTTTGTGATATTATACATTTTTCTCAGGAGGAGGCGGTGGTTCACAGTATCATAGGCTGCTGACAAGTCTATGAAGACAGCTCCTGTGATCTGCTGCCTTTCAAAGCCATCTTCTATGTGCTGAGTCAGGTTCAGCACTTGCGATGTGCAGCTTTTGCCTTTTCATGATATGAATAAACATAACAGTTTAAATAATATACCAGTAAGGCCTTCTCGCGGACCACCATGAGAATTTCGGGGGAGGGGGCTGAAGCCCCCCAAGCCCCCCCCCCCCCCCGGCTACATGCCTGCATAGAGGTAAAGAAAACTGCATACGAATACAGTAATCAGTCTGAATTATATACAGAACAAATAACTTGTATAGGAGACTTGTAGAAGGTTGCTATTTCCAACTGAAAGTGCCACTGCTTGGCTTCCCTCTCACTGTCCCTAGGTTACCTAATGAGAACACGGGTAGCCACCCATGTTCTTAGGGCTCTGTCCTATGATGCTGCCAGGACAGAGCCCCGCCAGAAGTAGCCTTGTGTCATGTGTCATATTTCAACCAAGTTCCTATTGATTTAGTGAGTGTGTTTGACTTGGGACTGAACGTTGGAATTTGACCTGTGGTCACACATTTGCCCTGAGGATTATATCATATCTGCATTTTATCATATCTGTGCTATTGTTCCATTTGCTACTTTCAGTTCAGGGTTTCTTTCAGGCATGTCTATACCATAGACAGGTATAATAGTACATTTCTCATACAAGGACCCCCCCCCCCCCCAGTTCCCTTGATACTGCTTAAAACTAGTGTGGCTTTAAAAAATAATAATAAAGAAACATTGTTACGAGATCACAAACAAAGACAGATGGGTTGAATCAGCTGACAAGAATGCATGTGACAGCCAACTTGGACCTTGCCTATATAAATTGTGGGGGGAAGTTCTGTTATTTTGTCCATCCAGCAAACACACAGGGACACATGTGATTGGGTGCAGTGGGATGTACAGGAAGGCTGATTGAAACCATACCTTTCCTACATCTGGTTATGATTATTTCAGGGAGCAAATGTACAACTCCAGTCCCAATGGATAATTAGCAGGATGTTGCTTTCACATAAAATAGGTGGAATTTCCTATTATTGTGTATCCCCGTGGATAAAATGACACGAGGGCTAAACACTTTGCAGTTATTGTCCCAAAGAGTGCCCTTATCAGAGAAACGAGATGGTCCTTTAGCTTCAGGTTTCCAAGTTTTAAGACATGCAAAAAAAAAATCTATTTAGACCATTTGTGCTGGAGGTGGTGGGATAAGAAATAGAGAGAAAATTGGCCAGGATAATTCAGATTTTATGTGCAGGGAAATTGTAGCAAAGGTGTTTTTGGAGCTAGCTTTAGGCTAGAGTAAGTCACCTTTGAATGAGGGGAGGAGGCTGCAAAATACAGAAACATTGTGCTGAGAAACTGGTTCTCTGCCTCTTAAACTAATCTACTGATTTCAGATATTGTCGATAATACCAACCCAATATCAGTATCACTCCACTCAGCTTTTGTGCATGGTATGGACCATAATCTCAGTCGTTTCTAGAAACAACATCATTCTTTAGAGTGGCTAGATTTTCAATATGCTTTGGACTACAGTTCTCATAATCCCTTATCACTGGCCACGCTGGCTGGGGCTTGTGGGAGTTGACGTCCCAAACCTTGAGTGCCAGCAGTAGTATTGTCTAGAGCAGTGGTTCTCAACATGTGGGTCCCCAGATGTTGTGGCCTTCTCCCAGAAATCCTAACAGCTGGTAAACTGGCTGGGATTTCTGGGAGTTGGAGGTCAAAACGCCTGGGGACCCACAGGTTAAGGACCCCTGGTCTACAGCAGGGGTTCTCAACCCTTTTCAGTCATGGAGCACCCTTGAAATGTGAATTCAAGGCAGAGCACTAAATTTGATCTCACTCCATTGGGACTGCAATTGTACATTTGCTCCCTGAAATAACCATAACCAGATGTGGCAAAGGTATGGTCCTGTATATCCCACTGCACCCAATCACACATGTATTTGATAAATAAAATAATATTGATGAAGCAAGATAGTTTCGCAATTTAAGCATGCAAGTTTTATCACTCAAAACTTTTATTTTCTCCATCAGTTTCACATTTCAGACAGAACTGCACACATGGAGTATATATCACTGTGTTGAGATTCCCCCATTTATTTCTAGACTAGCTGTCCCCTACCACACATTGCTGTGGCCCAGTCTGTGTATATGCGTTTTGTGTGTGTGTATATTTGTGTGTATATGTGTATATATGTGGTTTTGCACATACATTGTATTTTTTTTGGCTTTTGAAGTCTCTTCTGCTATGTTTTTCAGTGTTTTTATGAGTGATGGCCACTCATTGGCCTGATAGGTATCTTGTGTCCAAATCTGGTGTCAATTCATCCAGTGGTTGTTGAGTTATGTTAATCCCACAAACAAACATTGCATTTTTATTTATATAGATAACTAGCCATTCCCTGCCACGCATTGCTGTGGCCCAGTCTGGATATATGTGTTTTGTCTGTGTATGTATGTGTATATGTGTGGTTTTCTGCATGCACTGTAATATATTATTTATTTATTGGCTTTTGAAGTCTCTTCTGCTGTGTTTTCCAGTGTGTTTATGAGTGATGGTCACTCATTGGTCTGATATGTATATTGTGTCCAAATTTGGAGTAATTTTGTCTAGTGGGTTTTGAGTTATGTTAATCCCACAAACAAACATTGCATTTTATTTATATAGATAATAATAGTAATAATTTTAATTAAAAAATACTTACCTTCTCACAGAGCACTTGGAATTGTTTCGTGGAGTACCAAGTGCTCCACAGAGCACAGTTTGAGAAACTGATCTAGAGAAAGCCTGCACAACTTGGCAGTAGCAAGGGGCTGACATTAAAATAGGATAAATGTCTTTGGTCTGCAGATATGTTTTTAGCGCCTCATTTTCCAAGTAAAGGTGTAATTAATGATTGAACTATTTTGCAAGTAAACCACATTATTAAAAAGGGAGGCTCCAATTTGAATCAGTTAATTACATTAAAAACATGAGAGGGCTCTAATCCCCTCCCCAAAACCCTTTAAAAATTGGGGGGCGGGGGCGGAGAGTAAAATAACTTACCTGGCCACCATTAAAGTGCTGCCGGCTCTCTCCTGGCATGTAGGAATGACATGCCAGTAGAAGGGGGAAGGAGGAAAATTGCTCCTGGCCCCCTTCTCCTGGTGTGTCATTCCTACACACCAGGAGAGGGCTGGCAGCCTTTTAATAGCAGCTGGGTAAGATATTTTATTTTATTTCCCATTTTTAAGGGGTTTGAGGGAGGGGGTGTGAGTGTCTCTCTGTCCTCCCGGAAGGTTCAGGGAGGGGATGTGGACACACCCTTTTCAGAAAAGCACGCACTTTCTGAGGCATGTGTGAACTAGAACCCAGACGGAATCAAGTTTTTAAAATGCAGTTGCTCCCAGGTTAAAGAGCTGTGTGGAACTGCCTTGTGTTTGACTGGGACTCTCAATTCTCTGATTCTATATCTTTGTAAGGCTCTGGTCAGGATACCTTTTTCTTTGAATCCTGACTTGAGCTGCCTCTGGTGACTACGGCTTAAGAAACAAAAGTCCTTCTTACATACAAGTGTTGGCATCATCTCCTTACTCCACCTCCTCTCCCACCCATCCATCTTCAGACTGGGTCAGTGTGGTTCTTTCCACCCTCACAGAGGCAAGGCAGCAAGTAGGTGATGCTACTGATGGTGGTGGAGGCAAGCAAGTCATTGGCATCTTTGTCAATCTTCCCAAGTGAACCTCACAGAGGTGAATGCAGCATTTCTGGCCTGTGAAGGGAAGTGGAATGGGAGGGGGCACCCACTTTAATTGTCATGGCTTAATGTTATGGATTTTTTTTCCGTGTCAGGAACAACTTGAGAAATTGCAAGTCGCTTCTGGTGTGAGAGAACTGATCATCTGCAAGGGTGCTGCCCAGGGGACGCCTGGATGTTTTACCATCCTGTGGGAGGCTTCTCTCATGTCCCCGCATGGGAAGCTAGAGTTGACAGACAGGAGCTCACCTTGCTCCCCAGATTCCTACCTTTCAGTAAGCAGTCCTCCTAGCACAAGGGTTTAGCTCATTGCACCATTGGGGGCTCCATAATTCTATGGAATCATGGGGGCTTGACATTTGCTGATGCAGCACATGATTTGTCAGAGAAAGCTAAAGGCCTTCCATGACTGGCAGCAGAGGAACAAGTCAGAGTGGCAACCTCTTTGGGCTGTCTGAAATCCTTTGCGGGCTGCATGTGGCCTATGGGCCATATGCTGTGCAGGTCTGATCTAGAGTCCAACTGTTTTGATTGAATTGATTGAACTGTTTACTTGGAGACACACTGCTGCAAATCTACACTGAAACTCTGCGTTTTTCCCTTCCCCTGTCACCATCCTCCCTATGCTGCTAAAAAACCTCTGGCTGAAAAGATCTGGAGGAAGAAAGGGGAAGTTGGGTGGCTGTAAAGAGACTTTATAAAAGGAAGCTTCCTTATTTATTTATTTATTTATTTATTTATTTATTTATTTCAGGCTTTTATATCCTGTCCTATCTCAACCTCTGCAGAGGGACTCAGGACGGCTAACAAATCGGCACCCCATGGTGCCTACATCAAAAACATAAATACCCAATTTAACAACAATATAATAATAACAATATAAAACAGTAAACAGCAAAAAACAGTATAAAAACAATCAATCAATCAGTCAGCGGTCAGTGGTTTAAATCATCATCCAAGGGCAGTCCATCAGTTCTATGTAAGTCACATGTCAGCAAGTCAGCCTAATCTACAAAGGCCTAATCTACAAAGGATTTTACTTGTTTCCGGGAGTTCAAGAGGGATGCAGCGGATCTAATTTCACTTGGGAGGGAGTTCCATAGCTGGGAGGCCACCACAGAAAAGGACCTGTCCCTTGTCCCCGCCAGACGCAATTGAGACAATGGAGGAACAATGAGCAGGGTCTTCCCAGATGATTTTTAGGGTCCTAGGTGGATCATAGCGGGAGATACATTTGGACAAGTAAACTGGGCCAGAACTGTTCAGGGCTTTATAGGCCAAAGCCAGCACTTTGAATTGTGCTCGGAATCTGATAGACAGCCAGTGGAGCTGGCGTAACAAGGGCATTTTGCGCTCCCTGTACCCAGTTCCAGTGTGCAACCTGGCTGCTGAACGTTGGACTAGTTGAAGCTTCTGGACAGTCTTCAGAGGCACCCCCACATAGAGTGCATTGCAGTAGTCTATTCGGGATGTAACAAGAGCATGGACCACTGTGGCCAAGTCAGGTTTCCCAAGGTACAAGCGCAGCTAGTGCACAAGTTTTAACTGTGCAAAAGCTCTCCCGGCCACCGACGAAACCTGGGGTTCCAGGCTCAGCGATGAATCCCTGGCCCCTTCCACACAACTGTATAAAATCCACATTGAACTGGATTATAGGGCAGTGTGGACTCAGATAATCCAGTTCAAAGAAGATATTGTGGAGTATCTGCCTTGATATTCTGGCTGTATGGAAGGGCCCTTTGTCAGAGACTTTTTAAACTGTAAAAAAAAGTGAGATTGTATTATTCTTATTCTTCTCAGTTAAGCACTACCGGTTGACTTTTTATTACAGAAGATTATGCACATCATTACAGGCAAAGGCACCTTTATATAAAACAGATATCTCTCTGTTCCTCTGAGCAAAAAGCAACATTAGCCACAGTAATATTGATATTTTTTCCCCTGCAGCTTTCCAGTTCTTTAAAATTTGGGGATAATATCCTTGGCAATGCCTGGCACAATCAGTTTCTGTCTGCTGTAATGTAGCTAATTGGTCCCAAATGCCTTCAGAATACTTTCAAAACCCAATGCTTAGGAGAGGAAAAGGAGTGCTAATAATGAGGATTACTCTAAGCTTGGAAGTCATTATACATACCAGTCTCTTAAAGCCACAGCATCTGGATCTGAAATATGCTTGGGGCAGATCTTAAGTCATTTTGAGGGCAGGCTTAAAGACAAACAATAGAAACAGTGTTTCTCTCCTGGGTTTGAGCAGGTGTAAGGTAGATGTGGGGCTGACAAACCACGGACTTGTGGGATCTACTTTGTTTTTCCTTTCATTACAGTCCCAAGATCCACCACCCAGAGACTGGTGCAAAATATATACACTTTGAATTCAATAATTTCAGATTTTAAGCTGCATAACAACATTTAATAGAGTTCACCACTGTCTTGCAATTGTCCAAGAAGCTTTCTTTTTAACAGTATAATGTAGGGTGATATTGGGGAGACCTCTGATGCGACTCCCTTAAAACACTGGGTTGTTGTAGGTTTTTTTTGGGCTGTATGGCCATGGTCTAGAGGCATTCTCTCCTGACGTTTCACCTGCATCTATGGCAAGCATCCTCAGAGGTAGTGAGGTCTGTTGGAACTAGGAAAAATGGTTTATATATCTGTGGAATGACCAAGGTGGGGCAAAGGACTCTTGTCTGCTGGAGCTAGGTGTGAATGTTTCAACTGATCACCTTGATTAGCATTTGATTGCCTGGCAGTGCCTGGAGCAATCTTTTGTTGAGAGGTAATTAGATGTCCTTGTTTGTTTCCTCTCTGTTGTTGTGCTGTTTTAATTTTAGAGTTTTTTTTAATACTGGTAGCCAGATTTTGTTCATGTTTATGGTTTCCTCCTTTCTGTTGAAATTGTCCACGTGCTTGTGGATTTCAATGGCTTCCCTTAAAACAGTTGAGAGTTGAAAATCTCCAATTTAGTACAAACCACAAAGGCTGCATCTACATTGACAATTTAATGCAATTCGAAGCTAGCTAGGCCACCAAACTCCCACAAAGGGGAATGAAAGAAAAAAAACCTTCACGTGCATCAGTGCTCTGTGGTTGTGCAATCAGTATCAGAGCCTCAAACCGGTTCCAGGATTTTCTATGTCATCATCTCCACAAGCCCCCGGTGGCGCAGTGGGTTAAAGCACTGTGCCGACAGGACTGAAGACCGACAGGTCGCAGGTTCGAATCCGGGGAGAGGCGGATGAGCTCCCTCTATTAGCTCCAGCTCCTCATGCGGGGACATGAGAGAAGCCTCCCACAAGGATGATAAAACATCAAAAATCATCCAGGCGTCCCCTGGGCAACATCCTTGCAGAGGGCCAATTCTCTCACAACAGGAGCGGTTGCTCCTGACATGACAAAAAAAAAAAATCTCCACAAGGAACCACTTTCTTGAGTACTGATTTGAAATTGCATCAAATGATGCATCCAATGCTCTGTATAGATGGGGCCAAAGAGGTCTTCCAAATAGGAAATCAGGATAGGAAATAAGTAGCAAAACTACTAAAAACAAGTCTTTTACTTGTATCTTATGGCCCTATTATGTGCTGTTTTGTAAGCTGCCCCGAGTCCTTTCACAAATATGTCCCCAAAGGTTGAAAACGACACACGCCACAAGACTGGGGACACCACAGGCCACTTTGACGCAGTCTTCAGTCATTAGGAAATGTGCCTCCCTAGCCTTAGTACAAGACTAGTGGAAGCATGGTTGTGTAGTGCTTCTCTAAGGCAAGCCATGTTATCAATAAGGTTTGCAAGGGGAGCTGAATGAAGCTGGGGAACGAGCAGCCCTTATAGAAAACAGAAATAGAGGCAAAGAGGAGGGGGGAAGGAAGGAGGTGCAAGCGAACCCTCCCCAGTCTTGGCTGATTAAGATCTTGTCCAGAGGCTGAGCCAGCAAAGCAGCTGCTGAGGCTTAGGATAACATGAAGTGCTACCAGCTGAGTCTCATTACCCGGCCTCCCAAAGGTAACTTAAAACCATGCAGAAATCACATTAATTCTGGTAAAATTTATCTAACATGGCACGAGTAGGATTTAGTGTCTGCAGCAGCATTTAGGAGCTCAGTTTACATTACAACGAAACCAACTGATTAAGTTCAGTGTGCATCCAGTGGTTTGCGTTATGCTTGATACACAAAAAATTGCAACCGAAGCAAAAAGGAACTTTTTCTCCCTGGACTTTAAACATGTCCTTGTTGGGGTTTTTTGTACAAGACTTCAGGAATTGGTTAACTATTATGCAATTCTATATTGTAGAGAAAATATTTAATGGAACCTTGTTTTGTTTTTAGGTATACCTTTCTACTAATGTTTTATGTATACACAGGTTATTTGACAAGTAGGGGCTGCCAGAATGAGACTTGGAGGTGGTTCCAGTTTTCATGATTATGCAGAATTTCATCACGTGATGCATCATACCAGGTTGTGTGACTGACAACCAATACCTGCTGAAGTTCCAGCTTCTATATAACAGGGGCTCCCAAACTCAGGCCCATGGGCCGAATGCGGCCCTCCAAGTTCATTTATGTGGCCTCGGTCTAAACTTTATAGACTTAGGACCTCATCAGATAGAAGTCCATAAGCCAGGAGATGGGGGGAGGTGGGGAATTTGTGCGGCAGTGTGGTGAATATGTGAGGCATTGGAGGAAACCGTCAGGCAGTGCCCTGCCTTGTCCCCTTACCATCATACAGTGTTTTCCATCTGTTCCCAGCTTTGTCCCACGCTGTCCCCGACTTAGTCAATGAGAACACAAGTAGTTATTAGGGCTGTGCAAAATTATCATTGGTCCTCGTAAGTCGTATCAAATTTGTTAAATTTGTACTTATGATGTGATATCCGACACATGGCCCGCACAAAAAAACTTAAGAATTGAAACTTACCCAATACTTTTTCATTTGAATTTTGTAAACCTTGGGAGCCTCCCAAAGTCAGTTTCATTTTCAGTGGAAGCAAACAAAGCCAAGCTAAAAAGTCTGTCTTTCTTCTTTACATTAATGGCCTTTCACTATTAGGAGAAGGAGGCAGCAGGGAGAAAGCAGAGTCCACTGGGAAAGAGTCTAAGAAAACACAGAACTCTGGGAAATGTAGTTTGAGAAGGCGAGGAGCCCTATGCCAGAGAATTCAAATGGCCCCTGCCCGAAACTTTACCAGAATTCTGCTCAGGATCAGAAAACACCAATCAGGATAGGGGAGAGATTTGTCCCTCCAAAGCAGCAGCCAGCCAGAGCTCCAATAAATTGTTGAATCTGCAAAGAGGAGGATTAACTAATACTTCTAGTAAGTAAATCTCTGTGCTGGGCTGGAAAGAAATCCCTAAATAGAAGTTATGTTGGTTAATATGAGAAACATTAAATGAGATGGCTGTTGTGGTTTTTTAAAAAAGAATGTTTTTGTCAAAACTTTACAAAAATTCCCTAAAATCTGTGGATGTATGAATATTTCTAAAAGTTGGGGAAGAATTATCCCGTTATCTTGTGTCATTGTATAGAAAATTAAAGGAGATAGCTCTTGTACTTTTTAATGTTTATAAAAACTTTGAAAATTTCCCCAACATCCGTGGATAAGTGAAACATTCTGAAACATGGTGGGCTAACAATGGTCCATGTGTTCTATAATTGTAGGAAGTTTCACCCCAATAGCTGCAAAAAATGAGGAAGTTTCCCCACTTGTGCAATTATTATAATGAAAAGGTAACAAAAATCATGAAGTTTCCCCACTTGCGCAATTATTATAATGAAAAGGTAATGAAATTCCGTTACTTTTGTTATAGTAATGAAATTTTCACTAACAATACTTTGGAAAAACTTTAGAAATGAAAAGTCGGCGCCCCCTAAATTTGTATTGTTCTTTCATGTTTACAAATAAGATATGTACAGTGTGACTGGGAATTTATTCATTTTTTTTCAAACTATAGTCGTCCCCCTTCAAGGGACTGTGAACCAGCCTTTGGCTTAAAAAGTTTGAGGACTCTTGCTCTATATTCTTTAAAGGTGCAGGAGCCTGCTCTGGTTTCAAATTGGCAATCCCATATGGCATGAAGTATTGCCACATAGTCAATCTAGCTAGCAAAACATATATATAAAAAATTGAAGGCTGCTAAAACCCTACTGGCAAACCCAGAAGTGGCCCTAGGTAATTTTCAATGGTAAGCAAACAATATTCCCCCCCCCCCCCCCCACCAATCACTGATATATATTTTCTGTTCGTCGTGGGAGTTCTGTGTGCCATATTTGGTTCAATTCCATCATTGGTGGAGTTCAGAATGCTCTTTGATTGTAGGTGAACTATACATCCCAGTAACTACAACTCGCATATGGCAGGGTCTATTTTCCCTCAAGAGAGCCCCAGAGCAAAATCAACTATACTGCAAATGCTTACTTTGCATAATGGGTTGAGCCGCCCCTGGGCAAACCAATGGTGGCACACAATAGGAATTGCTACGTTTATATCACATCTGTCTTCCTGTTGTTGATCTCCAGGTTTTTGCATGAGATGCATGGTGACTGCTTCATTTTTTAAAAAAGAAAATGCCACATGGGAACCTTATTATGATAGCAACATAAGTGAAGGAAGGGTTAATGTGTCGCTGCCCCTTGGTGCCATTTCCCCAAAATAAACACACCTTTTTGAAAGTGCCACTTGCCTTGGGAGAGGAATTAAGAATGACCCTCATTCTGCTATTTTACAAGTTGCTGTGCTTTGGGATCCTGCCAAGTAGCAGTTCAGCTGTGTCTATATTTTCTTAAACACGCACACACACACACTTGGGAGGAAAATCCAAAACAAAAACCCAAATAGATGTTCCACATCAGATCAAAACACCAGATGTTGAGATATGACTGGGCGCACTTTCTCTCTAGCGGGTGTCAAAAGCCTTTTGGCACAGATGCTGCCAGTTGCCTGTCCAGAACTCCAGCAGTGATGGTGAGTGCTAAAGAATGCCATAATGTTACAAAGTCAGGGCTGTCCCATATTGTTCTGTTGCCTGGGGCAGAGCAGCAAACTGGAAATTATTCCCACTGTATGTAACTTTATTCCCACTGTATGTAACCGCTTTGAGTCCCCCTTGGGGTGAGAAAAGCGGTATATAATAGGGCTGGGCGGTTTCGTTTCGTAATTCGTTAAAATTCGTTATTTTTTTTATAACGAAGCGATATTGAACCATTCAGGAGCAACTAAAAAACGAAACGAATTTTTCCAATTCGTTTCGTAATTGTTTCGTAATTGATTCGTTATTGATTCGTAAATGTTTCGTTATTATTTCCGCATGTCTGGTGCAAGTTTTAGGGTTGCTGTTTGTTTCCTCAGTGAAAAAAAATATAATTATCACACCAACAGTCAACAACAGAGGGAGAGGGAAGATTCAGAAGTTTTTTTAGTGTATTGCACGATCGCGGCCGCCATTAACGAATCGATTCGTAATCGATTCGTAATTGTTTCGTAATTGTTTTATGATTTCCGAAATTTCATAAATATCGAACTTTTTTAAAGGAAAATTTCGGAATTCTTTTAAATAACAAAACGCAAAAAAACCCTAAAAACGAATCGAGTTTAGAAACAAATTTTTCCGTGTTTGGACAGCCCTGGTATATAAATACTGTAAATAAAATAAATAAATAACTTTAGGGAATTCAAGGTTGATGAAGCCATGAGATGGAAAGAATACTGAAAGTATCTGAAAAATGGCTAAAAAACAATTTTTTCAAATGTTTAACAATCCTGCCAAAAATAAATTCTAGACTTATACAAATCTTTACAGTTGAGGACTTAATCTGTGCAGAATTTTGTTGTGGAAGCATTTTCTGTGCAGAATATAATCTCTATACAGATTTTCTTCTGAGCAGAAAATGATGTTTTCGGTACAAAACTGCCTCTAATTGTAAACAGGCTTTGGAAATGACATGTTTTTGAAAGATTTTCATGTCATTTAATAAAATAACTTGTTTCCTTTGAGAAGAAACTCTGTGAAGAATGACATCTCTAATGTCTCTCCTTTGCCACGGACCTCAGAGTGGGATTGCCCGCCATGCTTGTTGTCTTTCTGCGTGCAATCTGTTGCCATCCTCATTCGCCTGCACAGCCGCCTATATCACATTATTGGGAACAAATATCTCAATAAAATATGGTCCATTCCCCTTACTGTTGATTCTTTGACTTTGCAAGATGCCTCACTATCAGTAAATGACCTTATGGACTGAGGACCTAAAGCAGTCTTTTCTCATGGAGGTTCCTTGAGTTCTGTTCAGAGCACAGGTATCTTGTCAAGTGATGTTATTGTCTCATTACAGGCAATTAGGTTTACTAACAGTAAGGCATGTAAGAAATGGTTATGCAATGACGAACGTCTGGTTCCTCTGAAAAGAATCTTCAAATTGGTCAATGTCTTAGGTCTTCAAAGACGTCTTGGGATTTGTCATGGAATAAACTAACAAAGGAAAACACATCTACTGGCAATTTTGGGATGATCTGTAGAGCTATGAGTGAAATAGCCATATTTCCATACATCCCTAATGAAGCCACCAGCTTGGTAGCACAGCCTGTTATGTGCTTTTGCATGTCCAAGAATTTTGCAGTATAGAAGTAAAGTCTCTAATATATGCATAATTAAAACAAGACTAGGCAGGTAATTGGACAAAGTAAATTCATTTCTGAATATTGGTAATCCAGAGCACTGACCCTCATAAATTATGGAGTTTGATTACATTTCCTGTGATGCAACAGAGGCTGGTAGTGGCAAACAGAAGAATAATGCTGTAAACTCACATCTTGACTACATAATTCACACAACACATGGAGATTCTGATAATATGATCTGTGATTCCACATTTGTCTTCCTGGAAAGAAATCTCATTGAACTGTTAGCATCTTGTGATATCAAAAAGTACATAAGCATTCAGAAATGCAAGAAAACATCATCTCAAGCGTAAATGTAAAAAAAAGCAGAATATTACACTGTATGCAAATTTCCTCTACATACTTCCATTATTTATATGAGGGATGGGGAAAAGTGTGGCCCTTTGCATGTTGAACTTTAACTCCCATCTGCCAACAGTAGGGGATGATGGGAGCCATAGGCCAGCAATATCTGAGGAGATGCATCATCATCATCGCTGGCTTAGATAGGGAAAGTTTTTAAAATCTTAATCTTATTAAGTGCACACCTACATGGTGAATGTTGATATCCGTGAAAGTTTGGCTGCTTAACAGGACCTCATAAATACGTTACGAAAAATAGTGAATCAGAAAAATTTAGACATTGTGTTGTCAAAGGCTTTCATGGCCGGAATCATTGAGCTGATGTAGGTTTTTCGAGCTGTATGGCCATGTTCTAGAAGTATTCTCTCCTGATGTTTCGCCTACTTCTAAGGTAGGTATCCTCAGAAGTTGTGAAATCTCACCATCTCTGTGGACGCCTGCCATAGATGCAGGTGAAATGTCAGGAGAGAATACTTCTAGAACAGGGCCATAAAACCTACAACAACCCAATTTACACATTATCCAGTACGGTTTTTGGGATTACCAACACTTCCTTTTAGGGTGGAGGTTATAAAACCTAACTGTAGGAAACCCTTCAGCAAGGCACGGCAGCATGAAAACTGAAAAAAATATAACACACTGGATAAAAACATATTTTTGCATATTATGAAAAGTTCAAGTAAGTAGGAAACATCAGCAACATAAACACCCAAAATTTCTCCTCACCATTCCCTCCCAAAACACTGTGGTACATAATTCATCCAATTCTACATTTTTATATCTAGTACCATAATGTACTAAGGAAAGAGTTCTGGATACCTTGAAAATTATTGAGTAAGCAGAAGGTGATCTAATCACCCATTATCACTAGGCCTGGTTTTGATGGGATACTCAAGACTATGACACAAAACAGAATCTGTAATCTCACTATGGAAGATTTGGCAATTTAGTAACAGCAACATCTTCACAGTGAGCTGCCACTGTGTATACTTACAAGTGTGAGTACTAAAAATAATTTTGGATGGAATCGTCTTACGTTTGCACTTTGCATATGCCGAGTTATGTAAATGCACAAGACGCCTGTCTCTACTAACACGTGCAAAGGATGGGCAGAATCCACTGTTTGAAAAGGCATATTACTAAGGGTCAACAGGTACTCAACCGTTCCTTTTCAGCGAGAGCAAAATGATCCAAGTTTTCAATATAAGAGATCAAGATTAATGTAATGAGAGCAAGTACAGTACAGATACGATTACAAATGTTTGAAAACGTTGGCAAGTGTCTATTCAGCACTGGAAAAAAACATACAGTGCATTTCTGCCTCTCAAAGACACGACATATCGCATTGACCGTCTTAACGAAAAACCCTTCAGTGACCACTACATTCAAAAGGCACTTGCAATGCTGTGCAAAAGCACAGCATTTACATGTTGCAATTCTGTTCCGAAGACAGGAGATTAGGCTGGTATGAAAATGGATTAAAACATGTAGCTTTGAAACCAGCACAAGTCTGGTGGAGAACAAGTTCAATTTGTTCTGTTCTGCTGTCTGACAACAACCAACACATAGGTTTTTGGATTATTATTATTTTTGCTACAAAAATCAGTTTTGATGTGGAAAAGCGAAGTCTGCATTTGTAACCAGGCTTACCTGAACACAAGTCCAACAGAGAGAAAATGGGCTTAAGGAACCATGGAAATAGCTTTGCTGGTGCTGACTTTTAGCTACTTCAATCACAAGCTGTTTTGCTGCCTCCTAGCGGACGCAGATGCTGCATATCATAAAAGGACTCCAGTAACATTGCTCTTTAGGCACATGCAGGCATATTCCCAAAGCCCAAATCTGTACAAGGAAGTCATTCCACACAACAGACTGAAAATCATTCTTTCCCACCTTCTAGCCAGTTTATACTGAAACCATCACAAAGATCTGAGTGCTCTTCCAGGTCATTGGAAGAATATTCATGAGATTGAATGCCGCAGAAACTGAACTCCTACTTTTCAGTGACTTAGTGAATCCTATACAAAAAGCTCACTGGCTATGATTCAGAGGTAAAACACATTCATTTACTTCCCATGGGAAGCGGAGATTGTTCTCTTCTAGCTTTCTAGCCTACAGAGTAGCCTCTTTGTCCACTGTTTCACAGGTGGGGTTAGATTTCCATTTCAGCGCAAAGTAAGACTCTTCTGTAAGGAGAAAGAGAGATTGAGAGGACTGCGGGAAAAGTCCGACGGATGCCCTACTGACCAAGTTTTAAGTCCGTAATCAGAGCATGAAAATCCTCCACTGCACAGAGGTAGCATATTGTCAGGACTGCCAGTCTCATTTGGATGATTCAGACTCAGTTGTACAGCATCTATGGGAAGAGCCAGGGTGTCCTTGAATCCCATGCCATTACTTTTTCCTTCCAGAAGAACACAGTCCAATATTTCAACAGGCTGCAGCCTTGGTATCTTTGGAATTCATTCCATGACTCAAAGTTCATCCTGAGGGTCAGAAAGGGTCAAGAAGAGTGAGGGAGAAAATGAAAAAAAAAGTTACTGTATATACTCGAATATAAGCCAACCCGAATATGAGCTGAGGCACCTAATTTTACCACAAAAATCTGGGAAAACATATTGACTCGAGGGTGGGAAATGCAGCAGCTACTGGTACATTTCAAAATAAAAATAGATACCAATAAAATCACATTAATTGAGGCATCAGTAGGTTAAATGTTTTTGAATATTTACATAAAACTGTAATTTTAAGACTCTTCGACTCTGATTAAACCATTAGTCTAACCTTTTTCAATGTTGATGTGTTTATGTATCCTTCCAATAATAATAGAGTAAAATAATACATGCAATAATAGAGTAAAATACTAAATGTAATAAAAATAATAATAGAGTAAAATAATGTATATGTAATAATAACAAAGTAAAATAATAAATAACTTTGACTCAGGTATAAGCTGAGGGGGGCTTTTTCAGTTTAAAAAGAGGGCTGAAAAACTTATATTCAAATATATATGGTAAATGGAATATGTATTAAAATATTCCATTCATATATCATGAAGCTTGGGAACTTTAGATTCTAGACCATGTTTACATTAGCTACCGCTATTGACGGATGAGCGCTGTTTCATTCTGAGTTTTATGTTGTTGTTTACCTGCTTATATGTTTTATTTAATTGTATTTTATATTGTGTTATATTTCATGTTCTGCTTTTTAGGTGCATTGTGTCTTGTGTAAGCTGCCCTGAGTCCCTTGGGGGTGATGGTTGTGGGATACAAGAATAAAATTATTATTATTATTATTATTACTACTACTACTACTACTACTACTACTATTGAGGCCACAGTGGTGCAGCGGGTAAAACCGCTAACTGCAGGAAAAGCTGCTGACCGGAGGGTTAGCAGTTTGAAGCCATGAGTCGGGGTGACTGTCAGCCCTATCTTCTGTCAACGTACCAGTTTGAAAGCATGCAATGCGAGTAGATCAATAGTACTGCCTCAGTGGGAAGGTTAAAGGGCGCCCCATGCAGATATGGTAGAAGAACACAATCGGAGATGTCTATGGACAACTGATTCCTTGTCATGGAAAAATGGAACAAGAGCATCTCCCTATGGCCAGAATTGAGCATCGCCTCCAGATGCAGGAGATGGAAAAAAGGGAAGGCCTTTACCTTTATCTTTGTATTGTATTGCATGCCATTGTGTAAAAAGGCACTTAATGCTTGCCTTATATGTACTGTAATTCGCTCTGAGTCCCTCTGGGGAGATAAAGGAGAATATAAATAAAGTGTGTATTATTATTATTATTATTATTATTATTATGCTGGAAATGTCTAAATTATATTTATATGGCTTTGTGATGACTGTGACTTATGATGACACTCTCTTAGGGTCTTCTTGTGGAAGTTCCTAAGAGGCTGAGAGAGCGTGATCTGTCTAAGATCATCCAGTCAGTTTCCTCAGATGAGTGGGGATTTGATCCCTGGTCCCCTGAGTCCTAAACTACACTGGCTCAGAAACTTATATTACAATTACTTTTTTGAATATATTTTTCTCAAAGTTGCTCTTCACACTGTACCACAAGATAAAGAAATGCACCTCTTTGCTAGTTATTAAATATGTTTTGAATGCAAAGATTCTCTTCCTCTTTTGAAATGCAACACTGTAACAAAATTTCTGTTCCTGGTTTGAAAGTGTTATTTCCTGTTTAATTGTCCGGTACTTACTTTGAAAGTAGCTGTTATACTTTGAGATATTCATTGAAAACTATAGCAAAATGTGCTGCAGGATGTCACGCAAAAACAAAGTTTTTGCAGTTTAATCAATTTTTCCTTGTTTTTATGTTAGAACCAATTAGGAAATGACAGAATACAAAAACCATGTTACATAGTGTAATAGTCCTGGTTTGACTTCGCAACAAGGTATCTAGAAGAGGAATATTTAAATTTGCTTGGATACGAGCTGAATATTCAGTCAGCTGAAGGATCAGTTGTATCAACACAGCAATTAAGTCAAACTACTGGCATTCATGGATCTCAAAACAACATGGCCCACCTTGTTCCTGGACGATTTTTTCCTCTTATTTTTTATTTCTTCTACTTTTGCTGTCAATATTTCGGCTATAGTTTTCACATCAAGGCTGTTTATGTGTTCTCCAACTGGATTTTTCTTTAGACAAAGAACAGAGCAAGAGAGAGTGAAAGTTACCACATTTATGTGCTGAAGCAAACAAATTGCCACTATTACTATGAAAAAATATTGCCATTAAAAAGGATTATCTCGACAAAAATATTCTTGGAGTTTTACTTTAAGGAGAGGGGAAGTAGTAAGTCAGCTCCATGCATATTTTGCTGTTAAAACTGTACACCTACATTTGGTGTGACATATGTACAAATTATGTACTCAAGGACTTTCTTAGCTGCCACAGTAAAGCAACTCCTTCACTGATAAAATTATTAGAATGAATTCACAGTTTGGGTTTCTACAGATGAGCCTGGGAACAGTTGTAGGGGATGAAGAACTGAGAGTATTCCAATGTAAGAGGTTCCCTTCAATGTTTTTGGTTCATTTAGGGCAAATTCCCCATCTCATTTAATTTTCTGGAGCATGTAGGGCAGGCATGGGCAAACTTTGGCCTTCCATGTGTTTTGGACTTGAACTCCCACAATTCCTAACAGCCCACTGGAATTGTGGGAGTTGAAGTCCAAAACATCTGGAGAGATAAAGTTTGCCCATGCCTGATTTAGAGGCTTGTGGGAAAAGTTTGCTGTTATTGTTCTCTACCCCTAAGTCCTTTCCAATTTAGGATGACCCTGAAGTTAATCTATCTGGGGGGCGGTTGAGGGGTTCTTGGTATGAATTGTTCAGAGGGAATTTGCTCTTGCTTTTCTCTGAGACTGAGTGAGCATGACTCACCTAAGGTTAACCAATGTGTTTCCATGACCACTCATGGGTTTGAACCTTCATCTCCAAAGTCCTAGTGCAATGTTCAAAACACTACATCACTCTGATTTGGGGCAGAAATGTTAGGGGAGTGCCAAAACACCCTGGAGAAGCCATAGGGAGCCCACCCTTTCCTTGTCACTTTTATGAGGTCAATACTGTCACTCCTCTTCAATGTACTTTTGAGAGGGTCCTTTTCAAGCTCTACTTGAAGATACCCAGGACTGAAACCAGAACTAACACATTCAAAACAAGTATGGGATACAGATCCCCCATAGCTAAAAGAACAAGTTGTTATTACCTTAGTTCCCTGATAGGGATAAAACTTAACCGTTGGATATGCCCTGATTTCAGCAGACTGACAGATATGAGCGTGAGCTTGACAGTCAACTTTCCCAGCTTTCAATTTTCCTTTAACAGTCTTTAAAAGAAAGAGAGAGGAAGAAGCGTTAAAAGTTCACTGTTCACTCCACCTTTCCAGTAAAAAGAAAATAGCATTCAATTTAGGGAATAGTGAAACTGAAAACAAAACAAACAACAAAATCATTAAAAGCAACATTGCAAAACAGGGCAGAACCTTTACCTTAGCCAAAGCATGTATAGGGATGTATCCTGCATATTTTTATTCTGATTACAAAGATATCTCATGCAAACAGAGGTATTCCAAAATCTGGGGGGAAAAATCTGAAACTCACAAGCATTTTGGATATTCAATTTGTACTGTGACTCATTACTGTAGTTATTAGTCATTCCTAAAGATGGGCAGAACCTTTACCTTAGCCAAAATCTCGAATTCTGGTGCAAAATTTTGGCAAGGGCCACACCAAGGAGCATAGAAGTCAATAACCCAGTGATCTTTCCCATTAAGGACTTTGTCAGTGAAGCTCTGAGGTGTCAGATCCAGAGATACTTGAGGTAAATACCTTTGAAAAAAAGAAAGAGGATCTTAAGAGTTTTAGTTACATAAGCCATTTTGAAAAATTATTCAGTAACAAAATTAACACTTTCATGTGTTTCATGTCAACAATGTATAGTTTTTACTGTCTAAAGATGGGAAGGCCTGGAAAAAAAATGGGAAAAAATGGGGCGGGAAAAACCAACCCTCCTCCAATTTTTCTGGTTTTTTTCCCCATTTCCCCCTCAATTTTTCCTGTTTTTTCCAGACTTCCCCATCTCAAGTCATTACTACTTCTACTTCGATTTTTTGTTATTACTCTCTTAATACCCTGCCTCTCCTACAGAACTGGGACAGCTTACACATGACAATAAATAGACTATTTCTAAAATCTTATCACTGAAGTGTAATTCAACCGTCAATAACATGACCAACAAATAAAAATGTATCATTTAGTAAGAACCAGTTTAAAAATAAGAGCCACTGGAAGTGCTAGTTTTTCAGAAAGGTGTTCTTTTTGTGTAGAGTTTTCTTGAATTATTTCAGCCAAGACCCTTAGCAAAGGGAAAAAAATCCCTTGAACAGCTTAAGCCATTTGAAAGTGCAACAAAAGCAGGATAAAATGCATTGTTTAGAAAAAAAGGAGTACAGTCGAGTCTCGCTTATCCAACATAAATTGGCCGGCAGAACATTGGATAAGCGAAAATGTTGAATAATAAGGAGGAAATGAGGAAAAACCTATTAAACATCAAATTCATTAGGATTTTACAAATTAAGCACCAAAACATCATGTTTTACAACAAATCCACAGAAAAAGCAGTTCAATACGCAGTATCTTTATGTAGTAATTACTCTTTTATGAATTTAGCACCAAAACATCGCAATGTATTGAAAGTGTGGATTCTGGCGGGAGGCAGACTATGTTGGAAAATACTGAACGTTGGATGAGCAAAGGTTGGATAAGCCAGTACATAGGTATGAGCTCTGACTGACCAAAATTTCTGCTCTGAAGAGTTGCTATGTACTTGTCAAGTGTAATGCATGGACAGCCTTTCAGTACATCCCTGATTCATCTAACTGTCCCAACCACTCTTTAGCCCCAAAACTTTTCATTATGTTGCACCCAACTCTCACTGTAATAACTCACCCGAGTGCCCATCTTCTCAGTGAATGAGCATCTCTGTGCCAGCCACTGTAGCTACTGTTGGGAGATAACAAAAGTAAGGATTAATCTATATTGAAAGAGACAACCTCTGGGATCTGAAGCACGAATGCGATCTACTTTCACTGCACTGGACTCACAACATGGTGTATTTTCCTCATAAAAGATCATGACGTTTGGGTGGACACTTGATTTCTCCCCTCGTTTCTTTTGCCTTAATCTTTTCTAGCTGTTTCTTACATAGGAGCAATTCTGAGACATTTTTTGTTTACCTGTTTCTCATGTAGAAATAAATGTGAGACATATTAGGTGCAAAGAAGTAACATATAGGTAACCAAAGTAAAATAAGAGAGAGTGATCCATGTCGTATGGAGTACTTTATGGGTCATTCCTATCTGGCCTAAAGGTTATTGTCCAGATTCAAATATTTCTTTCCTCCCAAAAATCTGAGAATATTTTAATTGTACAAACCAGGCTAAGAATAGATGATGCTATGTAACAAAATTTGAAAAAAATGTTCCTGTTCTGAAAGTATCATTCCTGTTTCATTGTGAAGGAATTACTTTGAAAGTAGTTGTTACATTCCAGAAACTTTGTTTTTGTGGCTGCCACAAACTATGTTGAAGTGGTTTAGACTATGAGATATTCATTGAAAAACTATAGCAAAATGTGCTGTAGGATGTTCCACAAAAACAAAGTTTTTACAGTTTAATAAACTTTCCATGTGTTTTTTTTTATTATAGAACCAATTAGGAAATGACATTTATAACCCAGGAACAAAAACTGTTACATAGTGTAAATGTCTAATTCATATGCCTGGAAGATAAAGTGCTTTACATTTAAATTGCCTTTAATATGCTTCGGGTTCAACCTATCTTCGAGACCGCATGTCCTTCTGTGAACTGGTGCGGGCACTGAGATCTGATCAGGAGGCCCTTTTCTCGGTCCCACCAATATCTCAAATACGGTTGGTGGGGCTGAGAGGGAGGGCCTTCTTGGTGGTGGCGCCATGGCTCTAGAATGCCCTCCCAAGAGAGATCAGGCCAGCTCCCTCGCTTCAAGCCTTCTGTTCCAGTTTAAAAACATGGCTTTTTGAACAAGTCTTTGATCTTATGTAAGTTTTTTAGGATTAGTCAGAGGACTTACTGATGGTGTCACGTCAGCACTGTGCTGTGTCAATTGGAAACAACTTGTTTTTATCCACAAGTGACTGCATTTTATGAATTTTAATGTTTTACATTGTAATTGTGTATGTGTGTGATAGTAATTCTATGGCTTTATCGTTTTAGATTTATGTATTGTCTATATGCGGCACTTCACTGTATTTTGTTAGCCGCCCTGAGTCCCTTTGGGGAGATGGGGGTGGGGTAGAAATAAAATGTATTATTATTACTAATTTTTGAATATTGTATCTATGTCCCACCCAGTCCCAATAATAACTTCAAAGAGTGTGCTTTGGTTACCACAAGTCCAAAGTAGCAAACAAGATGTAGTCTTCATCACCAAAACATATAAGGACACAGCTAGTTTGTGGGCAATTCAACACTTCTTTTATCAACTCTTGAACAGAAAACAGGGTGGTTTTTATTTTGTTTTGCTTTTTTGTGGGCCATGAATTTAAAATCCTAGTAAATTCCATTACTCACTAGAATTGATAAGATGAAGCCGATTTCCGTGGGAAGAGTCTTATTTCAGGATAACCTTGAACATTTTCTTGATGACAAAGAGAGAAATGCTTCTGGCAGTCCACGCTGCCAACGGAGATCAGTCCATTCATCAACTGAAACAGAGGAATATTATCCAAAGTGAAATGCAAAAATAACTCCAATCCAAAGTCAAAGACATATTAAAACACCCCAAAACAGTAACAATCGGCTCTGCCTTCTTCTGAAGCTTGTCATCTTAATACAAAAGGTCAATGTTGGTTTAGACATTCATATTGGAGGGCACACACTTTGATTCTGGTGAAATTAGCAGGGTGCTGCAGAGAGAATCAGCTTCCTTTGTAAAGATACAAAGAAAGAATCCTTTGCTATCAACGCCTGCTGACACCTATGACTGGAAAGTGAGATTCCTTTGTAGTCTTATTGCTATCAGGACTATATTTCAACCCCAGGATCCTGTAGAGACAATGAATCTTTCTCTGTGTATGTCCTCTCTCTCTCTCTCTCATTTTGTATCTTGGCTATCTGTGCATCTGTGTGAGACGTATATAAAAACTGAGGTTTTAAAATAATAGAATCATAGAATCAAAGATTTGGAAGAGACCTCATGGGTCATCCAGTCCAACCCCCTGACAAAAAGCAGGAATACTGCATTCAAATCACCCCTACAGATAGCCATCTAGCCTCTGTTTAAAAGCTTCCAAAGAAGGAGCCTCCACCACACTCCAGGGCAGAGAGTTCCACTGCTGAACGGCTCTCACAGTCAGGAAGTTCTTCCTCATGTTCAGATGGAATCTTCTTATGAAATCCTCCCAAAGCTCTTAAGCAGTGTTTAAATTCAAACAAGTTTGGAAGTTTAATCTCTGGTGTATCCAAAATGTGATCTACAGGCTACTAGCAGTCCCAGGACCCTACTTCTATAGCAACCTGAAACCCCACATCAATCATCCCCACCTCCTGAATTTGATGGTGTGATTTCTATGCATTTATTTGCCTCCTAAGCACACAAACTTTCTCAAATGAATAAGAACTCACAAAAAATACTCCCACCACACCTTCACAATACTACCCATAGATATTCCTGTTTTTCTCTCCAGTCAGCTCTTAAAACGGAAAGTGATATAACAGCGTTTTGAGAAGGATTGCATGGGAAATTGGAAATCTTTGGGCTTCTTATGTGCGAAGGGAGGGTCCACTTCAAGTAGCTCTTAATCCAGTTTTGCTTTCCCATGTGGCTTTTTTAAAATTTGAGGGAAAGCAATTCAGTGAGATTTCCTTGATGCAGCTCCCTCCAAAAGTAATGCAAGTAACAATAAACTTTAGTGCCTGAAAAAGCTAACAAACAACAACAAAACAAAAACGGGTGTTGGGCACTGCTTCTTAAACTATGTGTCTTGACCCCAAATGGGGTCTTCTTAGTTTAATGTTTTTTTAACGTCACCTAGCGCCTGTTTTAGACATTTACATGAATTTATTGTGCAGTGTTTTGCTTTAAGCCTGGCATTTATTTTGACCCAAGAAAGCAGAGAAAATCCAGAAACTGCACTCAATTAAAATGGAAAATGATACGATAGAGTGAATGCAGTGTTTACTGCTAGACTTCATAACACTAAAACTCAGCCTGTTTAGCAAATTTTGCAGGTGCTGACTTGTCATCCTTTTTTTTATACCTATCTTATATACCTATAGATCCAGGGTCACATCATAATTTATCAGGACAAAAAGAGTCCCAAGTGGAAAATTTCAAGAAGTCCTGCTTTTGGGGGCTTCTCCACCTTTTTTCCATTCCTGAAAGCAAAGTGACAATGCCTTTTGAATGTATACAAAGATAGCCTGTTTTCTACATGCCCAAAGTAGCTTATTCCTATTCACAACCGCAACACAAATAGTAATATATTTCATCATGTAATCTTCCTTTGTGAGGCTAAACTGTTCTTACAGACAGGTTGAACATCTTTATGTAAATAAATAAAATGGAAACAGCTTCTGTATTAAAGCCCCTTCAACACTGCTACTTAAGGCCTTTCCAGTGGATTAAGTAATGTAGAGTTGCTTTGTAGGACTGGTGAATAGATGTACAAATGTAATTAGTTAAGAGATAGAGATATTACTGCATTTTCAGCATAGAATTGTAGAAATCTGCAAAAGTCTGCAGAGAAACCTGACTGGATAGATATAAGATTGCTGCGGCACCACCAAAAATGCTGTAGAAATTAAGGTATATGTTCTATACATCCGCGCATTCTGTGTTTGTAATCCCAATAAGGTATGTTAGTAGCATGGTTTTACCCTGGCCATCCGCTTCCATTCTGGCATTAAAGCTTGGCAAGGACCGCACCACGGAGCATAGAAATCAATCACCCAGATTTCATTAGCCTTCCTTTTCTTCACAAGCTCATTGAAGGTCTCAGGGGTCAAAGACACCACAGAGGGGTTCATCAGATCCTAAGGCACAGAATGGAGAACATTTAAAGCACTTGGCTTTCACATTTACAAAGGCTCTGTAACAAGTTTAAATATGGTGGTTTAGGTTGTGTGAAGGATTTAATCCAAAACAAGGGATGGGTTGCTGGGATAAATTCAGGGCTTGCCTAGACTACCAAAATACCAGCAAAACAAAGCATATTTGTTAGGCTTTGGGGGCCCTTAGGCTATTTTAGACCCCAAAGTGGTCTTCCTTAAAAAAACAAAAACAGGAAGTGAACAGGAAATGATGTCACAAACTCTTCTGTTTGCAAGATTAAAAAGTTGTCTTGAGTTTCAAACAGGGAACGCAGTTTACTACATTATATAGCATATTTTAAAAGCTAATCTAAGTTCCCTTGAGTTTTAACCAGGGAAACAACAACAACAACAAAATACAGTTACCTCAATAAACTCCAAGATCTGCTCAGCAGAGTGGTGTCCTTCATATTCATGAGTATTGGATTGATTAAAAACCACAGTTGTTGGATAAGCTCGAATGTTGTGCTATGGAATATCAAAATGAAAAAAAAAATTCAGAAATATCAAAGACTCCTTTCAAGTTTCAGCAGATTTATTGGAATTTAATTGTGGCACTATGAAAAGAAGAAACCTCCAAACTAATAAAACTAAAAAAAAAAAACTTGCATCACCTCAATGCCTGAGAAAAACAAGATAACTACAAAAAAGGTTTAACAAACATTTGAGTGTAATGTCGTGAAGGCTGTATGTCCTCAAATTAAGTGCAGTCCTAGATCAGATATGGGCAATTCTTTTTTGCCTTGGGGTTGTATTGCGGGTCTGGCCAGGAGGGGGCACACACTGTGTGGGGAGGGCCTGGGGGAGGGCGGGGCCAGGAAGGGGCAGGACAGGGCCGGGGTCATCCTCAGGTTGTCCTCCCAGCATAAGGAAAGGTTGCTCACCTCACCCTTATACCTAGAGGAAGGCGGGACACGCAGCAACTGCCCTGATCCTCATCTCCCAATCCTCGGGCTGTCCTCTTGGCATCACGCTGGGAGGAGGGTGAGACAGGTGGCAGCTGAGAGTGCTCTGGAGGGCTCTCAGCCCCCACGTGCCTTCCTTGAGCCGTCCTCCTGGTATAAGGATGGGGCTGCTCGCATCGTCCTTATGCCGAGAAGGGGATGAGACACATGGTGGCACAGGCATGTACATAATGGAGGCAGATAGTATGTGAGGGAGGCAGGCCATTTGGGAAGCCACTTCCTTTCATCAGACCGAGGCTGACAAACCTGCCAGCCTCGCACAATTCCCAACAGGCCTCATTCACAAGGCCTTGAAAACTGAGGGAAGGCTTTGAAGACCTCATGAGTGAGGCCAGCTGGGAATCATATGGGACTGGGCCGGGAGGTGGGGAAAAATCCGAGGTTCACCCAAGAGACAATATCCAAGGCTAAGGATCATGGTGGACGGTTGGACTAGATGGCCCATGTGGCCTCTTCCAACTCTATTATCCTGTGAAGGAGGAGGAGAAAGAGGAGGAGGAGGAGAACTTTATTTTTCTACTCCGCCTCCATCTCCCCGAAGGGACTCGGTGCGTTTACATGGGGCCAAGCCCAGGCAAAGTACAATTAAAACAAAAGCAAAACCAATAACAATTTAAAACAGCATAAAACAGCAGTCATTAATAAACATGAATAAAGCAACAACAGGCTAAAATTATGGAGGGGGGGGGGAAAGGCCACTATGTAAACTAATTCAAAGATAAGTGGTTCAATAGGGTGGATAGAAATGCATAATAGAATAGGAAATAGCACAGAACAGAGCAATTGAGCAGGATTAATTCAACTTAAAACTTAGAAAATGTATATAATAATATGATTCTAGGGAGCGAAATCTCCACCCAGTTCCATGAGCGATTTCTGTTACCATAGGCAGAAGCAAGATCCTTGTTGCAAACTCAGATTGCTTATATACCACAGATTGCTTACACAAGGATAGATGGGGATATCAGACAACTGCTTCCCAACTGAAAAGGGGAACAGATCCCTAGTGACTGCAGCAGCTGCTACCCAATAACTATGGGCTGGAATACTTCCATGGTCCTTACATGAATACATAGGAATTGTGAATACAAATCAGTTACCAATGTGTAATTCTAGGTTTAGTAAATTATAGCCATCATTTTTTTTAAAGTAGGTCAAATTAGAATAGATATGCGTATGATGAAAACACAGCTATACTTGCAGTTTACCATGTTGCAAATCCCTTCATGAAGTGTACAATCTAAAGTGCCAAATTTCAGTTGACCGTACAACTGCTTTGATGCTTTTCTCAGCTCTGGTAATAAGGCTCGACAAGGAGGGCACCACTAAGAAAGAAAAGACAGGGACATACAAACATAAGAGAGTAACATCAAATTCCCAGTTCTTGGCTGCCTGCGCCTTGAGTTATAGTTTTTAATCTCTTAGACCACATATGTCAAACTTAAGGCCCATGGGCCGAATCCAATCCACTATGACATTTTATGTGGCCCTTGAGATGCTGGACTACAGCTCCTGTATTCCTCATCTTTAGACAACATGACTAGAGCTCATGGGAGTTGTGATACAGAAACACCCAGAAGGCTGCAGTTTGTTCTGTTTAGTCAGGATGGCGGGGTTTAAAGTATAGATGCAAGGCTTGTGGATACGATGTCTGACTTTAAAATGGCCATTAACCCTACATCAGAGCTACAAGTGCTGTTGGGCTGCAATTCTCATTATCCCCAGTCTGCAGGGTGGATAATCAAGTGATGGGTGTTGGTGTTCAATAATAAATTGGGCAAAAAGTAAAGAGCACCAACCACTATGTAAAAAATATAGTTGGTCCTCTGTATCCACGGATTCGCCATCCATGGATTCAACAGCGCTTTGAAAGCAGACAGAAAGCTGATGTGGCCCTCAATGAAAATGTGTTTGACACCACTGTGTTAGAAAAAAAATTTCTAGCCAGGAGAAATATTACATTCCATTGCTTTCTGCTCCTAAAAAGCTACTGAGATACATTCAGTATCTGGGCCCAGTATCTTGGTCTTTTGTCTCCCCATCTCATCTTTCCAGCCCAATACAATAAGCTGTAAATATTCTAATTACTGGAATTCCGGGAAATGAGAAAATGTGCCCTTTAATGGAAGAGCATCAAATGGGCTATTGGATTGGTTTATGTTCCTCAGTACACCTTCCCGAAAAGACAAACCAATGTTCAATAGTGAATATATATATATAAACCATAGATTCAAAAAGTTACTTTCTTGGAGAACAATTCCTAAAATCTCACCAAAAGAGAATTTTCTGGGGAAAGCTACATATCACCATATTCCTACATTACTAGTTTAGAATTTCTGTAAATTGGCTGTTACATTAAAGAATTATCTTTTTGCTTGCATGCAGTTATATATTTATGTCTCAAAATAAGAAATTTCTGATAGTTACAGGTGCGAAGAAGTCAACAAGCCACGGCTCCTTCTCCTTGCCAGGAAAATTTTGAGGACCAAGAGTGATGACATGAGAATTCACACTTTCCTTAGCAAAGGCCACAATGTCATATAGGATCTTCTTTCCTTCAGACAGAAAACAAATGAATAAAATAAGTAAATTTTGTCCCCTGGTGGGGCAGCAGGTTAAACCACTGAACTTGCTGACCAAAAGGTTGGCAGTTCGAATCCTTTTGAAATTGTCCATATGCGTGTGGATTTCAATAGCTTCTCTGTGTAGTTCTAAGCTTTCTATGCAAAAGTTGCTTACCATGATGGATTTCATAGTCTTCCAATCCTCTCCCTTTAAATACCACTACACGAGGTTCATAAACATATAGATCATTGCAGGTCTTTGGTGCAGTAAGGCAGTCAAACCTGCCAATCTGTGGAACAAACAGCCATTTGATAATTACCATCCTTAGAGAATGAGACATTACAAATATGAGGTGGATATGGGAATCCCATTCCATAACATGGGAACAGTTTCTTTAGAGGATAATACTGCAGTGTCTTGGGTTGGATCCACACTTCCCTGTATCCCAGGATCTGATACCTGATTATCTGCTTTGAACTCAATTATATTAGTCTACACTGCCAGATAATCTGAGATAAGCAAATAATCTGGGATCAGATCCTGGGATATAGGGCAGTGGAAATCCAGCCTTAGTTTGTCTAGGTTGGGGAAGAAATAGAATACATGCCTTTTATAAATTAATATAGGTTGCAGTGACTACAATTTATGTAACTTTCAAGGAGACAGAGAGATATCAAAGAACAGTAAACTATCAACATTCATGAGAGAGTAAATGAGAACGTGTAATAGTTTTATGATACAGATAAATATTTCTCAAAGTGGTTTATCAAGCAAACTCTTAGTAAATCTAACACATCCAATCCAAACTGGAAAAGGGATACAAATTGCCCTCCCAGGAACAATATTTATTTATTTATTTATTTAATATATTTGTATACCGCCTTTCTCAGGCTGTAGGTGACCCAAGGCGGTTAAAAGGGCAAAATTCAATGCTTACAATCTCATAAATACAATTAAAAACATAACATATAATAAAAACTAAACAAATCAATAAAATATAAATTCATAGTGTCTCCTTGTTAAAAACATTGTCTAGTCGTTCCATTTTCCTGTGTCAATTACTCTACATTTGCAAACGCTTGCTCAAAAAGCCACATCTTGACTATTTTCCGGAATGTTAAAAGGGAGGTGGCCGATCTAATATCTATAGGGAGGGCATTTCACAGCCGAGGGGCCACCACTAAGAAGGCCCTGTCTCTCGTCTCCCCCAAACATACTTGTGACAAAGGCGATAACGAGATTAGGGCCTCCCCAGACGGTCTTAAGGTCCTAGATAGCATGAACAAGCTTCAAGTTTCAAAATGAAGATGTCTCAGATGGAAATAGCATTGGTCCATCTAATCCAGTGTTTCTCAACCTGTGGGTCCCCAGATGCTTTGGCCTTCAACTCCCAGAAATCCTAACAGCTGGTAAACTGGCTGGGATTTCTGGAAGTTGTAGGCCGAAAAACCTGGAAACCCACAAGTTGAGAACCTCTGATAAACTAACACTGACTATCTTGAGCAGCAGCCACATTTCTGCATCAGAAATTGTTTTATTTTTGAGTTAGTTGGGATTGAATGTGCTATCTTCTGGATTCATACTATGTGCCCTGTCAATAAGTTATGCCCTTTTTCTTGTAGCTACTTGATATCAACATGGGAGAAGATATCTGAGTCAAGACATCTCCAGCATTCCCTGTTCAAAGAGGCGAAGGCAAGTGTGGAGATACAGATTCAGCCAAGCAGCTGAGAAGAAGAAGGAAGGAAGTTACACCCAATCCCCAGAGTCATGCATCTTGAGAAGCTCTCTTATTCTTACCTGAATATTTTCTCCTTTAAGCAGAAAACCCAGCTTTTTAAGATCATAGGCTTCGGACTTGCTAGTCTGGCCAAACTGAAAAAATATTAGCCATCGATGATGAGCCACGTGATCCTTATGAAGGGGAAGTGAGGGGGAAAGAACACAAGACATGTTTTTTTCTTAATTAATGGTCCAAAGTCATAACTACTAATGAAAACCCACACCACTAAAGAAACTATCCAGAGAACAATCTCATATGATGGTAAGCTACCATGGACAATCTCATATACACCAAAAAAGTCAATAGAGAAAACAAGTCAAGCAAACTTGGCTCCTTCCAAACGTTTCGTCGGAGTTAAATCTGGAACCCATCTTTACCTTTAAAGTAGATGCTGAGATCATTTTGAAGTCTGGAAGGTGTTTCATGACTTCCAAATATATCTCCCTGGCATCTAAAGAGGTCAGGAACTGGAGAAGAAGAAATGAATTGGATTCTATTGAATAATATATTCAGAACATGGAACATTATGTTTTGAGATTACAATTCTCACGATTATTGAGCCAGAACGGGGATAGCTCTTTATATATACGTGCCTCTGAATAGCCACTAATGCATTTCAAGAAGTAACTGTGCTACCTGGAATGGATTCAGAGGAGGGAGGGCAAGAACAAGGAGGAAGATTATTTCCTATCTGGCCCATACATTCTATTTCTGTCCTTCTGACAGAAATCCTGCAAAGTGTTCCAGGTAGTGCCAGACATGACCCTGCGTAGGAGGGCAGCACACAATGACAGATCTCCTTTGTATGCCTCTCCTTCTTACTTAAATCTGATCCAGCTGCTTCAAGAGTGACAATAAAGCAAGGACAGGTTGGAGGATTTACTTGGGAGTTAGTGTGAGATGTTAGCTGTTGACATCTGATACAACAAGTAAATCTTTTCCCAATTCCCTTTATGATTTTAATATGTTTTGATCTTTGCTCTATGTATTTTGATAGTCTTATGTTTTTTATCTGGAGACGTTAAGGATGTATAATTTTATTTACTTTTTATGAAACTATATTTTATATGATACGTTTTTAATTGTATTTTATATGTTGGGGGGCATCAAATTGTGTCAAGTGTAAAACCGCCTTGAGTTGCCTTCAGGCTGAGAAAGGCGGTATATAAATACTGTAAATAAATAAATAAATAAATAATCTATATAAAGCAGGGGTCCTCAAACTTTTTATATAGACGGCCAGGTCACAGTCCTTCAAACCGTTGGAGGGTTGGATTATAATTTGAAAAAAGTGTGAAGGAATTCCTATGCACACTGCACATATCTTATTTGTAGTGCAAGAACACTTTAAAACAATACAATAATTAAAATGAAGAACAATGTTAACAAATATCAACTTATTAGTATTTCAATGGGAAGAGTGGACCTGTTTTTGGCTGCTGAGATATTGTTTTGGCTTTTGAGATGTTCTTGTTCTTGTTGTATGCTTTTAAGTCATTTCAGACTTAGGTTGACCCTAGGCGAAGGCCGGGTAAATGACCCTGGAGGGCCATATTCAGCCCTCGGGCCTTAGTTTGAGGGCCCCTGATATAAAGTATGTTGTATCCTGTCTCAAGCCACAAGGAAAGACTGTAAACCTAGTTCTCAACCTTTTTATGACCATGGGCCACTTTCCAACATTAGTACCGAAAGGGTTACAAATCAATTTTTGGTCAACTTTAGGGTTTGGTTCCTTGGGGGTGCTGATTCAGAAAATTGCATTGGACAGACCACATCAGCTCTAGTTTCTGATACAGTAGTTGCCATCTGCTCACCCACAGAAAACCATAGTTAATAATCTAGAGCTAATGTAGTCCATTCAAGGGGTCGGGACTGGCCAGCGACAGGGAAGGAATGGCAGGCAGGGAGAAAGGAGCGGAATAAATAAATAAATAAATAAATAAATAGGAAGGAGGCTCGCAGATGGAATTTTTGTCCTCTTTTTTGTGGTCTGCAACCCACAGATTAAGAACCACAGCTGTAAACAAATACAATGATGATGACAGCCAAAGAGCCTCTTTGCTAACTTAGAACATTTCTGTTCAATGTAGCATGGTAATGACACACTTGAAAACAAAAGGTGGAAGAAAACCTTTACTCGATTTTGAAACCCAGCTTCCTCAGTTAAAAGTATCACATGATCTTTTCTCATATTTTTGTCAATACAACTGCTTTGTCCTTTGTAATGGTAAACCTCACTATGGCCCCTTCTACATTGCCATATAAAGCCCAGATTATCTACTTTGAACTGGATTATTTGTCAGTGTAGACTCATATAATCCAGTTTAAAGCAGATAATGTGGACTATCTGCTTTGATAATCTAAATTATATGGCATTGTAGAAGGGGCTAAATCTCCATAATCTTTTAAATGTAGCTATCAAAATCTCAACACTCTCCAAAAACAAAGCATTAAGTCGTCTGCAAAGTAGTCCTCCGCTTAAACCTATGCCCTTTGACAACATCCAATCCCTTAATTTTTTTTCTTTTCCAACAGTTCTGCTATGAACTTTCAAAACAAATTCAAAAAGTAAAGGAGATAAGCCACACTCCTGTCTAACTCCTCTTTGAATATCACAAAACATAGTTGTTTCCTCACTGATCAAAATCTGAGATTTTTGGACATCTTATATTGTTTGATCAACGAAGAAAAATTCTTGAGTCTCCACCCATATGACTTGTGCTGAAAATGCAAATCCTCTAGAGCTATGTTCTGTATTTGTAATGGCCAGTCTCCTTGGAAACTAAGTTCATTACTGCTTGGTTGAATTTATTCCAATTTTATCCCCAGTCCTTACATACTTTGTTTTCTCTGTTTATTAACCACAAAGCAGCAAGCCAGCAATTTATCTCTTAATAATATCTGGCATAGATAAATATCATGTTTAAAAGCACGATAAATAAAACCTAGGAAAGGAAGAGAAGCATCAGCTACAAACTCGGAACAGGTAAGCACCTAGTGTGGGATGGGGAAAGGTTAGCTTATATGTAGCTCAAAGAGATCTATTTTGTGGCCACAGGGAACCTGGAGGCTCCCAGAAACCCAATGACAAAACCAAGAAATCTCATTTAAAATCCCCAGCACAGAAGAAGGGCATTTTTTAAAAACCTCACAACTTCTGAGGATGCTTGCCACAGATGCAGGTGAAATGTCAGGAGGGAATGCTTCTAGAACGTGGCCATACAACCCAAAAAACCTACAACAACCCAGTGATTCCAGCCATGAAAGCCTTTGACAACAACTTGAGAAACTGCAAGGATGTTGCTCAGGGAATGCCCAGATGTTTTACCATCCTGTGGGAGGCTTCTGTCATGTCCCCACATGGGAAGCTAGAGCTGAGACGGGAACTCACCCCGCTCCCTGGATTCGAACCACTAACCTGGCGGTCAGCATCCTGCTGGCACAGGGCTTAACCCATTGTGCTGCCAGGGGTTCCAATATAGAGATGTTCTCTTATGTTTTTTAAAAAGCAGTTTTAATTCACAGTTTTTTTCATTTTTGTGCCCATAACCCCAGTGAATGAGGATTGGCTGCAAATCAAAGAATATCTATTAAAACATTTATAAATATTCTTTCTTTCTTTTCTTCT
Organism: Anolis sagrei; assembly: GCF_037176765.1. NCBI lineage: Eukaryota > Metazoa > Chordata > Lepidosauria > Squamata > Anolidae > Anolis > Anolis sagrei. The sequence continues at coordinate 187,354,857 of NC_090021.1, forward strand.
ACCATCACCTCCACCAGCAGGCATGTATGTATATGAAAACCAGTGCATACCAAAATGCCTCCTTTTTCTTTATTAGTTAAGGTGGCTCCCGGTGGGAAGTATGCTGTTGTGCTAGAAGAGATATCCAAACTTTCACAAAGCTCACCCCGGGTGGCACAGTCCATCCAGCCTACATTAACCAGGCCTTCCTGTATGAAGCAAACAGGGAAAAGAAAGTGAAATGAGGAAATGAAACTGCGATAGTACAGCCGTCGCAAAAGCTAGCTATACTTTCCCCTCTCTCTTTCTGTGTCTATCTTTCTCTCTCACAAACATTCAGGTTGAGATTTGCATGAGAACACAGACATACTATACCATTTATTCTACAGCTTATATGCCTCAGAAAATATGCTTAAATAATACATATATTTCAAAATGAATTCAATCCAAGTTTCGGGGGACGAGTTGAGCATGAGTTTAGTTCTTTACTTCTACAGCCAGAGAGAGATTTTAAAGGACTTAACAGTGACCAAATAAAGTCCACTCTTGGAACATTAATCAATTTAAATAAAGCTTACCAACATGCCAGCCAATTTAAGACGTGTTCGAGAAGTCAAACAATCTACAAGAAAGATAATATGACATTTCTGAGAAACCAGATTTATCATCACATTTATATTAATACACAAGTGTGCACAGTATGTTAGGGAAAACTACCCTAAATTATAGCAGAGCCTACAGAAATCAAACAGGATACAAAAGTTGAGCATCAACCCATTAGCAAGCAGAGCGAGAAGTGATGTTGGTTGTGGCTGCAGAGAATTAAGAGCTTAGGCAGGAAAAGATGCAGAGCCCAAACTTTAAAAAATCACAAAATATTTATTTACAATAATAAAGAACTAATTACATTGGGTTGTTGTAGGTTTTTTCAGGCTATATGGCCATATTCTAGAGGCATTTTCTCCTGACGTTTCGTCTGAGTCTATGGCAAGCATCCTCAGAGGTTGTGAGGTCACAAACTCTGAGGATGCTTGCCATAGATGCAGGCAAAACGTCAGGAGAGAATGCCTCTAGAACATGGCCATATAGCCCGAAAAAACCTACAACAACCCAGCGATTCCGGCCATGACAGCCTTCGACAATACAACTAATTACATCTCTTCACGGTGAAGAACTGGGTCTGAGCTACTCTAACACCAATCTCTTCTAAGGTTTCAAAGAGAGGGGAAAAACACCAATCACTACATCTCTCTAGACACACACGCAGAGAGAGATCTCAAAGCAGACAGAACACACTCAGATGTAAGAAGCTAAAGTCAAAGTAAAGGAATGCAGTAGAAAATTATCCATTCTACACAATCAATCAGAATGAGAGCAGAAACAGATAGGAGAGATAGGTGACAAATAGGTGACATGGGGAAGCGAAACACTTAGCCTATTCTAAGCTAACTAAACTGTTCCTCATTGAGGACTTGAGACTTGGGCATTGTGGGATTGAATTCCAACACAGTACAACCTCCATATTTGTGGGGGACATGTTCCCGGACTTCGCGTGGATATATTAAACTGTGGTTAATAGTGAACTCTATTGAAATGAAGGACTTTTTGACAAATAAAACTATAGCATCACTCTGGAGAACCTAGAAAACTTCTAAAAAAGACGTGTTTTGTTGGATTGTGGATAGCTGAAAGTGTGGCTAAACTAGGGATTGTACTGTATGCAAAAACATACAAAGATGCCTCATAAAAATGAACTCCACCGTTAATGTATCACACAATGATTAACATAAAAGTCTAGAAACAGAATATTTGCATATCTTGAAATGGAATAGTATGGGATCTTCCATGACATCTGAGGGCCATGGGATAGCTGCCCTAAGTCTCTTGTCAATCCTACACAGATGCATTTGCCACCAGAGGCACCTGCCTTCAGTCTTCCTAAGAGCAAACCTGGCACTATCAGAAAAGGGGATGGCACAATTTCCACAATATCCAGAAAAATCCCTCTGTTTCTGAGAGAAACCGCACTTAATGCCACAAACAACTGTGGTGACTTTTCAATATCTCATCAGAAATAGTACTACAAGTTTAACACTTCTTTTAGACAATGTAAACAGCTCTTTTAAGAAATCACTCTTACAGAAAGATTTTCATACAATGACTAAACAACACTAATGGCCTTCTCACATCAAGTAACTTGTTTGGCATTTGATGTATTAAGAAAATTGCAACACGTCTCAGCTTTTACACATTTCTAACACTATTCCTGTTTGTCTTCCACTGTCAATTTATCTACTTCAATGCCTCCACAGTTATTAAAATTCCATTGTAAATGTTAATTGCTGGAAACTATATTTACCTCCTTGTTCTGCACAGAAGGTAATTAACCAGCCAACTCCAGAAGCAAATGCAGCCTCAACAGCATTAACAAAATTTCCTAAAATAGAAAAAAACACGATTTAATGAGTGACAACTAAATGGATTTATTCAGAAACATTATGTAGTACAAACTTTTTGATGTACATCTTTTGACAGCACTTTTATCTTTTCTACATTTCTATTACCATATAGACTGTTTTGATTGGAATATATATCTTCCATTATTTTATTGTAAAGTTTGTAATTCCTGCAACCTGAAGAATAATATTAAACATACCTGCCCAGAACTCTGTCACTGTGCTTTCAACAAATTGCATGGCAAAGCTCATTAAGCTCTCTTTTGACCTATCGCCATAGTATTTCACTGGATTCTACAAAGAAAAAGATTTTCAATTAAAGACATAGTCTTGGATTACATGTATTAGTCAATAGACGGCAAGGAAATTCTTAAAGTGAATTCAGAAATCTAGGAATAAAACCCTAAGCCCTAAGTACACACAGTCCTCCATATCCATGGCTTTTGCACCCATGGATTCAATTAATCACGGCTCTAAAATATTTGGAAAAAAATCCCCCAAAACAAATCCTGATTTTGTCATACAATGAGCATTGCACTGATGTGTAGGCATAGTCTGTTCTAGCCTTCTTTCACAGATCCTCAGATTCTCCCCACCACTCATTTGAATTGTTTGTCGTTTTATATAGGTGTCTTCAGAATCCATGGATTTTGGTATCCACAAATGGTTCAGTAACTAAAAGCACTGTATCTCATCTTTAGAACATATTAATTACCTACGCAATACTCTTCCCCAACAGAAATATAGCAGGAATGAAAAAAGATCCAAAACCCAAGTGATTCCCACCAAGGAACAGCCGTCCTTATGTTATTACAGTAGAGTCTCGCTTATCCAACCTCCGCTCACCCAACGTTCTGTATTATCCAGCACAGTCTGCCTCCCTCCCGGATCCACAGATGTTTCAATACATTGTGATGTTTTGGTGCGAAATTCGTAAATATAGGGATTACTACATGACACAACTGTGTATTGAACTACTTTTTCTATCTATTTGTTGTAAAACATTATGTTTTCATGCTTAATTTGTAAAATTATAACATAATTTGACATTTAACAGGCTTTCCCTTAATCCCTCCTTATTATACAACATTTTTACTTATTCAACGTTCTGCAAGCTTGGTTATGTTGGATAAACGAGACTCTACTATGTTTCGCTTGAGCAGGTACATCCATGCCATATGGGACATGGCCATATCCATCCCTGTCCTCTCCATGAATTCCCATAGATGTCTCCATGTGATTAGAAAACTTGATAACCAGGTTCCAATGGCATGAAGGTTTCTACTCCTATATGCTGTCGGTGATCTCTGTTTATTAGGAGAAGATTGAGAAGGAATTAATACCCACAAAGGAATATGGAATCTTGCAAATCTGGCAAAGCTTGGTAACTGGGCTTATGGACAACAATTCCAAGAATGCCCAACTAGTGTGGCTATACTGTGAGGGGGGGGGGGTTCTAGAAAGCATAATTTCCCTCAAAAAATGAAGGCAATTTTCCAAGTGTGCATTTCTTTCTGCCCTTTCAGCACCAGATTCTTGTTGCTAATGTTTATCTCGGTGACAACATTTTTGCTACTGTTGCTATGTGTCTCTTGCCTCTTGGAGGCTATCTGTAATGTTCCAAATAAATACCAGAAGACTCCCCTTCTGTAAGACTTGGTATTGTCATTCCTTAGACAGCTCCCCTGGGACCCCAGGTAGCTATAGGATTAGGAAGGGCAATGGCTTACTTACCATTCCGGTTTTAAAGACATACAGGCTTGGGTAGCTATTAATTCCTTTCATGCGGCAGAGCATTCTGTTATCACCACAGTTGACAGCTCCAATACGTATTAAACCGTCCATTTCTTTAGCAAATTCTCTCCACTGAAGATTGAAAAAGAAACCAGTTTTTTTTCTACGCAAAAATGTGGCCCCTGCTATATACAGAATTTCTAAGTATTTTGTTCCTTTTGAAATGCAATGCAACTTCATATTCACAGCTTGGTGGAAGGAAAATACTGGCTCACCTAGCACTCTTACCACCACAATGAGAACCAACGATCTATCCCCATATGGTCTCAAGAGAGAGCAGAAATATCTGGTCCAATTTCATTCATAATTTGATTGTAATGACCAATAACATTATGTAACACGATTTCAGTTCCTGGTTAAGTAAGTAAGTAAAGTTTATTACGGTCAATGACCAGATCACAACATTGGGACCCAGTCCCGTACATTCACATCAAACCCAAAGGGTTATACACTTCAAACTCCAACAAATTTTAACATCTAAGCTAAAAACCAATACAAGAAGTTATTAAAACCTAACTCAACCCACAAAACACAGTTCCTGAGTAATAAATCATAGAATAATAAAGTTGGAAGAAATCATATGGGCTATCTAGTCCAACCTCCTGCCATGCAAGCAAGGCACAATCAAAGTACCCTTGACAGATAGCCATCCAGCTTCTGTTTTAAAACTTCTGAGGAAGCTATTTAAAAGCTTCCAAATGTCACTATGTAACACGATTTCCGTTCCTGGGTTATATATGTCATTTCCTAATTGGTTCTATCATTAAAATATGGAAAAATTTATTAAACTGTTTTTATGGGACATCCTGCAGCACATTTTGCCATAATTATTCACTGAATATCTCATAGAGACTCAACCAATTTAGCACAGTTTGCAGCAGCCACAAAAATAAAGTTTCTGGAATATAAGAATTTCTTTCGAAGTAAATACCGCACAATTAAACAGGAAACAACACTTTCAAACCAGGAACAGAAATTCAATTTTTGTTACATAGTGTAATCAGAGGGCCATACACTGCTAAATATAACTATGGGCCATTCCAGATAGGTCCCATGTCCCAGGATTCCTGCTTTAAACAGGATTATATGAGTTCACACTGCCAGATAATCTGGAATAAACAGCAAACTTGCCATCAGATCCTGGGATATAGAGCCTGTCTGGAAGGGCCAATCTTTACTTTGAAAAAATCTATTGGACTTTGGTGACTGCACTGGGGATCGAATTAAAGCCTCTCAGGCAGTGTTGTGTGAAGTTGAGGTTGCCTCCAAACAACTCCTCACTTCCACCCTGCATCTCCAAGCCTGTTTAATTTTTTTCCAAAACACCTACAGTTGTACACCCCACAATAGGCAAATAAAATATGGTGTACCCCCAGAAACCCTGCTACAGGTTGGACACGAGGTTGGACTATTGCAACGCCTTATATGCCGGCCTTTCGAAGTCAACAACCCAGAAGATTCGGATGGTCCAACATGCAGCGGCCAGGCTGCTAGCAGGATCATCTATAAGATCCCATATCACACCGATTCTGCAACAACTGCATTGGCTACCAATAGAACATCGGATCTCTTACAAGATACTGATCCTGACATTTAGAGCTCAAAATGGCCAAGGACCTTTATATCTTAGGGACCGCCTCATTCCTTTTCTCCATCTGTGATCACCTCGATCCACCCAGGAAAATCTATACATACCGGGCCCTAGGAAGGTACACCTGGAAGCTATAAGGCGTAGAGCTTTTTCGACCTATGCTCCAATTCTGTGGGACTCTTTGCCTCCATACATTAGAGCAATGTCGGAGTTGCGACCTTTTGTAAAGGCACTCAAGACTTGGCTGTTTGGTTGTGCATTTAAGTAATCAGATCTAATTTGCCAAATAGTCACTGTTGTATGTTTTTATGTTGAATGTTTTTATATTGTGTAAATGCTATTTTAGATTGTAAGTCGCTCGGAGCACCTTGGTGAAGAGCGACTAATTAAGAAATAAACTGAAGTGAAGTGAAAGTGAAGCATGCCATTAGGGTATGATGCAGCTCTCTCATCCCATCCCACCTTCACCTTTTCCCTTCACTGAGTCTCCATGTGCCCCTTCCACTGCCAAAGAAAACTGAAGTATACATTGCATGGGGGGGAAACAGAAACTAACTTATACTTACAGTTGGTGCCAGGTCATGGCAATGCGAGCATCGAGGGGAATAAAAATTGATAAACCACAGTTCTCCAGAAGTAACAGCAGCATCTATTTTAAAGAGAAGGAAAACAAGTCTGTGGTTATTTTAACTGTTCACCAATATCAAATCATATAGAACTGGAGGAGATGAGAATGGACTAGGTCGCTAGTAAAGGCCCAACTTAGTCCTTCCATTCAGTCAACTCTTGAAGTTATCTGTGCTCTCAGAAAGAAGGTAAATGTGTGAGAGAATACATTTTCAATGGATAAACTGTCCCATCTTAAAAGCTCAAAGCTGAATTATTTTATTTAATCTTTGGTTTCCAAAATTGATTCAATTGATTTAAAGTGGTAAAGGGTTCTCCTTGACATTACATTTTGGGGACGGACAGGTACCCTGGAGGGAGGTCCTCAAGTAAGGTTTTGAGGTCTATAGGTTATGCACCCATTACCATTTGATATAGGAAGAGCAATAAGAGATTGGTTTAGCACGGACTCCAAAATAAATTGATGAGCGGAAGGAATTTTGGTTCCTTGAAGCTTTAATTGCGTAGATTCAGAGACTTCCGCTATTGAAAGAATGGCTACCATTTTGGTTTCTAGTTGCCCAGCAACAGAGAACAGTTCTGCATCCCAGCGCCTACACACTCCCTTGACAGTTTAGCCATTGCTTTGAATACACACATATACGGATGAAAACAATTTCAGTTATCTACTATTTTCAGGTATTTTTGTAGGAGGTAAGAGGAGAGACCAACAGAGAGAATCAAGGAGGATTTATAGCTCAACTGATACACATTTCAGAAAAAATGGAAATAGTCAATGTGTTGTCAATGATAAAGTGCTGGACTTGGACTTCAGCAACTTGAGTTCAAATCTCCTTTCAGACGTGAAGCCCTTTGGATCTTTTTGGGCATTCTTCTCTTTTTTTGTAAAACCCAGGTAAAATTACCATTTTTTCTTTTTTAAAAAAACTAACCTGCATTCAAAGAGCTGCAAGTAAGTGGTAAAGGTTTCTCCTTGACATTACATTTTGTCGTGTCCAACTCTGGAGGTTGGTGCTCGTCTCAATTTCTAAACCGAGGAGCCAACATTGTCCGTAGACTCCTCCAAGCTCATGTGGCTGGCATGACTACATGGAGCGCCGTTACCTTCCCGCAGAAGTGCTTTACTCACATTTACAAGTTTTCAAACTGCTAGGTTTCGAACTGCTAGGTTGGCAGAAGCTGGGGCTAACATCAGGAGCTCACCCCAATCCCTGGATTCAATCCACCAGTCTTTTGGTCAGCAAGTTCAGCTCAGCGGTTCAACCCGCTGCACCACCAGGGCTCCCAAAGAGCCATAGCAATGCTAAGAATCAAGAAGATACACCGCCTTATCAGCTTTGAGTAGTAATAAGTGTAGAAACAAAATGGAACCCAAAATCCTTTAGAAGGGAGTGGCAAACTTTCTCTATCCCAGGACAGAGGAAGTTATATACAGTAGTTGTAAATACTTCACAAAGTTAAGGTTGTTTCAATTAGAGCATTATTATTTATGCCAGATGAGATGGTGCAATGGATGACCATAAAGTGTGAATATCATAAGAAGCAGACAAACTAACGATGGCACCAAAGCCAGCTCTGGGAGAATTCATACTGTATGCACAGGCATGTTATAATCAGCAAGGTAAACACATCACAATCTGTAAATACCAAGGGCAAACACAAAAAGGAAATGCAAACACATGCCAGCACTTAGTTATCTTTTTCTGGGAGGAGAACTAAGAATGTGATGTGCTGGTCATGGCCCACAGAGCCCTATAAAGGTTAGGTCCAGATTATCTGAAAAGCCATATCTCCCTATGCCAGTGTTTCTCAACCAGGGGGTTTGGACACCTGGAGGGGTCACAAGGGGGTGTCAAAGGGGTCGCCAAAGACCATCAGTAAACAGAATTTTCTGTTGGTTATGGGGGTTCTGTGTGGGAAGTATGGCCCAATATTATCATTGGTGGGGTTCATAATGCTCTTTGTAGATGAACTATAAATCCCAACAACTACAACTCCTAAACGTCAAGGTCTATTTCCCCCACCCCAAACTACACCAGTGTTCACATTTGGGCATATTGAATATTTGTGCCAGGTTTGGTCCCAATTGTTTGAGTCCACAGTACTCTCTGGATATAGGTGAACTACAAAGCCAAAACTCAAGATCAATGCCCACCAAACCCTTCCATATTTTCTGTTGGTCGTGGGAGTTCTGGGTGCAAAGTTTGGTTCAATTCCATTGTTGGTGGAGTTCAGAATGTTTTTTAATTTTATGTGAACTACAAATTCCAGCAATTACAACTCTTAAATGACAAAATCAATTGGCCCCCAACCCCACCAGTATTCAAATTTGGGTATATCAGGTATTGTAGATTAACTATAAATCCCAGCAACTACAACTCCCAAATGACAAAATCAATATCCCCCCCCCCCCCCAATTCCACCAATATTCAAATTTGGGTGTATTTGTGCCAAATTTGGTCCAGTGAATGAAAATACATCCTGCATATCCAATATTTACATAACGATTCATAACGGAAGTAAAATTACAGTCATGAAGTAACAACAAAAATAATTTTATGGTTGGGGGTCACCACAACATGAGGAACTGTATTGAGTGGTTGTGGCATTAGGAAGGTTGAGAAATACTGCCCCATGCCAACATGCTAGAAGGGAAGGTTTTTCCTCTCAATCCCACAACTATCACAGGATTGATTCGTGAGAACATGAGAGAAAATTGGAACCAGAAATATACAGTTAAACTTTTTTTCTTTCCAATTAAGAAAGCAATCTCTAAAGAAAAGGACTAATCAAAATGTCTGAAGAGGAACAGAATTAGGGGGCGGATAAAGTATTTCCATGCTTTATTTAGACGCCTAATCCTTCTGTAGGAGGTGACCAGTCAGGGCAAATGTTCAAGGCTGCAAAATGAATGTTCGAAAAAGCCGGGCTTTAAAATGAACTTTCCCTCTCCTTGAGGAACCACTAAGATCCCACCGAGCTAAAAATAGTATGTGCCCTAAAGTTTATAGTCAAATGCTTCACTGAGTACAAATAAGATATTATCTTTGAATAGTAAAATTCATTATTCTCTCTGGCTGACATTTAGCAATCTGTGTTAACGTTTTGTAATCTCAAGAAAAGAGTATGTGGCACCCAAACTGCACTTTACGTAAATGACTTTAAAAATCTCAAGAAACAAGGTTAACTGCACTGACTTACCAAATTCCCCTCTATCCAGTGTTACAATTTCAGGATCGTCATCATAAATACCTGGTGAAGAAAAAACAGAGTCAGTATTGAAAAAAAAATTCGAGAGTTAATTAATATAGGGTATAATAATAAAAACCATCAGTCACTACCTCACTGTGCTTAATTATGGCCCCTTCCACACATTTGAATAAAATCCCACATTATCTGCTTTGAACTGGAACATATGGCTGTGTGGATACAGATAACCCAGTTCAAAGCAGATATTGTGGGATTTTCTGCCTTGATATTCTGGGATATAGGGCTGTGTGGAGAGGCCCTAAGGGCGAACACACTTAATGGTTACGTGTCAAAAGAGGAAAAAAATGCTAGGGTTGGTCTGCCACTTTTGCAGGTTTTGAGGACTTAAGTGATTCCTCAAGATAACATATTCATCAAATTCACAAATAATCAAAAATAGAGAAAGTTGCAAATGTGAAGGTTGTATATGCTACCAGTGGCGCAATGGGTTAAATCCTTGTGCCAGCAGGACTGAAGATCGACAGGTCAGAGGTTCGAATCCAAGAGAGCATGGATGAGCTCCCTCTGTCAGCTCCAGCTCCCCATGTAGGGACATGAGAAAAGCCTCCCACGAGGATGGTAAAGCATCAAAACATCCGGGCATCCCCTGGGCAAGGCCTTGTAGACAGCCAATTCTCTCACACCGGAAGCAACTTGCAGTTTCTCAAGTCACTCCTAACATGGAAAAAAGCATCTGCAAACAAGCATTAAAGCCCCCTTCAACTCCATGTTTACTTGGGCCATTCTTTTCCCTCTTAGTGTATAAATACATATATATATAAAGCCTTGGCAGGTCTTGTTCTACTGACAAGCATGGAGCTTACCAAAATCATAACGATAGAAGTGCCAGCTTTCGTATCGTCCTCCCTGCTGGTTGTCGTCTAAACCTTTCTCCCCATATTTATCATATTTCTTTCGTAGGTCTTCGTCTTTTAATACTTCGTAAGCCCGGTTTATTTTCAAAAAGTTGTCATGGGCTTCTGGATCATTCTGCAAGACAAAAAAACCACATCTGGATCTTAACAGAATATTCAGTCTTGGAATCTTGGACAATATTTACGAAATGCCAATGGACGTGTCTGCAAATATTTGGGCTTTCGATTCAAAGATCACTCAAACCAAGTAGAGCTACCTATTCTTGGTGGCATCCCTATTGATTGGACCTTGTATCTGCCAACGTTCTGGCAAACTCACAATTTCCCCTTAGGAACGAGAGTTCAGTCCACTCAGGCAAGTCTTCCAGTGTTTATGAAAGGCTTATTCATGGGCCAATGAGAAAGGAAGGTGTAGAAATTCACCTTCCTCCCACCATCATTTTATCAGTACTTCTCAGAATTCAAATCTAGTAACAGAAATTATCACTAATGCCACCATAAACTATTGTTGGGGCACAATATAATGTAGGGGTTTTGTAGCATACATCAGATCTGCAACTCATCAAACTGAACACAGGCTCCTGATCATATAGGACACATATATATGGCAACAATCATTTGACATATTCTGTTTGGCTAGGACTACAGCAGTGGTTCTCAACCTGTGGGTCCCCAGATATTTTGGCCTTCAACTCCAGAAATCCTAACAGCTGCTAAACTGGCTGGGATTTCCGGGAGTTGTAGGCCAAAACACCTGGGGACCCACAGGTTGAGAACCATTGGACTACAGAAACAAGGTTGTTGTTAAACATCTGCCTGGTAGACGACATTACACTCAATCGATTTAACTATCTTATAACATGAAAACACTGATAATGTTAAGACTTCCCAGCTGAAAAAAAAAAAAAAACAAAACTCAAGAGCTGCTGGAGTAACATTTTTTTTAAAAAAGTTCTAAACATTATACCAATTACCCATTACATTTCTCTACCACTATATCATGATATGACATGGAGCCCCTGATGGCAAAGTGGGTTAAACTGTTGAACTTGCTGACTAAAAGGTCAGCGGTTCGAATCCAGGGATTGGGGTGAGCTCCCGTTGTTAGCCTCAGCTTCTGTCAACCTAGCAGTTTGAAAACATGCAAATGTGAGTAGATCAATAGGTACTGCTTCAGTGGGAAGGTAGCAGCACTCCATGCAGTCATGCCAGACACATGACCTTGGATGTGTCTATGGACAAAGCCGGCTCTTCGGCTTAGAAATGGAGATGAGCACCAGCGTCGGACATGACTAGACTTAATGTCAAGGGGAAACCTTTCCCTTTACTTTACCATGATACTTAATTTTCAGAAATGGAAAGAGTTCACCACCTGCAACACTTTGTGGAAAATAGAAATCATTTATTGCCAAGGCGACCCACCTGATTCTTATCAGGGTGCAACTTTAATGCCAACCTTTTGAAAGCCTGCCTTATTTCTCTACTTGTTGCTTCTTTGGATATTCCAAGTAAACTGTAGTAGTCTTGATCTGGGCAAACAAAGGCCAGCAGGCACATTAAAACTAAAGACAAGAAGACAATTCTTTTCATCTCTCTGATGCACTTCATTTCAGGCAAGAGGGGCTCCATGATGAGTCCTTGAGTCGAGTGCAACTAAAGCAGGCCAATGGGCTTCACGATACTGTAGTCAAAAGGGTTGCATATATCTCTGAAGAAGCGTCACATTGTTTTTTTGCTGTCATAATCCAGAAGATGACACTTGTGTTTCTCAAGCACCTATAAAAAGGAAACAAAAGCTTTCAGATTCTCTGTACTGTTGAGGAAAGTATTAGCCATGTTTCTCTTATATCACTATGTTTACTACCCTAGCCCCCAGCTTCTATAGATATCATACTCTCACTTCCCTTGATGCCTCCATAGTTTTGGAACTGCTTCCCAAAACATTCACACCCAATTTCTCTTATCTTATCAAGTCAATCATGAATCGGAGCCCTCGGTGGTGCAGCAGGTTAAACCACTGAGCTGGTGGTTGGAATCCGGGGAGTGGGGTGAGCTCCCACTGTTAGCCCCAGCTTCTTCCAACCTAGCAGTTCAAAAACATGTAAATGTGAGTAGATCAATAGGTACCACTTCTGCAGGAAAGTAACAGGGCTCAATGCAGTCATGCTGGCCATATGATCTAGGAAACGTCTATGGACAGTGTCGGCTCTTCAGCTTAGAAATTGAGATGAGCACCACCCTCAGAGTTGGACACGACTAGGTTTAATATCAGGAGAAACCTTTACCTTTACTATCAGGAAAATGCAGCTTTTACCAGATGTCTTCACTAAGTCTCTCACCCCTTACTGAAGTTCCTATACTCTTTTCCAGGAGAAGGGATACCCATGGCATCCCAGATTTTGAAAATCCCACAATAGCTGATTTGAACTGGGTTATTGGAGTCCACACTGCCATATATTTAAATTCAAAGCAAATAATGTGGATTTTCTGCCTTGATATTCTGGGTTATATGGCTGTGTGGAAGCATCCCAAGATGCTATACTCAATTCCTAGCACTACAAATAGCATATTTAAAAGCGAGTAAAAACCTGGAATGGGTTAACCACCTGACTGACATGGAATTGATTCACCGATTGATTTAATTCATTTAACCCGCCTTTCTACTAATAATGGGATTCAATTGTGGCTTACAACATATTTAAAAACCATAGAAACAAAACTATAGGAATAAACCATAGGAATAAAACTATACAAAGCCATCAATAAACATGTGACTATAAGAGTTATTTCAAACACAAACCAATTAAAAAGTTCATTAAAAGAGCACACACACACCATATTAGCCCAATGAAATGCAACTTGATAGAGATGTAGTCGTATAGTTCTCAGGAAATTGTATTACGAAGGTTATCAGGAAATGTCCTGGATCACCAGGAAGCAAGCTGCAAATGGCACGCAGAGCTAATGCCAGCTAAGGGGCATTGAAGGATGCCAGCACCAGGAATGTTAACAGCCTATCCAACAATTGGAGTAATGAACAACACTGTATTTTCCCCATTTTAGCAATAACATCTCAAGCTCTGGAATCTACCTGTTCACATATCGTTGAGTTAGACTCAGGATCACCCAATTTACAGGGCAGGGAGGTGTGCAAAAATCCAACAGGTGAAACTCTTTTCAGCATAGAGATAAAATAAACTCACCTGTTAACTGCTGCTGCTATAGACAGGCAGCAATGGAAAAGCCCTGCAAAAGTGCATCCAGGTAAAATGTGCCTGAATAGAGATCCACAGAATTGTTCCTGTGGGGAAAGAACCAAGAGATAGAGTGAAAAAGAACACGGGCTAAGCGTGAAGGTGGAGGTGGCCAGCTCCATAAATGTTTTGAGAGATTCAGCTATTTCTGGTTCCATTTTTAAAGGTCGAGAGAGTATCTTTTTCAACCAAGGCCCTTTCCCCACAGCTGAATAAAATCCCACATTATCTCCCTTGAATGTCAATGTAGACTCTCAAATAACCCAACTCAAAGCAGATATTATGGGATTTTCTCCCTTGATATTCTGGGTTATATGGCCCCAAGAGTCACATCCTTTCTACTTATTTTGGCCTTTGGTTAGTACAGATAGTTAAGCCCTAGCTAGCTTGGCCAATGGGCAGCTGGTAAGGAATACACAAACACACACACATTTCATACCACCTGCCCATTGGCCAAGCTCGCTAGGGCTTGTGCATTCAGAAGAAGACCTATAAGCCACTCTAAACACCTTTGCAGAAGTTTACGAGAAGCTCGGCCTGTCATTAAACATCGAGAAAACCAAAGTGCTGTTCCAGCAGTCACCAGCCAATCCCTCTCCAATGCCAGAAATAGAGCTTAATGGTGTAACATTAGAAAATGTTGACAATTTCCGCTACCTTTGTAGCCACCTCTCCACAAAAGTTAACATTGACACCGAATTTCAACACCACCTGAACTCTGCGAGTGCAGCTTTTTTCTGAATGAAGCAGAGAATGTTTGAGGACCAGGACATCCATAGAGCAGAAAATCCCACATTATCAGCTTTGAACTGAGATATATGGTAGTGTGGACTCCGGAGTCTTCTACAGCTATATAACCCAGATTATCAAAGCAGAAAATTGCACAATATCTGTTTTGAACCGGGAGACAATATATGCTAGTGTGGACTCGGATAACCCAGGACCCTTCCACACATAGCCCTACATCCCAGAATGTCTACTTTGAACTGGGTTATTTGTCCACACTCGGATAATGTGGGACTTTCTGCCATGATATTCTGGGATATAGGTCTGTGTTGAAGGACCCCCAGTTCAAAGCAGATGTTGTGGGATTTCCTGCCTTGATATTCTGAGTTATAGGGCTATGCGGAAGGGTCCAGGGTCCACAATGCCATATATCCCAGTTCAAAGCAGATAGTGTGGGATTTTCTTCCTTGATGATCTGGGTTATAGGGCTGTGTGGAAGACTCTGGAGTCCACACTACCATATATCCCAGTTCAAAGCTGATAATGTTGGATTTTCTGCTTTGTTATACTGGGCTATATGGCTGTGTGAAAGAGTCCAGACTGCCATATATCCCAGTTCAAAGCAGATATTGTGGGATATTCTGTCTTGATGATCTGGGTTATAGGGCTGTGTGGAAGACTCCAGAGTCCACACTGCCATATATCCCAGTTCAAAGCAGATAGTGTGGGATTTTCTGCCTTGATATTCTGGGTTATATGGCTGTGTGGAAGACTCCAGAGTCCACACTGCCATATATCCCAGTTCAAAGCAAATAATGTGGGATTTTCTTGATGTTTTGGGTTATATGACAGTGTGAAAGGGGGCCATAGTTTTGCAAAGTCTTGAACCTCCCCTGCCAAAGAGGGATGCCGCCCCACCAAACTACAAAGGCCAGGATCCCATAGGATGGAGTCAAACAATAGTTGGGAAGAGGCCTCCCTTCTGCAGTGGGGATGCACCCCATGTGGCCCACGGGTGGGCTGAGAATCACTCATATAGGGAGGAAGGCATTTGCAGGGAAGAGGAGGGAATATGAGGCAGAAGGGAGGCCTGGAGGGGAAGGAAGGGGGCTGCGGGAGGGAGGAGAAGAGGGCTTGCCCTTTTCCAGGCCATAGGGGAGCAGAGAGGAGCCTTACCGGGTGCTTTCGTGAATCCCTCCCGTGGGTAGCCGGCACAGGGGAAGAGGAGGAGGAGGAGGAGAGGAGGAGGAGCCAGGGCTGGGCCAGAGCGCGCAGGGCAGCCTGGGCTGCCAATGGGAGGAGGAGGGGAGGAAGAAGGAAGGAAGGAAAGCAGAAGGGAGAGGCCACGGATCCGGCTCTGAACAGGAGGCAGCGGAGGGCGGGAAGGGTTTGGGGTGTGTGTTTGTGTGTGCATGCAGATTCATCTCTTTCTTTCCCCCTTCCAAGGCTGACGTGGCCTCCGCTCCTGCAGCCCAGGGAGAGGGCTCGCCTCCAAAGCAGGAGAGTGCGTCTGCACTCTGGAATGAAGGCAGTCTCGCCCCGCTTTAACGCCACACTTGGGAATTCCCGAAGGGTTTCACTCTGGGAAGGCACCAGCCTTGTCGAACTACAACTCCCAAGATTCTACAATACAGGGCTCATCCACACAACCATATAATTCAGAATATCAAGGCAGATTCCCACTCCGACTTGAGAAACTGCAAGTCACTTTTGGTGTGAGAGAATTGGCCGTCTGCAAGGACGTTGCCCAGGGGATTCCCGGGATGTTTTTGTTGCACTCCAGGACAGGAATAACCCTCTGACTTTAAAACACCACACATTGAGTCGGGAAAAACAATCCTTTATTGAAGATAAGTAAAAGCAGCAAAGTAAAAAAGGCACTTTAAAGGAATAGGTAAATCCAATTAGGTAAGAAGATAAGCAGGAACCAATTAGTCCAAGGTAAAGTTCAGCAATGGGTGATAGTATGATAGCTGGGTCCGGAAGCTCCTAGCGTTACGCACATTCCGCAGCAATGGTTGTGAATAAGGGAAGGGGAGAGCAACACACTAAGGAGGGTGGGAATATACTTCAATTTGGTGGAAGGATAGAAAGGAGGGGAGGGTTAGGATAAAGTTTAGGGTAAGGTTTAGGGTTTGGGATAGGATAAAGCTTAGAATTAGGGTTTGGGTTAGGGTTAAGGGTCAGGGTTTTACCATTAAAGAATTCTTACATTCCTTCTATAATATCTGTGTTCCGTTTTGCATTGCACAAATAGCGCTCCCAAAGGCGCGAAGCGAAAAGAGCGTAAGGCTCAGAACTTCTGGACCCAGCTTTCATACTATTACCCCACAATGTCCAAAAACAAAGTCTACACTTCTCTAACAAAATCCAAAGAACCAGGAAATGTTGATCCAAGGCATGAGTACAAGAGAGAAAAAGCCAAACCTAGAAACAAGAAATCCTTAAGCATGCATTTTCCAACCACGGCTTCCATGAAACAAGGACAAGAACTGAGCAGGATTCTAAACTATGCTTCATCTGACTATATTTCCCATGCTTGGAACTTTTAAGCCCTTCCAAGCACTTAGGAACTGATTTCGCTTTCCTTGAGTGGCCCTTATCTTTTTCTCTCAGAGCCTAGCAGAACACCGAAGGCATTGCTCAACCTGTCTGTTTTGACTAATTTCTGCCCGCCTATCTATATGCTCATTCGTTTCTGTAGGTGCCGAGTTGTTTTAAGCCCCAAATCCTGGGATCTCTCTGGGAGCAATTCAGGGAGTAAACCGTCATCTCTATACCCTGTAGGAACATTCTCATGGGAAACTACATTTTGAACAGGTGTCCCTATGTCATTCTCTGCAACAATATCACTGACCAAACCATTGCCAAGCCCAACAATACAGCAATACAAATATACAACAAAGGAATACAACAGTAAAATATAAAGAAAAAATAAATAAAATACAAGAAACAATATAAATAAGTAGGTTCTTGTGGGTTTTTTCAGGCTATAGGGCCATGTTCCAGAGGCATTTCTCCTGATGTTTCACCTGCATCTATGGCAAGCATCCTAAGCACAACAAACTATATAAAATCACAATAATTGAACACAAAATAAATAATTAAAAAATAGAAGAAGGGGTGTGTGTGTGCTTTGGATCTCTTCGACACAGCCGTATAAAGTCCACATTATGTGCTTTGGACTGGATTATATGGCAGTGTAGACTCAGATAATCCAGTTTAAAGCAGATAATGTGTCTTATCTGCCTTGATATTCTAGATTATATGGCAGTGCAGAAGGTCCTTTGAATAGCATAGGGAAGAGTTAACACCTCTGGTTTTTGCTTTGCTGTCTGTGTCCCTCTTCAGAAGATTTTGCCTCACCTGTGATAATTGAATATTGAAAAATTTGGCTTGTTGTGGAAACAAGGATTGGTGAGAAAGCTTCAGTGGGGACACTGTATCCCCATGATAATAACTCCTCCAGGAGCAAATTTCCCCTCTGAGGGGCAGATTTCTCTCACTTCCTGTTGTCTCACCCCTGTTCTTTACTATGAGTCGTTTGTAAGTTGGATATTTGTAACTCGGGGACTGCCTGTTCTCTGCATTCTCCTTTCCTAGCACTGCATTTTCTTTGCTCTAATACTGGATACCAAGAGCTTCAGAAAGCCCTGAACCCAAGTATATTGCTTGTCTTTCTCCTCCGAGGTTAGCCCTGCTATTGGGCACCCTGAGATAGCTGTCATGAAAGGCCACTTGGACATAATGAATGGGAAGCTTTTCCTTTCCCTCAGGCAGTAAAATGTCTTGAGCTGCTGTTGCCTTCACCCAACCCAGTTTCAAGGATTACTTTGTTTCCTGTTACTCCACCTTTTTGTTCCACACTCTGCCTTTGTCAACAAACAGTCCTGCTCAGGTCTTGCGGACTCAGGGCAACCATGGCTTTCTCGACTGAATCTATCCATTAGGAATGAGATCTTACTCTTTTTCGACTGCCTTCTCCCTTATCAAGCCTTCTGGACTTTTCTCATATGTCATGTCTTCTCAAGGTATGACAATCTCAGTTTTGTCATCTTGGGAAGGCATAATTGAGTAGATTTCCTCTTGGTCTGTGATTTTAGAAAACCCAAGCCCATCCCACTGTTTCATAGGACACTTCTACACAGCTATATAATCCAGTTCAAAGCAGGAAGCGACACTTAGTTAAAATATCTGTAAACAGCCATCTTGCAGATGCCTTACTGATGGGGGCTGACATTTTTGAAGCCCCATAAACAGGAAAAAGTGTGCCTCAGATTCAATAAAATATATAACTGTTTGCCATAGGGATGGGGAGTGTATTACCTTCCAAATCCTTGAGGAATACTTCCCACCATGGGTTGTAGTTACTTCCATGCATTCAAGCCCAGGTATCATTTAAGTTCTGTAAAGCTGTAACCCATGAGGAATGTGTTATGTTCTGTTGCATTCTTAGGGATGATGGGACTTGCAGTCCCAACATACTGGGAGGGCCACAGGTTGTCTATCCTTGTTTGAAAGAGAAGCTTGATTTTATTTTCTTATAATTCTCATAGAATTAGCATGGGGATTTGGTTAACTAGTTAAAATTCATGAGTAAACCAGGATTTTTTAAAACCTGAAGTTTTGGGGGGTGGTTGGGTTTGAAGCCCTACCTCCCCTGTTACAGCCCTGATGAGTATAGACACGTGTATGTGAAATCTTGTGTGAAATGGTGGTACCTCTCCTTATGGCTCAAGGTGGGGTGCAGCATTGTTAAAACAAAGAGGTAAAATAATATTAAAATACAAGATACACAGAGTTAAATGCAGGTTAAAATTCACTAGCTAAAATTGTCTGGGTAGGCCTTCACGAAGAGATAGGTCTTTAATTCTGACAGCCAGTTTTACTGTCAGATCACTTCCAGAAGATCCTTCCACAGTCTTCTTGGAGTGGCCGATGAAAAATTCCTCTGGGTGTCGGTGGCCAGTTGGATTCTGGCAGGATGGAGTAGCCACCCCCTAGAGGACCTAAATGTCCACAGCAGATGGATTGTATGGAAGAAGGTGATCCTGTACGTAACCTGGACCTAAACAATGTAGTGCTTTAAAGGTCAAAACCAAAACTTTGTACTTTGTACCAAAACTAAGTGACAACTAGTGGAGTGACTTCAATGTGGGTGTAAAATGCTCACTCCTGGATGTTCGTGTAACTAGTTCGGCTGTTGTATTTTGAACTAATTGGAGTTTCCAAACTAGGTACGGAGGTAGCCCAATGTAAAGTGCATTGAATTAGTCCAATCTTGAAGTTAACATATACTCTACCATCTTTAGGTCCTCCGATTCTTGGACGGGCTGCAGCTGGCATATCAGCTGAATCTGATAGTAAGCATGCCTGACCATAACATCTACCTGAGCTGACATTTGGAGAGATGGATCCAAGAGCACTTCCAAGCTGTGAACGCAGTTTTGACAGTCGTCATTCAGCCCATCACTTCCTCTAGGCATTCATTCAGAGGAGGCATGCTATCCTTGGATAAGCTATTTTTGAAGGCACGGAGAAATATATTTTGCTGTCATCAACGTACTGATAGTACCCAGCCCCATGTTTCCGCATGATCTCTCCCAGTGGTTTCATTAAATGTTAAAAAGTGTTGGGGATAGAATAGTCCCTTGTGGGATACCATATAATGGTTCCTCAACCTTTTTTTTTTAGGAGCAGCTATCCACAGGCACCACCATCTGGAACCTGCCTAAGAGATATGACTGGAATCATTGAAACCTATGACCTCTGATTCCCAGAAATTCCATGGATACCATGGTCAAGAGTATCTAAAGCCACTGAGAGATCTAGAAGCACTAACACGGACACACGCCCCTTGTCACTGTCAAGATGGAGAGCATCCACTTCAGCTCTGGGAGTTGGAGGCCCAAACAGTTGGAGAGTTGCAGTTTGAGGATGCCTGAACTAAGGCATAGTCCACAACTCCTCAAATTCTTCCTTACTTGCTTCTTCTAGGGCAATGGTTCTCAACCTGTGGGTCCCCAGGTGTTTTGGCTTACAACTCAGAAATCCCATCCAGTTTACTAGCTGTTAGGATTTCTGAGAGTTGAAGGTCAACAATCTGAGAACCCTACATGTTGAGAACCACTGTTCTAGGGTTTCCTGAAAACTTCCAAGAGCTGCAATTATCTAAAGGGTATCAGAATCAGAAAACTGTTACTTCAGATCTACAGTCATTTCTCTCCCCTGTTATAGCTCAATGCTTCTTACGTGATCTAAGGACCAGCAGGTTCCCTCATTGGTGCACTCATTGGGTACAACTAGTTCTTTCTTACCTGGAAAGTCACCACAGACCAGAAGGCAACAGCTCATAGACTGGCCCTAGTGAATGGACCATTACTTTGAGTAGCATTATTGCCCACAGTATAGCATTTTGTAATTATCAGCTGCAGAAATGAATTCATTCTAGTAGTGCTTGTATTGCCTCATGTTGAGAAATGCCTTCTTTAATACATGACATAGACACAAGAGGGTGCTCTTTTCTTTCCCATATTTCTCTATCCAATCAAAGAAAAATGTTTATGAAGAAAGGCCTAATTTTACTCCTGAGACAATTATTTATAAAAGATTACAATAGGTTTGTAATTTGTCCACTCTTGGCCAGCCTGGTTTATATCTCTGTGTGGGTGTTTTGTGCTGTGTGCTTAAAGTACACGGGCCTGAATCTTATTGCTACTGAAGAGAACAACATCCTTGGAGTAGTATTTTGGTAGCAGTCTGTCATGTTCCCTTCCTGCAAAGATAATTAAGAAAAATGGATTTTAAGTGCTTGTTTATGAGTGTACATCAGCACCCTTATCTGAAATATCTGATGAACTACCTTTGCAAATAAAAGCTGCCAACATCCTAGAAAGGAACATGCTGTGCATGAGGAAACAAAGAATCTCAAAAGATGAAGGCAATATTTAGGTTTTGGTGGTAGTGGCCGAGGGCCCTTCCACACAGTCCTATATCTCAGAATATCAAGGCAAAACATCTCCCATTTTCTGATAATCCAGTCCAAAGCAGATATTGTGGGATTTTCTACCACAATAGTCTTGGTTATAGGGCTGTTTGGTCTCATGGTCTTAAGATACATCAGGATGGCTCAACCAAAGAAGTGAAATTCACTTTTTGTCCCCATTTTACCCCCAGCTGTTTTCTCTCTTAGCCTTATAATCCCTTTCACATAGCTTTCTTTTCACTTCTCACTGGAATTGCCTCATTTTTCTCTTGCTTGTATTTTTGGAAAAAATCCTTTCGAGATCAGAAAAAAATCTTCTTACTCTTCCAAGTGAACTTGAGTCTTCCGGAACAATTTCTTGAACAGCAGAATGCAAGAGGTGTGTATCTCTTCAGATCTTCTAAACTTTACCTGAAAACAATGTTTCGGGTAAAGGTAAAGGTTTTTCCCGACATTAAGTC
The DNA here is from genome assembly GCF_037176765.1 of Anolis sagrei. Taxonomy (NCBI): domain Eukaryota; kingdom Metazoa; phylum Chordata; class Lepidosauria; order Squamata; family Anolidae; genus Anolis; species Anolis sagrei. The sequence goes on from NC_090021.1 coordinate 187,376,854, forward strand.
TAGTGGACTCTGGGAATTGAGTACTTATCTCCATTTCTAAGGTGAAGAGCCGGCGTTGTCCGTAGACACCTCTAAAGTCATGTGGCCAGCATGACTGCATGGAGTGCCATTACCTTCCTGCAGAAGCAATACCTATTGATCTACTCAAATATGCACATTTTCCAAATGTTAGTTTGGCAAAAGCTGGGCCTAACAGTGGGAGCTCACCCCACTGCAGGGATTTGAACCGCCAACCTTTCAGTCAGCAAGTTCAACAGCTCAGCGGTTTAACCCGCTGCACCATCAGGGTGTACTGGTGAATACAATGACTACTCCATTGATAATTAATCTTTCTCCTGATGATGATCTCTAGTTATTTTAGGTAGGTATTAACCAGTGCCGGGGACAAAATATAGCCTTATAGATTCTCACAGCATAATTGCAGTGAATCAGAGTCATCATCAGCTGGGCATCATCTTCTGGAAATGACTGTAGGATTGATATTTGATGTTCCTGAAAATGTCAAGGATTTTTTCCCTTCAAAATGTCACGTTTAGTAGTTAGGTAGATAGATACTGTTTCCCTCTGAAAGCACTACCTGTGCCATGGAAACTTGAATGGAAGAACATTTGGTGCAGCCTTGGTTATAAAGATACACATCAGAGCAAGCACGTACCTAGTTCTAGCCTTAGCCTGCCAAGGCACATTGCCTCACTGGAGAAAAGACACAACTTGGTTTTAGTATTAGAACTTGGATACTAAATCTAAATTAGACAAATGGACAGAAGAAGGGAAAAAACCCCATTGTTTTGACATGCTTTAAAATGGGGTTATTTAATCACTACATATAGTAATCCAAGAGGGATTTATCACAGAATGTGCTTGCTAACTTTTCTTAGTGTTTAGTCTCTGGACTTACCCAGCTGTATTGCAAGATTTATCTGAAATGTTTGTATTTTATCATGAGCAGCAGCAACAACACTAATAACAACAAAAAGAACAATGATGCACTCTCTTCTCTTCCTATCTATTTTTTCTTTAGTGACATTGCTTTTGAATTGTAAGCTTGAATGCAAGGACTTCTTCATTTTTAATCAATTTGACAGCCTTTTGGGTAGAAACAATGTAAATAGATCATATTGCAGTGCGGCTTAAAGACCTCTTTATCATGACAACAGAGTTGATAACAGAGGTGGCCTTCCACTTCTGTGGAGATTAGGTGTGCAACCCATTGTGATCGTGGAAAAACTACAAATATCTTGAGGGAAGGTTATGGGGCACTATCACTGCGGTCTCTGGGAACAAACTGATCCTTCACTTCCTCCTGAAGCTAGGACTGCCATGTGAATATTTACATAGTAGCCACAACTTTGAGAGGTGGTGGTGGTGGTGGTGGTATTAGCTCATGAATAATCAAAACCATGAGTGTGAAACCTATGAATGTGGAGAGGTGGCTGTAGTTGTCAGATGTAGATTTATTCAACTACACTTTTTTTTTTACTAAGGAAATTGTGTTTTTAAAAAAGTAGGGGTGTGTTAATCCGTTCTGTTTTTGTTCTGTTTTCATTTCAGATTTTGGGTATCTCCCGTTCTGTTTTTGGGAAGATTCCAGGATATTGGGGGGGGGGGGGGGGATTCAAATTTGTAATTCAGAGACTCAAGTTTTCTATTTCAGGAAGAATCTTCCTCAAAATAAAAGGAGAGGGGACCTGAAAACAGAACAAAAACAGAACAGATTCTGTGCTGTTTCGCACAGCCAACTATGTTGAAAACCACTTTGAGTCCTCTCAGGGGCAAGAAAAGTAGTATATAAATGCAGTAAATAAATAAATATGTGTACAAAGATCTTTCAATGAACTCTTGGAAGGAGCTGCTGGTACCCTAGTACTTCTAACCAATTCTGAAATGAAAGCCACCAGATAATTTAATGCATCATTTTTGAACTGCATTGAGAGATATATTACATTATAAGGACGTAGTCTGTGGCTTAAGTTGGATGGTTAAGATCATTTCCCTCTGCACACTTACAACATTATGATTTTGCTTTAACTACCATGGCTGTATCCAATGTAGTCCTGGGGTTTTCAATTTGGCCAGAGGCATACAGTGGTAGTGGTTTGAACACTGGACCACAATGCTGAAGGCCAGGGTTCAAATCTTTGCTCAACCACTGAAACTTACTAAGTGCTCTTGGAGAAGTCATACAGACTCTCAGCCCCAGAGGAAGTCAAGGTCAAGGCATCTCTGAATAATTATTTCCCAGAGAAGCATGGCTTTCCATAAGTCAGAAATGACTTGAAGGCACACAACAACAACAACAACAACAACAGAAGCACCAGAGATTTCTCCAGGCTGGGGAATCCAAAGGTCTCTTCCTCAACTGCCAATCCTAGGATGACACAGGAATTTGCTAAGACAATTAAAGTGAAATCATAATTTTTATAATTGCATTCTTTGGAAGGACCCTGAGGCTCAGCCAGAGTAGTCTTATTGAATCAATGGAAATGTTAATTAAATAGGAACCTGATAAATCAGTGAGTCTAAATGGAATTGAATGTAGCCATCTTTGTGTATGTATATATTAAAAACTATTTTTCTCTCTTTAGGAAATTGACATGAATTTAATTTGCTGTTGTTTTGTGATTTGATATTTTCATTTTGAAAACCTAGTTACACGAAGTTCTCCTAAAAATCAGAAAATAAGAAAATAATAACACATTTACAATTTCCCTAACCGTTTCAAGTTTTGTGATGTCTCAGAAACCCAAAGGTTAAATGAAATGAGGCTCTCTGCTTGGCTAAGCTGTTATGATGCCAAGGCATGTTCATTTTCACTATGAGGCCTGTATGGAAGAGAGTCAGTACAAGAGATATGGGATCGGAAGAAATTTGGAGTTGGTAGGAAAACACACTGCATAGCAAAAACCATAGTCCACTATTTTTCTTTCTTGCTTTTCATTTTAAGTGTTGTTTCATTAGAACCAAATGTGTCTTGCCTGTAACTGGATCCACCCAAAGTTATATTCAAGAGTGTATCCACACTGCAGAGCTATTGCAGTCTGACACCACTTTGAGGGCCATAATTTCACCCTATGGAATACTGGAATTTATATATTTGCAAGGTCTTTAGCCTTTTCTGTTAAAGAGTGCTAGTTCCTCTCCAAACTACAAATGCAAAGTTTCTGTAGGACAAAGCTATGGCAGTTAATGTGGTGTCAAACTGCATTAATTCTACAGTGTGGATGCACAGCATGACTTATCATATACTTCTGCCTAGAAATGTACAGCGCATTTGCGTTCACTTTCCTTACTGTTTCTACTTGAAAGCTTCTATTGTTTGAGTTTTTAGAGAGAATTGTTTGCTCTGATTATAGAGATGGGGCTCTTTTATTCTGCTTTGTTTCTTCTGAATGCCTACTGTGTGGTTCTTTGAATCCGTGCTAATATCAAACAAGCTCACAATTAACCTTCTTTGCAGAGTGCAAATGCTGGTTTCTGTTTGACGTTACAAAGATGACATATTATAGCTTTGGCTTGAATTTACATTTGGCTAGGTAAAGCCAGCCACATGAATATTCTTGTTCAGTTTTATGTAAAAATAGGTAAATGATGAATAGATAAAGCCTTTTAAAATTGAAGAAACAGCACAGGAAAATCCTTCCCTCTCTCCCGCTCAAACTGAAGGGGGAAGAGTAGTTTCAAGCACTTCTGTATCATGGCAACAGAACTCTTCCTTTCAAAAATAGCAAAACATTAAGGTCTAAATCCAGGTGTTAGTCCCATATAGACCTACTTACACAGTAAGAACATGATGACTAATTGTATAGGTAAGTTTCTTTGCAGTGTTTCTCAACCTTCCTGATGCCGCAATCTCTTAATACAGTTCCTTATGTTATGGTGACCCCCAACCATAACACTATTTTCATTGCTACTTCATAACTGTAATTTCGCAACTGTTACAAATCGTAATGCAAATATCTGATATGCAGGATGTATTTTCATTTACTGGACCAAATTTGGCACAAATACACCCAAATTAGAATATTGGTGGAATTGGGGGGATATTGATTTTGTCATTTGGAAGTTGTAGTTGCTGGGATTTATAGTTAACCTACAATCAAAGAGCATTTTGAACTCCACCAATGATGGAATTGAACCAAATTTGGCATACAGAACTTCCATGACCAACAGAAAATACTGGAAGGGTTTGGGGGGGGGGCATTGACCTTGAATTTTGGAGTTGTAGTTGACCTACATCCAGAGAGCACTATGGACTCAAACAATGATGGATCTGGATCAAACTTGGCACAAATACTCAATATGCCCAAATGTGAACACTGGTGTAGTTTGGGGTGGGGAAAATAGACTCTGACATTTGAGAGTTATAGTTGCTGGGATTTTTAGTTCACCTACAATCAAAGAGCATTCTGAACCCCACCAACAACAGAATTAGGCTAAACTTCCCACCCAGAACCCCCATGACCAACAGAAAATACTTGGCGACCCTTCTGATACTCCCTCACAACCTCCCCGCAGGGGTCCCAACCCCCAAGTTGAGAAATGCTCTTTTAATGCAATTAAAGGACATATAAAAGCTAGACCTCTTCTTGGGAGGAGAGCAATGACCAATCTCTATAAAATAATGAAAAGTAGAGACATCACATTGGCAACAAAGATCCGCATAGTTAAAGCAATGGCATTCCCCATAGTAACCTATGGATGTGAGAGCTGGACCAGAAGGAAGGCTGAGCGATGGAAGATAGACACTTTTGAACTGTGGTGTTGGAGGAAAATTCTGAGAGTGTCTTGGACCCCGAGAAGATCCAACCAGCCCATACTTCAGGAAATGATACCTGACTGCTCACTGGAGGGAAGGATATTAGAGGCAATGATGAATACTTTGGCCACATCATGAGAAGACAGGAAAGCATGGATAAGGCAATGATGCTGGGGAAAATGGAAGGAAAAAGGAAGAGGGGCCGACCAAGGGCAAGATGGATGGATGATATCCTTGAAGTGACTGGCTTGACTCTGAAGGAGCTGGGGGTGGTGACGGCCGACAGGGAGCTCTGGTGTGGGCTGGTCCATGAGGTCATGAAGAGTTGGAAGCAACTGAACAAATAAGCAACAAAAATAGTGAATGGCCACATAACATGACATGGTGGGATGGATTTGGCCAACAGACCTTGAATTTGTCATTTATGATCAAGACAATACTGAGAGATAACGTATTTTTTTCAGGCATGTGCACCAGTCCCATGCATATAGGAGTCTATTATATATCACCAGCCCATGGTAAGTGCTTCTGGCTGCTACAAAGCAAAATATAGGAAGGATGAAAAAAGAAGTTTGTTTTCTTCAGCTTCACGAGACTAGAACACAAGCCAATACATTCAAATTACAAGGAAATAAATTATAACTAAACATTTGAAACTTTTGGTTTACCATAAGAGCTGTTAAACAATGAAACAGACCGCCTTGGAGAGTGTTGGCTTCTCTCTCTTTAAAGGTCTTTAAACAGAGATCGGATGGGCATCTTTCAGTGATGTTTAAGTCATATATTTCTGCATGGCAGCTGGTTGGACTAGATGGCCCTTATGGCCCCTTCCAGTTTGAAGATCTTATGTTTCTAAGGAGCATGATACGCATTTTATAGGGAAAGCAATTATTTTTATGTCCCTGGGGATAATTTCCTGCTGTCACAGAGCAACAATAGCCATTCTGATTGCTGAAGTCACGCATTACTATCTGCTGTGTGGGCTGATAAGGAACCTCCAAGAATGAAAGGGCCTTGCATGGGGTCTGCTGCAGGAAATGGAATGTCAATCGCATTTGAGGAGATTGTAGATCTAAATAAAAATACCAAAGGAAGATACTGTGCAGATTTCTTGTATTAAAGGAAAGATTTAACACAGGGATTAGAACTATGTGACCACCCAGATGCTGTTGAATCACAATTCCCTACTGTTCTTCCCCTTTGATGTGCTGGCTAGGATTACTTGGAGTTGCAATTCACCAGCATCTGGAGGCCTTTGCGGTTCCCATTTTTGAATTTAAAAAATCGTAGGTCTGCAACCAGGTTTGGGTTGTGTTTGAAGTAGAACTACTGCGATCATTGCAACTTGGGTTATTTTTGGTTGATTTTAGACTGATTTCTTTCAGACTACTGGGGGCCTTTCCACACAGTCATTTAACCCAGAATATGAAGGCAGAAAATCCCACATTTTCTGCTTTGAACTGGAATATATGGCAGTGTGGACTCAGATGATCCAGTTCCAAGCAGATACTGTGGGATTTTCTGTCTCAATATTCTGGGTTATATGGCTGTGTGGAAGGGCCCTGGGTTATCTGAGTCCACACGGCCATATATTCAAGTTCAAAGCAGAAAGTGTGGATGCATGATCTACTTTTTCTACCCCTGCGGTGACTGGTACAACTACCATAAGGAATTTCTAGTGTTAGGGAGATTAGAGGAATGCACACTTTGAGTCATATGTTGCCTTCCTATGATGAGACACTTGTTAGGTTATCTGATACTCCAAACCCTGGGGAATATTTTCCCACAGCTAGTGGTATATGCAGGTTGCTTTCACCAAGGAGCCAGTGACCTGAGCTCACAAGACTGTATATGTCTGTTGATTACTTTTGTAGATTTCTGATCCAACGTATCACCGTAAGTCAAGGTCAACTGGGAAGGAATTTAATACAACCTCCTTATCCACAGATTATATTACCATGGTTTTACTCATCCATGATCCAAAAAATTATTAATCCCTCTTGGAAGTGTTTGTTGGCCTCTTTAGGTTCTCAGCTGCACTCAGCTGCACTTCTATGATACGCTTTCAGCCCAAATATAATCAACATATAGTGTTCGCTATTTTTTTTATCATGTCAGAAACAAATTGAGAACATACTGCAAGTCGCTTCTGGTGTGAGAGAATTGGCCATCTACAGAAACGTTGTGCAGGGGACACCCAGATGTGTCTTCTCTCATGTCCCCACATGGGAACTGGGGTTGATAGATGGGAGCTCACCCTATCTCAGCTCACTCCATCTCACAGATTCGAACTGCCAACCTGCAGGTCAGCAGTTCAGCCGGCACAACAGTTTAACCCATTGTGTCACCATGGCTCCTTTGCTATTATCTATAATTTCAGGTCTTGGAACATATTCCCCATAGATACAGGGATTGTACTATAGCAACAAACCGGTATTTTGTAAATGCAAACTCCTGAAATGATTCTATTTTCAGGATACTTTCTACATTGTCCAATATGCAATAGCCAGATTTTAGCTGTCAATTGTTTTACATTGTAAAATTCTGAGATGTAAAAGTCACATAGATGAGCTATACTTAGCACTTACTAAAATCATTTTGAACGGTTAACCATGACCTATGCTAGGTCCTATTTCTTTTATTAGGAACTAAATGCAACCAGCTAACTTGCTTTGGATGAAGCCCAATAACTTTAATTCAGGCTCATGGCTCAGAATCGTAGCTGAGCTTGTTCCTAGGTAACAAATTAACGTATTAATGTCTTCTGTCAAAGGAGAAAAATGTAATAATAGTGCCATATGTTGATAAAGTTCAGATTTTTTTCTAATATGCCAATCAAAAGCCAAGGCAGCAAACTTTGGAAATGCTGCATACACAACCTATCAAGTACTGAACCCTCTTTCTTACAAAAATAATAATTTAGTACTGTTGAAGATCACTGTGATTACCCCACAGAAGCAGATTTGGGTGTTGCATTTGTAAAATTGGTTGTCAGCAGCAGATTTGAGTAATCCTTTCTATTTAAAAACTGACATGTCCAAATATTAGGGTAGGATGGGAATCACCACTGAAAAGTCCCTGTATTTTTGTGCCTGATCACTTAAATATATTTTGCCAGTAGGTGCAAGAGCCAGGGCTCTCTGGCTGGTCTAGTTTTGGAGCTGGTTTTGTATGGTGTAGAAGAGTGGTTCTCATTCTCTGGTCCTCCAGATGTTTGGGATTTCAACACCCTGATATCATAGCCAGGATGGTAAATGTTCAGAAAATCTGGGATCTGAAGTCCCAAAGAACTGGAGGACCAGAGTCTGAGAACAGCTGGTACAGAATGCCTTTCAGATAATCTCGTCATAAGCCATTTAATTGGACAGTGCCATTTAGTCATTTGTGTTGGGAGATCTGTTGCAATCCTTCTGTTGCAACCTAGAGAAGACATTTCATGTACGACTACTATTATCAGAACCGGGACTATGGTACAGCTGGCTGGGAGTCAGCTGCATTAAGATAGGTACTGACCGAAAGGTCATGAGTTCGAAGTCAGCCGGGGTTGGAGTGAGCTTCTGGCCAATTTTGTGTAGTTTGTTGTCGACCTTTGCAACCCGAAAGACAGTTGCATCTGTCAAGTAGGAAAATTAGGTACCACTTATGTGGGGAGGCTAAGTTAACTAATTTATGAGGCCATAAAAATCTCCAGCAAAAGCATGCGGGGAATGAGGAAGTACTTAATCAATGTTGCAGATGGATGGTGAAGCAACAGCTCCCTTGTGGCCAGAAAAAGTTGGAATGTTAAATAGCCTCTGTGTGTCTGTCTATATGTGTTGTGTGTCTATGGCATTGAATGTTTGCCATGTATGTGTACATTGTAATCCTCTCTGAGTCCTCTGCGGGGTGAGAAGGGTGGAATATAAATACTGTAAATAAATAAATAAATAAGTAGAAAAACTCAATTTATGTGACTCATCCTCTTGTCATCCCAATCTAGTTCTTGGGGATTCACCAGAACTCTATGTGTATTCCCCATTACACCATCATTTGATGATTTCCTGGCTCTTGTACATTTGTCTCTATTCTAAAAAGCTGACATTTTTCCTGGATTAATTTTGACCAATTTCAGATTAATATACACTGGTATTTTGGGTCCCACCTGTTGGCCCCATCCACTACTGGCATGTGGTTGAAGCCACTGTAAAACTGAATTGCCCCTTTCTTCTAAAGATGTCTTCCACTCATCATTAGTTTAATCAAGACTCGATAAGGTATGCTTTCCAATCAATAGAATGCTCTACCGGGATGATTAATTCAAGATCAGTCAATGCCATTTTGATGCTACTGACATGCCAAATAATCATACCTTGCTGATTATTAGCACTATTGATTCTGACAGAACATATGTGTGATATGTGGGAAGGATGAAAAGGTAAAGTATGGACTATAACTAGCAAGTATGGACTATAACTACCAAGTATGGACTATAACTAGCAAGTATGGACTTTTTAACTTGTATGCAGAACACATCATGCGATGTGCGTGGCTGGATGAATGCAAAGCTGGGGTGAAAATTGCTGGAAGAAACATTAACAACCTCAGATATGCAGATGACACCACTCTGATGGCCGAAAGGGAGGAGGAGCTGAGGAGCCTTCTAATCAAGGTGAAAGAAGAAAGCGCAAAAGCCGGGTTGCAGCTAAACGTCAAAAAAACCAAGATTATGGCAACAAGAATGATTGACAACTGGAAAATAGAGGGAGAAACCGTGGAGGCCGTGACAGACTTTGTATTTCTAGGTGCAAAGATTACTGCAGACGCAGACTGTGGCCAGGAAATCAGAAGATGCTTACTTCTTGGGAGGAGAGCAATGTCCAATCTCGATAAAATAGTAAAGAGTAGAGACATCAGACTGGCAACAAAGATCCGCCTAGTCAAAGCCATGGTATTCCCTGTAGTAACCTACGGATGTGAGAGCTGGACCTTAGGGAAGGCTGAGCGAAGGAAGATAGATGCTTTTGAACTGTGGTGTTGGAGGAAAGTTCTGAGAGTGTCTTGGACTGCGAGAAGATCCAACCAGTCCATCCTCCAGGAAATAAAGCCCGACTGCTCACTGGAGGGAAAGATACTAGAGACAAAGTTGAAGTACTTTGGTCACATCATGAGGAGACGGGAAAGCCTAGAGAAGACAATTATGCTGGGGAAAGTGGAAGGCAAAAGGAAGAGGGGCCGACCAAGGGCAAGATGGATGGATGGCATCCTTGAAGTGACTGGACTGACCTTGAGGGAGCTGGGGGTGGTGACGGCCGACAGGGAGCTCTGGCGTGGGCTGGTCCATGAGGTCACGAAGAGTCGGAGACGACTGAACGAATGAACAACAAATGGACTATAACCTTCCACACTATGGAATTACAGCATTATGATTTCACTTTAACTGCCATGGCAATCTTTTATACAATTGTGGGATCTGCAAGGAGCGTTTAGAACACGTTTAGCATCTAGGATGCAGTCATAACACTTAATAGTGGAATCATAGCAGTGTAACTGCATAGTGAGAAAGGGCTCCTGGTCTTCTCAAACAAGATGATATGCTAAAGCTGTTCAGAGACATTTCTTGGATTGTAATGTTACTGTCTGTAGGTGCTAATGTGTGTAATGATGTGAAGAATTGTTGTTGGACTGGAACTATCAATATTTCACATCTGGGACTGTGCTGACCAGGGCTGCTGGGAGCTGAAATCAGGCAACATCCAGAGGGCTGGTGTAGATGTGGCGCCATGGTCTCTTAAGTCAGAATAGATCACCATACAGAGAAAGCTAAGGAAGAAGATCTATATAATGATCATCACATCATATTGGGACAATGTATACACCAGCATCAAATCCCAAGTGGTGGAGGAGGAAGAGGTGGGAGGAGGACGTCGTGGAGGAGGATGTAGTGGGAGCCTCTGTCATCACTATTGCTACTGTGCCCGAATAACAACAACACATTGACATGGTTCAAGCTGTGGCCTCCTCCACATCTTTGTTACTGCTTCCATGAAGTACAGCCATGATATGAAGTACAGCTTCATCTCAGGAGAAGCTAGTGGTGTAGTACACATTTTGCCCTATATTTATCCACCTTTTAAAACAAAATAAAGATTGAAATTGGGAGAGGGGAAATACATTTCATAAGATTGAAATTGGGAAAGGAAAAATCACATGTTATAAGCGGATGAAAAACACAGAAGGTCAGAGAAGTAAGCATGGCCTCATGAGGCAGGAGAGTTGCAAGGTATGCTGTGAGTTTAACAATGGATTTCCTTGAAAAAACTGCCTCCTTCCTGACATGGTAGTTGGCTAAATGTATTGCCGATAATAAAATTGTACCTTTTAACAAAAGACTTGAAGTTTATGACACCCACTTTTATAATATGCTTTTTTAGGGAAGAAGGAGAACAAAAGTCAAAGCAAAGAAATTAGCTTTAGGCCATTGGGCTTTTAATCTAAAAGCACTTTATGCTGATGCAAAATCTTATAACTCATGGAGAAATTTTGAAAAGTTACCTGCAAGCACCTCACTTTTCTCTGCTTGAGACTAGCTGGAAATAGCTTTGCTTCTCCAAACAGCCACAGTTCAGCGTGAAAGGTTCACCCCAGGATCAGGAAATATATATTCTTTTCAGAAAGAGTGAAAATGGCAAGCAAAGGCTGTCCATTAACTGGAACAAGAGGAGCTTCCGTTTATATGATTTGTGGATGAAAAAGCATTTTCTTCTTCCCAGTACTCCTGGCAGGAGAAGAAATGGGCAGTGGCTACTGGGCTCTGTCTTACATTGAAGGATTGTAGCTATAGCATTCCAGTTGGCACTGGGAGCTGCCATTGAAATTCCCAAATAACAGAGTGCAATGTATAAAAAAATTAGTCTTAAATAACTAGTTATATTTGCCATCAAATTACCTGTAGCCCTATGTTGAGCACATGAATTTTATATGGTTTTCTTAGGAAAAGAATAATCAGAGGTGGTATTTCAAGTTCAATCCTCTGAAATACACCTTGTATTTGTTGGTGGTCTCCTATCCAAACACTCAACAGCAGTCACCTTGTTTATCCTCCCACATAAGAAAAGATCTCGTGTCTGAAAATGCCATAGTATATTTTTTAAAATATGTTTTTATTGTAAAATATATGAGGAATTGGGAAGGACACAAGAGTTGATAAAGAACAGAGGTATTTTAAATATCTTGCATCTTTGTCTTCATCCATTGTCATCTAAGACGTACAAGGAATGTTTATATGATATTAAAAAGGCAAAGAAAAAAACAGAAAACATTTCTAATCTGAAACGGAAGGACAGAAAAGTGGGTGTATAGTGTTTTGAGACAAAGGAGATAGAAAAGTTGGCAAATAGAAAACACAAAGCCCTAACTAATGCTTTCTACTCTGTTTTTGCTGTCTTCTTCATACAGTAGAGTCTCGCTTATCTGACATTCCATCTTATCCAATGCTCCTATCCGATGCCCCCTTTTCTTCCAGCATTTCTCCTTCAATTAAAGGAGCAGTCCCCAACTTTTTCTCCATTCCCAATAAGTGAAAAAGGAAAGATAAGAAGGAGGAGGAGGAGAGAGGAAAGGAGGAAAAGAGGCAGGACTGGAAGCAGAAGCACCCTCCCTCCTTCCCTCTGTGATTTCCACACTCCTCTTCTGCATCCGGGCACTTCCTGCTGGGCTGCTCTAGCCCCGAGGTGTTGTTTTGCCTTAAGCCTTTGAGTCTCTGTTCTTAGTATTCTAGGTGTCTAGCGCTGTGTTGGAAGGGTAAAAGTAAGATACTCCATATTAATATAATAATAATAATAATAATAATAATAATAATAATAAACAACTTTATTTATACCCCACCACCATCTCCCCAAGGGAGCGGCTAACAAGAGGCCAAGCCCAACAACACATCAATAAAAACAACAAGCAATATGCAAATAAAACAATACAATTAATATAACTCAACATATAGACAATAACACGCAAGAGTTTAAAAACCTTCTGCCAGCCCATTTATGTTGGATAAGCGAGACTCTACTGTAAGAATACATTTTAAAAAACTATTATTTTTCTCTTTTTGTTTCTGTTTGATTGAACTATCCTTGGATATCATTAGGGATCCTGTTATTCTTATCACTATCATTTCTATATATTTTTTTGTTATTCCTGCATCTCTATACCAATTTTACCCTTAATGCTATAAAAAACCCAATATTTTCATTTTTTCTTCTTCTTTTAAATAGTCAATAAAGGGCTGCCATGTTTTTTTTTCAAATTTGAAAGGATCTGGTGATTGTATATTTCTTTTTACAATAATTGCCTTTTTTCTTGTATTTTGAACCAATTCCTTTTAATTGACTTAAAGAAAACCCTGAATAGTTCAGTTACATAGCTTATACTATTCAGATGTTATTAAAATAACTATACATGGAATAGAATAGAAAAGAAAAAAGTCCAGTGACAAGAGCCACTTAATAATAATGAATGCAGGAGGTCTCGAAATCATAATTGTACCAAATTTCTTTTTAAAAGCTCATTGCCAAGTTCTGTGCTTAGTTCTAAGGCAAACATCTTTCACATGAACTTCCCTTCTTAAAAATAAGTGCAGCAGTATCATAGGAATGATATAAGAAAACATAAAATGTCAGTGGAAAGCTTAAGCTGTACTATACTCGGGGTTGACTGTGTCAGAAAAATAATAATGCATTTGAGCTATTTTCTGAAGGCTATAACAACACATTAATTCTGAAAAATTGTGAGTATGTGAAGTATGTGATGGTTGAAAAGCTCAGGTATTTTATATGAGCCCTTGGGATAATGTGCCGGTATGCACAGACATTTGTAATTAAAAAGAATTAGATAAAATGTTTTTCAAGCAATAGAATTCCACCAAGCAGAAATCAAATCATGTTGGCTCCAATTTGGCACTCCGGTGCCAAAACCGTAATGTAATTAAATGATAACAATCAGAAGACCTTTTCGTTTCTGTGCTCGATATATTGTGAAAGGTTTTCCACTAATTGATTCCATTGCTTCCCATGATTCATACCACAAATCTACCAACTGCTGTAATAATATGAGACATTTCTAGAAAATCCACTCATTTTTCCCCTTAAAAAGCACTCTAAATTATTTCACTTGTATAAGCAGATTTGGATGTTCACCTTTTAAATGTACACAACAGGATGTGGTGTTTGAAAATGAAAAAAGAACTTCCCAAAAGTTTCTTTCAAAGCAGTCGCCCCATTACAGAAATCAGTCACTACCCAAATGGTCTACACCAGGGGGCCTCAAACTTTTTAAATAGAGGGCCAGGTCACAATCCCTCAAACTGTTGGAGGGCCAGATTATAATTTGAAAAAAAAAACTATGAATGAAAATGAATTCCTATGCACACTTACTTACTTACTTAGGCGACCCCCCCCCCAGTTCGAGGATGATGGTCCTCCAAGTTCGGTGTCCTGGGGGTGGGTTCGTAGGTGGCTGTGGAGCCCTATTCTTGACCTGCATCTTCTCCCACAGTGAGGGCATCGGCCTCCAGGCGGGAGGCGGTCTCAGTCGGGATTGGCTTGAAGTGCCTTCCTCTTGGCATGTTTCTCTCTTTCACCCTCCATTTGTGCCTCTTCAAATTCTACAGCACTGCTGGTCACAGCTGACCTCCAGCAGGAGTGCTCAAGGGCCAGGGCTTCCCAGTTCTCAGTGACTATGCCAGAGTTTTTGAGGTTGGCTTTGAGCCCATCTTTAAATCTCTTTTCCTATCCTCCAACATTCCATTTTCCTTTCTTGAGTTCGGAGTAGAGCAACTGCTTTGGGAGACGGTGGTCGGGCATCCGGGCAACGTGGCCGGTCCAGCAGAGTTGATGACAGAGAATCATTGCTTCAATGCTGGTGGTCTTTGCTTCTTCCAGCACACTGACATTTGTCCGCTTGTCTTCCCAAGAGATTTGCAGGATTTTCCAGAGGCAGTGCTGATGGAATCGTTCCAGGAGTTGCATGTGACGCCTGTAGACAGTCCATGTTTTGCGGGCATATAGCAGGGTTGGGAGGACAATAGCTTTATAGACAAGCACCTTGGTATCCCTACGGATGTCCCGGTCCTCAAACACTCTCTGCTTCATTCGGAAAAATGCTACACTCGCAGAGCTCAGGCAGTGTTGTATTTCGGAAGAAGCAAAGACCACCAGCATTGAAGCAATGGTCCTCTGCCATCAACACACTGCACATATTTTATTTTTAGTGCAAAAACCACTTTAAAACAATGCAATAATTACAATGAAGAACAATTTTAACAAATATAAATTTATTAGTATTTCAATGGGAAGTGTGGGCCTGCTTTTGGCTGATGAGATAGGATTGTTGTCGTTGTTGTGTGCTTTCGAGTCATTACAGACTTAGTTTGACCCTGAGCGAGGGCCGGGTAAATGACCTTGGAGGGCTGCATTCGGCCCCTGGGCCTTAGTTTGAGGACTCCTGGTCTACACTATAGCACAGTACACATGTCAAAGTATGATGGTATGATAATTGCTAGTATCAAAGGTGCATCTGGTGTAGGACCTCATAACTACAGAAATTATATCTGTGATTTAATTTACCTACACTAGGTAAACAAAATCCCCTACACTAGGGAAAAAGGAATTTGCTAGGTCCACCAGGTGATTCTATGGTATGCTTCCCCAAGTAATTGCCATAGTCTTTTCTTTCTTGGTTGGTCTTGATCTAGTGACCCACACTGCTGTTGTCCTTCTCAGGCTCCTTCTACACTGTCCTTCTATTTCACAACCTGATCCCAGATTATGTGTTTATCCCAGATTACTTTGCAGTGGAGACTCATATAATCCAGTTCAAAGCAGATAACCTGGGATCAGATCCTGGGATATAGTGTAGAAGGGGCTTCAGAGAGTAATTTGGTCCAAGCTGTTTGGGTTTTTCCTCCCTTTGTGTGTGAATCCCAAAGCTGTGCTTGTGAAGAGGGTTTGGACCTTGCGCCTTTCAGTAGTTAAGCTATTTATTGCTGGCTGATACTTTGGGTGTTGTTGTTGCGTTGCAACATGCAAGTATGGGGACTCAAGACTCTGTTTAGATTTTTAAAAATCTATCCTTGCTGTCATGCGTTTGTTGCTTCCTTCACAGTCTTAGATTGATAGTCTTTGGTCAATTATTTTTCTTTCAATCTGCCTAATGCCTCTCATCTTCTTTCTTTCAAGGCCAGTTCAACACATTTTGTTCCTTGAAATAGAACAGCAAAAAGTCAAAAGTGCACAGATTTTAAAGTCAAGTATCTTATATGTAAGAAGATTTTCTCTGTGGTAAAATAACAAAGGAAATATACAACAATTGTCTGCCTTTTCAAGACACAATGGTTGCCAAATGATAGGGTTAGACTTGTTCATCTCTAAACTGTTGCAGACTTTGAGGATTTGTTATTATTATTATTATGACTCACTTTCCTCGCAATCCCTCAAGTTGTCCTCCAGAATCCCTGCAAAAAAAGGAGGTTTTAAAGCTGGTCCCTATACAGGTATTATCCCACTGTGGCTTTTGGATGTAAACATATGGCATTAATTCAGGAAAGAAAGATTTAGATTACTCAAGAGAAAGAATTTTGACTGTGTTATTGTGTGTAAGGTAATATTTTTCAGACTTTATTTGTTATGCTGTATTCCCAATTTGGCCAAGTACTGACAGACTTTTCTGAGTAGCAACAATTTTTAGCAGCCTCAGACCTAAATAATATAATCCACTGACAACGGACATTTCAAAATTAAGTTGTCTGGGTGAATTTGGAATGAGAGTCTCAAAGTTATAATCCAAGGTAAGGATTTCTTGAGGAAAATGTTCTTGATGAAAATTTAGTGGGATTTACATCTGTGTAAATACACTTAGGAATGCATTTAATGCATCATCAGCCAAAATAATTATTCTACTTAGTGAAAAATATTTGAACTAAAGAATAAACATTGTGTTTAAAGTACAAACTTTGGCCAGATGTTTAAAAACCAGATTGGAATATTAATGAGAAACTCAGCATAAGTTTCTGAAATCTTCAGATTTATTACCCAGGATAGAATTTAATATAAAACAATTCCATGCTTTATGATGATTGGACAGATGTATGTTTTGATTTCCATTAGGTTCTCTTTCTCCTGTCTATCTTATTATGGTAAAGTTTTCTAAAGTACATTGGGCAGCATTTGTCTTTAATAAAACTGAGTCATAGGTGAGTCATCTATTTGTGCTCCTTCAGGTTGATCTAAAAGAAGACAAACCTTGAAAACATGGGTTGCTCCCATGTGATTCTGGCTATGAAAGCCTTTGACAATACTTTAAAACATGGTTTCCAATACTGGTTTTTAAATCATTTTTGTACCACAGTCCTACATCCAGATTAGTTTAAGTTTATGATGGCCTCAGACCAATGGCTTTTTGTGTTGTATTGGATCAATGGGGAGACGACAGGCAGCTGACACTTCCCCCTGTGTGATAGGGTAATAGGTAAGTCAGGCGATGCGGGATGTGGGACAATGTGCGCCTCCAGATTTGCTATGATTTGTGCAGCCCATCTGATGAGGTCCTCAGTGTGAGAACTGTCCAAACAGTTGGATTGCTCCCCAGCTAGCATTTTACTGGAAAGTAAACTTTGGGCATTCTCATTCAAGTTTTATAGCTTCAAAGGCTTTATCTACATTGTTGCATAATGCAGTTCAATAAATTATATGGGTCTTGACCAGGCATGTAGCCAGGGAGGGGGGGGGGGGTTGCTTGAGGGGTTTCAGCCCCTCCCGAAATTCTCAGGGTGATCTGTGAGAAGGCCTTACTGGTACACTATTTAAACCCTTATGTTTATTCATATCATGATCTGATCACCATGCTCAATATATCCCATATGCATGGGGGTATTGGGATAATGATACAAAAGGTTTACTAGGGTAGATCCTCTCTCACTCAGACTCAGCCCTCCACCAAATCAAAATCCTGGCTATAGGCCTGGTCTTCAATGGTTCTCAACCTGTGGGTTCCCAGGTCACTTCCCAGTCACTTTACCAGCTGTTAGGATTTCTGGGAATTGAAAGCCAAAACATCTGAGGACCCACTGGTTGAGAACCACTGGTCTAGACTGACTATATAATGCAGTTTCAAACAGCATAGGCGAGGTCTGAGTGAAATACCAAGGTTTGTCTTAGAGCTATACTTCTCATCTGCTGCAGATGACTATTTATGGACACCTCCCTAGCTAATTGTCAAAGTCCCCCCAAGTAAAGTATGGGATAAGTTTAAAACATAATGTAAAGTTGAGGTGGGATTTCTACTCAACTCTTAAGTGACTAGAGAAGCTCATTCTGCACTGAGGGTGAATTACATTTAGCAATTAAGACATATAAGGGGGCTATGAGATCTTTAAAAGCCTGTAACCCCACCCTCACCACATGCAATTTTTTGGTATAGTGGTGCTTAATTGCAAAACCTCCTGGTTTCTATCCCTAGAGGCCGGTGGCACAGTGGGTTAAACCCCTGTGCCGGCAGGACTGAAGACCGACAGGTCGCAGGTTCGAATCCTGGGAGCGGCGGATGAGCTCCCTCTATCAGCTCCAGCTCCTCATGCGGGGACATGAGAGAAGCCTCCCACAAGGATGATAAAAAACATCTAATCATCCAGGTGTCCCCTGGGCAACGTCCTTGCAGACGGCCAATTCTCTCACACCAGGAGTCACTCCTGACACGACAAAAAAAATAAAATAAAAATCAAATAAGTTCCTTCCATGTAACATTCTTGCCACACTGTCCAGAAATGAATTGTTGCCTATATTTCAATATTCAATGTATTGTTGAAGGCTTTCATGGCCAGAATCACTGGGTTGCTGTAGATTTTTTGGGCTGTATGGCCATATTCTAGTAGCATTCTCTTCTGAAGTTTCGCCTGCATCTATGGCAAGCATCCTCAGAGGTTGTGAGGTTTCACTATTCATTTAAATAAAATGTCTTGTAGTTATGGGAAGTGAAAAAGGTTATTGCTAACCTGAAGGCACAAGGGATTTTGGACTCTTACTGCATGCTGGGCTTTCTACTTGCTCCCATCATTTTGGTTCATTTTAATCTCATACACCATTAAAGATATGGAGTGCTCAGAACACCTAAAGGGGTCCCGCTGTTGACAATGACTCACATCCTGATTTTTTAAATTTTTATATTTTGCACAAGACATTGAGTTCCTGCTATTTCTGGCAAGGACAATTAAAATTCCTTTCAATGAAGGAAAATGCAGTCACTTGCCCTTCAGAAGCTGATGTGGGAAGCCAGCTAGCATGCTGCCTAAATTATCAAGAGAAGAACATAATCGTCACAAAACAAACTCTTCCTTAGAAAGACAAACATCTTGCTTGGAGATGCCAAACAACCATTAACTTTAACTTACTCATCTTCAACATTATTTTCCACTTGAGAAACATGCTTTCAAGTTGAAGAATGATGAGCGAGTGTCAAGACCCTCAAGTGACCCTCTTAGCATAGATTACGTGACCCTCTTAGCACGTGGTCAAACTATTTTAAAGAACTACCATGTCACTATTTTTACTTTTTTAAAAAAAACATGGAACTTGATACACATTAGTAGAAGGATCAGTGTTTGTTGCATGTTCCTCAAAGAGTCTATTTGAAGGAAAACGTAGCCCATTCAGGCTATCAAATTGTATTTTACTGTGAATAATAATAAAGCAGCCTGGTCATGTTCAACAATATTATTTTCCCCTAGATCAGTGGTTCTCAACCTGGGGTCCCCTGATGTTTTTAGCCTTCAACTCCCAGAAATCCCAAAAGCTGGTAAACTGGCTGGGATTTCTGGGAGTTGTAGGCCAAAAACATCTGGGGACCCCAGGTTGAGAACCACTGCCCTAGATAAACTCTACTAGGGAGATGGTCTTTACTGTGGACCATGGGTAGGATTGCATATCTTTACATCACAAAGATGTGTGCACCAAGAACATGAGCACACAACCTCAAAAATTTTAGAGGGCCTTAGTTTAGCGATCTTGAGTTCCAGTCTTGAGGACAGGCAGGCTATACATCAAGTGGTTGATTGACTGGTTCACTTCTGAAAGATCAAATTTTTAGGAATGGTATAGTGATATTTGACAAAGGGAAGGCTGAGATATGTGACTCAATGAAGATGAGAGGAAAAGGACACTGTAATGTAGGACTTCTTCTGGAGAACCTTTCATGGTGCAACTTTGAACAAATCAAAGGCATCGTTAATACATTAATAACATTAATACAGAAGTTATCATTGTATGACTGAGCCTATGACACAGCTACAGAAAAAAGTTTTAAAGCCTTTGTATCAGTTTTTGTCTGCATACAACAGCTTCCTGTAATTGCCCAGATTGGGAATTAGTCAGTGTTCACTATAGCTATTTAATAACTACCATATATTCTGGCATATAAGACAACTGGGCATATAAGGCGACCCCTGACTTTTGAGAAGATTTTCTTGGGTTAAAAAGTAGTCTTATATGCCAGAATATACTGTAACTACATTTGGAAACTAACACACACGAACAAACTATGATCAGTAAGGATATGTATCCAATCATAAAAGTCAGTCTAGAACCCTATGAAATCAACCAATCAGCCAACTAATCACTTTGGTTTCTGATGATTAAGAGACTATCAGATTCCATTTAGGTCTGCATCCGACCATGTTGGTATGCATCATTGTAGATCCCTGCAATTAATCCTCTTGAACTAGCACAGCTGTATCACATGGAACCCCAGGGCTTGTAGTTTGTCAGAGGCACTAAGGAAAATCTCTTTGACTGAGATATTCAAGGGCTCATCAACACCAGGCAATTAAGCCTTGTGTAAATATGTCCTGGAGCATATTTCTTCATGCCAAATCTGGGACTGTTGTTCAGATAGCCTGGGAGTGCATCCACTCTGCTGGGATAACCTGCATCTCACCTTTTCTGTGTTGCTACCACTGCTTCTAGTCAAACATACATTCCATGTGTGTTTCTGGCCATCGCAGGTGTCTCTGGTGACATAAGGATGAGGTCCTTGTATGACCAACAAGAAAGAGGGGAGATCATGACATGGGCACAATCCATCTCCTTTCCCTACACGGATGACCCAAATGCCATTATCTAGACTGCCCTAAAACTGCAGGATCCTCCTGAGTTTCCAGGCTTTGCATAAAGTGGGTAAAGTTGGTTTAAAGCTTAAAACCCCACCATGCTCATTGGAAATCATTGTGCCTTGGGGAAAAATGCACAATATTTTCCCATCACTATGCCTGTGAGCTTTTTCATACCAACCCATAGAGCAGTGGTTCTTAACTTGTGGGCAACAGACCACCAGTGGACAATGAGGAGGAAAATCTGGTCCGCAAGCCTCCTTCTTCTTTATGTATGTATGTATGTATGTATGTATGCATGTATGTATGTGTGTATGTATTTATTTATTGTATTTCCACTCCTTTCACACCACCGACCACTCCTTCTCTGTCGCTGACTATGGTATATGTTCTGTATCAGAAACTAGAGCTGATGTGGTCTATCTGATGCAATTTTCTAAATCAGCACCCCAAATTACATCGAAAATTGACCAAAATCTGATTTGTAACCCTTTTGGTGGTAATGTTGAGGAGTGGTTTCCCGTCAAAGTGGTCCCTAGTCAAGTAGCCTCTGATCAAGTGATCCCTTGTCAAAGTGGTCCCTGGTCAAGTGGTCTTTGGTCAAAAAAAGGTTGGGAACCACTGCCATGGAGTAATCATGTTGTTGAAGCAAACAGAAACGTAGCAATATGAAAACCTCTCTGCTTGGGCAAGGCACAATCCCATTATCGCTACTCGGCATTGCTTCCATAACCCTGACTTCTTACTTATGTGTGCCCCACCCACCCAGTGCATGTGTTTATTTTAATTTTTTAATTCCTTTTTGTTGTGATGGTGCAATTACAGCAAAATGAAGAGGGGAGGACGAGGACTATTTTTTAAAATGAAGTAAAAGCTTGAGAACATTGAGGGTGAGGATCACACCCACTCATGTCACTTGACTGCTAGACTATTAGAACTGCAGCGGAATGAACCCATGACAACAGAGGCAGTATGGGAACAGCAGAGATATATGGAGCCATTAATGGATTTCCCCCATCAATGAAAAGAGGCACTCTACTAACAATTGAGGGAAGGATACTAGAGACAAAGTTGAAGTACTTTGGCCACATCATGAGGAGACAGCAAAGCCTAGAGAAGACAATAATGCTGGGGAAAGTGGAAGGCAAAAGGAAGAGGGCCGACCAAGGGCAAGATGGATGGATGGCATCCTTGAAGTGACTGGACTGACCTTGAAGGAGCTGGGGGTGGTGACGGTCGACAGGGAGCTCTGGTGTGGGCTGGTCCATGAGGTCACGAAGAGTCGGAGACGACTGAACGAATGAACAACAACAACTAACAATTGAAATGCAAAGCAGCAACAGGAGAAACAAAACATTGTTGGATTAGCACCAGCCAAATACATTGTTATCCTGCTCTAAATGTAATTTACCATCCTCATGTGATAAAGCTCCAAGTCTGTTCATCTGAATACAACAATTAGACTAGTAGCAGATGCTACAGTTCCACTCAGATGTCTCCCAAATTGTTATGGATTCAACTGTGTCTGATGCACACACATAGTATTTGAGGCTTTTTATCACACATAGTGTGTAGGTATGATCTGGGGAACAATAAATGTCTTTGGCATCACCTCTCCAACACTCACATATTTGCACTGTATTTTTGAGCTTATATAGCACTGTGACTAAAATGGTCAACTGAGAGCCAGGCTGAATTTTATTTGGAGTCATATCAGAGATTAACTTTCTTGGAAGCTTTAGGATTTTCAAAGAGGGCAGTTTGGTGTCTGGAACTTTTTCAAGTAAATCATCTCAATCCAGATTTCTTTAAAACACAATTTTAATTAAACATATGCATTTGAATCAACCAAAGAATGAATGAAAAGTGCACGTGTACATTCTTATCAATTCCTGCCTGCAGAAACAAAACATACGAGGCTGTATTGCTCTTGTTAATAAAATTCAAATTCTCCAAAGACCTACCTGACTCCCATGTCTTAAGATTGATGTTGATGAGGGAGAACAAATTAAAGTTGAATCCAGACAAGACAGAGGTCCTTCTGGTCAGTCGCAAGGTCGAACAGGGTATAGGGTTATAGCCTGTGCTGGAAGAGGTTAGACTCCCCTTGAAGGTGCAGGTTGGCAGCTAGGGAGTCTTTCTGGACTCATCACCGAGCCTGGAACCTCAGATTTTGGTGATGAGTAGGGGGGCTTTTGCAATTAAAACTTGGACACCAGTTGCATCCGTACCTTGGGAAGTCAGACTTGGCCATGGTGGTTCAGGCTCTCATTACATCCAGGATAGACTACTGCAACACACTCTATGTGGGGTTGCCTTTGAAGACTGTTCGGAAGCTTCAAATAGTCCAACAAGAGGTAGCCAGGTTAATAACTGGGGCAGCATACAGGGAGCACACAACTCCCATGTTGCACCAGCTCCATTGGCTGCCAGTTTGCTACTGAGCACAATTAAAAGTGCTGGCTTTGGCCTCTAAAGCCCTAAACATCCCCAGCTCAGTTTACCTGTCCAAATGCATCTCCTCCTATGAAACACCATGGAGACTAACATCTTCCGGGAAGGCCCTGCTCTCTGTCCTGCCACCATCACAGGCGCGATTGGTGGGGACAAGAGAGAGACCCTTCTCAGTGATTGCCCCTCGGCTATGGAACTCTCTCCATTGTGAGATTAGATCAGCCCCTTCCCTCCTGTCCTTCAGAAAGATGGTCAAAACTTGGCTGTGGGACCAAGCCTTTGGGACAGTGTAATAAGGTAATAATAGGAAACCATGGCTGGCTTGAGATGGTTTTTAATAATTTGATTTTAAAGTGGTTACGATTGATTTTATTGTTTGTGTATATTTATAGTTTATTTTTATTTCATCATTGAATGTTTGCCATGTATATGCTGTGCTCCGCCCTGTGTCCCCTTTCGGGTGAGAAGGTTGGAATATAAATGTTTTAAACAAGTAAATAAATAATGTTGACTGCAAAATTCAGAATTATTGTGAGAGTTGATTTCATAAACATCTGTGGTAGAATGCATATAATTTCAGGATAAAATGTGTAATTGTTTGCCATGAAAGTGAGAGGCAAAAAATGAAAATAAAAATGAAAATAAAAATGTCCCGATTGATTCGTAATAGCCATATGCTTAAATTTGTTTATATTTCATGATGCTCTGAGATTTTGTTGTATTTTGTTTAAAAGTTTCAAATTTGCATTTATAGCCCTTTTAGAAAATCATTGTTAAGGAACTTGTAAGTATTAAAGATGAGCCAAAGTCTTGTGGAAAATAATAATTAGTATCACTGTTGTGTATTGCATGATACATCCCAACTTAAAAGCATCTTACATATGGTTCTCAGCTGATGTTCCATCCAGATGACTTCTGGGACGAGACCTGTTTGGCTTCATAAATAGAATTTCTTATGATCGATGACCGTCATTAACCTACTTTAACTGGAAAGGCATTATACCTTGTGAGAGCCAGCGTGGTGTAGTCCTTTGAGTTTTGGACTGGAACTCGGAGAAAGTCGGGTACAAATCCACACTCAGCCATGGAAACACACTGGGTGGCCTTGGTCAAGTCACATTTTCTTAACCTCAGAGGAAGGCAATGGAAAACTCACTCTGAACAAGTCTTGGCAAGAAAATCCTGTGATAAGTTTGCCTTATGGCCACTATAAGTTGGAAATGACTTGAAGGCATGCAACAAAAACAACAGCAGCGGCAGCAGAAACATCCTAACATAATTCCACAAGTGCTCAGGCTAGGCAGCACCATCTGTTAGCATGTATGCATTGTTTCCAAAAGATTGCTCAAAGCAATTTAAGGCATAGTAAACAGACAGAATAAATACAGTTTAAAAACTTAACAATAATAATGACAAACAACTATAATTTCAAGCAGTTGTTTCTTGTTAATTGCCTTCAAGTCGACTTTAACATATGGGGACCCTATGAATGAGAGATCTCCAGGTCATCCTATCCTCAACAGCCTTGCAGAATTGTTTTTCAATCTGAACAATTTTCAGTGAAACATACAGTGGAACCTCGACTACAAAGCATCCAAACTTAAGGGCGTTTTGAGTTAAGAACTGTTGCTTGACCTGGGTCTCACTTTGACTTACGAGCAGCATTTTGGGTTAAAAGCTAGTGTGACAGTACAGGGCTTTGGGGCTTCAAGGAAGCAGCCTCCATGCGTCGGAAGAAAAATGGAAGGTACAATAATCAAGAGACAAAATACAGTATGTCGCATCCCATGGAATAGTCACTCTTCAATTTTCAAAAAATCCAGTGTGTTTGAATCAATTCTGCCTTGCCTGGATTTTACTTGCATGTCCTGCTGCATGAAAGTGCTGGAGGAGAGAGAGCAAGTAGCATCAAAACTTTGACCCATGTAGAAATAGAAGGGGATGTGACTGTCATTAGCTCTCCGGGTGGCAGATTGGGAAGAGATTAGATTAGAATAAAGTAGAACAACTTAATTGTCATTATACCTTGTACAACAAAATTAAATGCCACCCCCAATACAAATGATAACACTGATCCTTCCACATTCTAGTCACTAATGCCACAACAATGTGAAACCATAGACTTCAATATAGTCAAAGCTCTAGGATAAAAGCTATCTCTCAGCCTTTTCGTGGAGAAGAGCAAACCATAGAGCACCTGCTACAATGCAGCCTGAGCCACGCCACATGCACAACAGAGGACCGTCTTATGGCAACTCCAAGTGGCCAGCTACTGGTCAAAAGACATTTAGTATAATGTCAAGTTTTCAAACTTTGTGTTTTTTTTTTAAAAAAAATACAATACAACTGTACCCTTGGTTCACTCCTGACACAATATATAAATAGCCTTTTTGACCTTTTTTATCATCCCATACCATCTACCAGATAGTAATAATTCAAAGAAAGAATACCCTCAAGCTTTGTGGGTGAGACATTGGGAAACCCCTCGAAAAGGGCCCCAAAGGGAACTGAGGACAAAGCCTCAAAGTCATTGCACCCTGACTGACCCTCCTCTTCCTCCTTCTCCGACCGAATGGCTTCCCTTTGATGAAACCTTAAGATTATTTTGAGCTTTCTTGAAATATTGGGAATTATAAAGTTCTTCCAAAAAAGGGAGAGAGCAACCAATAATTCTCTGGGCAGTAGTGATAGTAGATTCTAGGTGAGAAATGAGAAGAAGGCTGCTGCAAATGAGAGGCATATCACGTCATTGTATTTTACAAAACACTTCAAATTGTCTTTGTGGAAAAGAAATTTATAAAGACTTGTATGTGGCGCATGACAGTTTATTTATTCATTTTCATTCTCTTGCCTGTTCAGTTTTGGATCATTGGGTTAGACTGGATCATTCCATGACTGAGCTCTTAACTCAAATTGCTCTTATCTTAAAGCAAAATTTCCCATAAAAATGCTGTTAATTCGTTCCAGCCCCCTGAACCCCCATTTCTTGTTACATGTTTTTAAATGAGAAACAAATAGTGTATAAATGCTCACACAGAACAATAAAAAAGAAAGATCAACTGTAAAATGGGAGAGGCACAAAGTTGTGACAAGTCATGAGGGGAGCCACAATGGAAAGGAAAAAAAATCCACAGAAAATCACTCTTCATATTGGGGAAGTGATGTAAATGGCAATGTAGGTGGTAGGCCTATGCTTGCTTACCATCTCCACCTTCTATATGCATTGAAGAAGTGTTTGGGATGCCTGAATAATAGTTGAGGGGTTGACTCATTTCTCAATATCTTCAGCAATCATCCAGGCTTGAAACCTAGAAAAATACACCCAAAGATTCTGATGTGGATGAATAGATTTAATCACACTCGTAGAACAGGAGATAATTTGCAGTGAGGGAGAAAGAACCACAAGTTCAAAGGCTGTCAGAAATATAACCCAAATGAAGACTGATATGCGAATATTCAGTACCACAGGGTATAGGGCAAAATGTAGTAGTTGTTAAAGATACCAGATCCTGTCTGATCTTGGATGGTAAGCAGGACTAGTCCTGGTTAGCACTTGAATGGGAGATCACCAATGAATAGCGGGAGCTGTGGACTATATTTCAAATACATCCCAGAGTGTTCCTTGCCTAAGGAAACCTTATGAAATCCATGAAATCACTGAAAATTGACAGGGGACTTGAAGGCATACACACACAAACATACACACAAAGAAAACATCTGGCAAATTGGTGCTACTATAGTTGAAGGCTTTCATGGCCGAAATCACTGGGTTCTGGAACATAACCATACAGATCTCACAACCTCTAGGGATGCCTGTCATAGATGCAGGTAAAACATCAGGAGAGAAGGCTTCTGGAACATGGCCATACAGCCCCAAAAGCTTACAGCAGCCTGGTACTGCTAGAGTCTATGCTCTGAATCTTGTACCGGCCATAACAAACCAGTCATATCCACTGAGCTCTGTATCTTTCTACAAGTATTTGTTGGATCCTGCTTTGTAGAGTAAATTCTATGGAATCCTGGGAGTTGTGGTTTGATGAGTTTCACAAAACGATGAGGCGTCAGCTCTTTTAATCAGGAAATGTTAAAACTGTAAGTCCTATGATTCCATAGCAGTTAGAGTAGTGTCAATCTGCATTAATTCTACAGTGACCAGCTCTGTGACCATGCTGTTATGTTACACCACCTTCATTATATATTTATCATCATCATCATAATTTATATTCCGCCTTTCTCCCAATGGGGACTGAAGGCAGCTAACACTGCATACTAAACAAGTTTTAAAGGTGTAATACATAAGTTAAAAACAATTAAATAACAGTGTGGTTAAAAACAAAATTAAAATACAATAAATAAATACACTAAAATGGCCATTAAAACCCATATTCTTCTTCCATATCCCCCCTTCCCCTTCCCCAAATGCCTGTAGACATAAAAATGTCTGCTTGCAGAAGGCCAGCAGGGATGGAGCCATCCTGGTGTCTCTTGGGCACGAGTTCCACCACCAGTAGTAAATACGAGCCAAGTGTCATGTTGTATTCCAATTGTGTGAAGGTGAATGGGTTCGAGACTGCAGTCTAGTACCTGGTAGAATATTGACTTGTCATTCATGAAAATTGTATATTAGCTGCAATGGAAACAACCAAATCAATCTTTGGTCCATTTTTTTAAAGCAAAATGTGAAAGCTTGGCAAGGGATTGTGCTTGGCCTCTGTGTCCTTGAATGAACCAAAGAAACAACCCGAGTACATACCATGGGTTTTTCTCTGGCTCAATGAAGGAGAAACAAGACAGAGTGGCAGCCGACTTCTCCATGAGTTTGGACATCACATAAACATAGTTAGGCAGTCTCTCCCAATGGTTCTGGCTATGGGATTCTAGAAGCTGTAGTTGAAATAGGTTGTTTGTTCAAGCTATATAGATCAGCATGTTTGCTTATCTTTCAAAACCAAGCCTATGTCCAGATTTGTATACAGTTAGATTAGTAAAACAAAACTACTTATGTCCTGTGCTGATGTTGACCATGGATCCCTTGACACCAGTTTCTCAACTACAGTCGTGAAGCCAGTATGTGTTGAAAATACCACATTTCATTGCATAATAGTCACAGTTTCTCCTTTTTTTTTTTTGTAAGAAAGGGGGTGCAACTATTATGTGAGGGGAAAAAACTTTTTGGGGTTCTGAAGCAGTAATTTTGAGAACATATAGAAGAGTATCCTGAAAACAAATTTACATAGTTAAACATTTTAATCTTTCTTCTTAGAAGACTCTGTGCCATTATTATTGTTATAATTCAGTCTTGTCACATGCCTGCCAAGGTCACTCCACTTCACTGGGGAGGGGGCATGGGGAACCCAGTACCCCATATCACCCGGTACCCCACATCGCCTGGCTCCTCTTTCTACTGATCCCAGGAGGAGAAGCATGGAGCATGCTTGAAGCACGTGGCTTCCCCCCCATGGATTCCAATGGGAAGCATCCTGTGTGGCATGAGCCGGTTTCACCCTCCTTCACCCACAGAGCCATACTGGCATTGTATAAGGGGAGCCAGTGGGCTCCGTGGGTGACCTGGGCTAAACTGGCACATACCACTGAATTTAGTCCTTTGTGATGAGGTTGCAAGTGTGATGTTCTGTCCACAGCATTGGTCATGATAGATGTTTTTCTTCTCCATCACTCTGCCACAGTGCATTATCTTCTGATTCATCCAATGCATTAGAAATGCCAGTTTTTAAAAAGCTTCTCACAACAATGTCCTCCATGATAACATCCCAACTCTTAATGACCCATGTGCATGCACATCAGTTCTAAGAATGGGTACTTCACATTTCCAGTGGGTGTCAATTGGTGATTATTACCACTCATCACCCACTCATTATACAAATGGTACAAGTGGTCTTTAAAGGGTTTGTTCATTGATACACGCATAACTTAATCACACTACTGCTAAAATAATCTTTGTAAGAAACATAATTATAGAAATATGAGCTTTTGTTGCCATGTTAATCTTGGAAATGAAGGAGATAAGAAATGACAAAGGCCATGCTTAATCAGAGTCCAGCTGGGCCTGTTCCCTTGATGGGGTGTTGCTGCTGCAACTCCTTGTTAGCCATTAAACTCCCTATGTGTGCCTGGGCATTACCTATCATATTGGTTGAGGTCATAATGGGGCACTTGTGTAGTTAGCAAGATGGGGACAGAGTTATCTCCTCTTTCCTTCTGATCATACAGAATTCATTAGGATATCCCCATGATAGACAGGCATTTGAGGCTGGTGAGGAGTCATGGTGGCAATCCATCCCCTTATCTGTGTTGATCATCATAGTGAACACAGTTAAGGGCAAAAAAACTCATACTTATGTTAATTGTGAAAACTACCAATGCCAGATTCAGGTTGGGTGCTTTTTTTTTTTTTAACCAATGTAACTAACAAGCCCAGAGATGTGGGACCTGAGGTCTTCTAGTGTGCTGTTGCACGCTGAGCTCCTATAAAAGACTGTAAACAGGACTTAAATTCTGTTAGCCCAACGAGACGCCGGGGTTGCCTCAGAGAGAGGTTTTTGGGATTTTCCAGAAAAGATGGGCTCCAAAGTCTTTAAAGATGCAACAAAATCTTTATTACTGAACAAATAACAAGGCTTCAATGATTAGCTTCAAAGTTTTCTTAATAAACTATTGGCTTTCTCAATCTTGTCCCGAAAGGCAGGCAACTGTTCCTTCACTGTTGGGAAAATTCCCGACCTCTACCTGGGCAATCTGTCTTCTCTTCTGTTGGCATGGGGCCCCTACACCCGATCCAATCTGCTTTATGGTTGCTGCGAAGGGCCCTTTTCGAAACAGAGACCTTTGCAGAACTTCCAGGAGGAGGAAGATGTTCACTTCCCAGTGATGGCTGGCTGAAGCGCTGTGGGACTGGATCCCTAGCAAGAGAGCTGTGAGGCTGTAAGTTCCTCAACAAACTGTAAAGTCCCCAGCAAAAGCTGTGCTGAGACTGTATATCCCTGGCCAAGCTGTGGGGCTATTTCTCCCCGGCCAAGCTGTAAATGAGGAAGCCTTTTACAGGAGGCCCTGGTTTAAGTCCTGTAAGGAAGGCTTCTCTGTGTGGACTGACCTAAAATGGCTCCTATTCCCTCCAAAACCCAAAAGGGGGACAGAACTAGGGAACCTAATGATAATTGACAGGTCATTGACCCAATAACTGCAAAGGAAGGAAAGCCACCTAACTGCAAATGCACAGAACCTTAAAACGCATGCAACAATCCACAAATGGCAAGGTAAGCTGGAGCTCCTGGTACGGCCGTACCAGAACATCCAGCTATTGCTGGACTACAGTTCTATAATCTCTGACATTTACCTTTCTGGATGGATCTGATTGGAACTGAAGGCTCACATCCCAATTTCTCTGTTCCAATGTCAAACTGCCTATTGTGTACTGAGCTCCTTCATGTGACTGAATGAACAAATTGTTGGACCTCCTGAAGGATTGTAGACAGTTCAAAAACTTGTACTTTCTAGAGGGCATGTTTGGATGTCAAAATTCAGACACCCTGTTGTTCTTGTTGTTGCAGAATATTTGCATCTAACAAGCAAAATTGCTTTTCAACCCATTTAATATCTGAAAACAACCTTCATTGCAGAATGCACTCTATTATAATTTAATAGCAATGCTTGATGCCAACACTGGTGCTGTGAAATCCACTGCCTTAATTAATTGGACCTCTTTCAAGGTAATGATTTCTTTGCCAAGATCCACATTAGGATTGTAATTGATCTAGGAACAGGACCCGTTGTTCTTTATTCCTAACCTATTCATTTGCGAACAATTAGTTTACATCATAGCTTAGCTAATGAACAGAAGTCAAACATTATAATCTTTTAAGAAACTGGTTGTTTGCACTTCAGATGCATTGATCAGAGATGAAAATGCCTTTGGGAGACAAATTTCCCCTCACTGTCTAAGGCATGTTTTTGTTGCATAGAGCAACCAAGGTATTTCATCACAGGGTGCGATTAACAGAAAGAATGTGAAGAGTTGGCTTTAATTATCTGGCAGCTCTTTGAACACTAGTTCCACAATATACATTCAATCTTGTTCATATACTCTGACTGTCAGTGCAAAAGGATTAAGAACATCAACTTGGAAGGATGTTTATCCTGTCATTGCTTTTGAAAAAGAAGGATTTGCCAATCAAGTGCAAAATGGTTAGACTTTCACTTGCTTTTCAACTCCCGTTCCCATCGTTTTGTCACCATAATTGTAGGACTGTCAGTCATTAGCATGAAAAGCGCCTGTATCTTATGTAATGACTATACAGCCACCGCTAAGAGAAACGCTTTAACCTTTTCTTAAAGGCACCCAAGAACTTCTTTTTGAAGAAACTCAAGAAAACTTCCAGAATACTGTTTTTTATTTTATTTTTGGGCAATAGGTTTTGAAATGAGGTCTTTAAAAAACAGTAGGCTTGGAAAGAGAGTTGTTTACAGCTTTTCTCCACCTTCAAGAAATGAGGTTTTTTCTGTAAGATACTCAGAAGTTGCACAGCCTATGCACCAAGTCTCCTGTGGATTCCTGATGTCAGTGTTCTTTCACTGTTGATTCTCACCAGCAAAGCATGTGCAAATCCAGGGCTTCATTTGACTTCCTCCAGATGGAGATGCACATGCAC
Organism: Anolis sagrei; assembly: GCF_037176765.1. Taxonomy (NCBI): domain Eukaryota; kingdom Metazoa; phylum Chordata; class Lepidosauria; order Squamata; family Anolidae; genus Anolis; species Anolis sagrei. The sequence goes on from NC_090021.1 coordinate 187,408,856, forward strand.
ATTTTAAGGGAGTACATGAAAGGATAATGTCAATATAGGGAAAGATCTTACTTCAGTCAATTGAAGAGTGAGAATACTTGAAGCTAAGCTCTCTGTTCATATCTACTATTGTGATGTTCAAGGTGTTTTCAGTCATTAGATAATCTGAAAACAGTCTTGCATCTACTTTGGAGGAGAGACATTGGATTGTGGGAGTGTTCTGGATGTTCCTTCTGTCCTCTGCACTTCCATGTTCCCAAGCTGCTGCCATTTAAAATTCTGGTTGGCTGATGGTGTTATAGAGGCAGAATATCCCCACCCCCCGAAGATTAATAGTTCACCAGAAGACTACAAGCAAATATATGCTTTTTCGTTTTATTAAAAACCCTTTTGGGGTCTGGATTTGCAAAATTCTAAAGTAGTAGAGGCTCCAGAATGGATCTAACAGCAGCTGTATACCATGATCTCTATTGCATCTAACGCTTTAATAAAATGTAACAATTTGATTATTTTTGTATAATTTGTATCTTTTCTATACTGGGTACTGTAACAATGCCTTAAATAAAATGTGTGAACTGTTCTCGAAATATATGTATCAAAATGTAACTTGAAGGCAGCCACCTCTCTATGACGCAGTTTGCATAATCCCTTGGGAAGGGGACCATGGCCAAGATACCTCCAGCCATTTCCCAAGCCAGTTAACAATCAGACTCATTTTTAGATAGATGATCATCTTTTCCAACAACATAAGCTTAGGATGTTTGTCCATTTGACCTGAGGCTGAGAGTCTGCCGCTTCCAAGGAAGAGGGGGCTTAGGAGATGAGTATTTCTATACCGGCAGCCAAGTCCTTGATTGTCTAAGATCCGCATTTTTGTCTTTTGAGCCTTACACCTTTGTCTTGCAAGGAATTGAGTGCTTGAGTTAATTAAAAAACCCATCAGCATATCCACATCATTGTTTCCTCATGGACTGGTGCCCCCCAGGGGACATCTCTGCAGCGGATTAGCTCCTTGAACAGACTTCTTGGCTGCCATTCTTCCCACCACAGGAATCCCCACCTGTAGGCTATGATGTCAAAGAAACCACCAGCCAATCAGGGGAGGCAGCAGAAAGTCTGAATAGCTGTCAGAACTATATGAGATGCCATGCATTTCTCTCTGTGTTTATACTTGTAGCTTTTGAAGCAAACTGCTTGTACTTGCATCTGTTTTGGCCGAATCGTAATAAATCTTCGTGACTTGTCTCCAACCTGGTTGCTTCTCTGGTCTAGTTGACCTAGTTTAGTGTACACCTGCTGAGTCCAGGCCCTTTAACAGTGGTCCTAGCTGAAATCACTACAATGGTAGGTAGATCCTGGAGATTCCTAAATATTGCAGTTGCACAATACTTAAAAAAAAGACAGGAAAAAAGTGGGGGAGGGACATAGATGAAGAAAGACAATACATGGATAGGAGGATTTATGTCCCAGCAGCTACAATAAGCTAAAAGCATTTTCAGCTTTCAATATGGGTTTCCAATGCCGGAACTGATTTAAAGCCTCATGCAATAATTATTCTCAGTCTCTCTATTAAAGAGTCACTAATTATCCCTCTTATATTTTTGTCAGAAGCCAGGGCTCCACAAATGAATGAAACAACAAATGTTAATGAACAAAATAACAAATGTTTATCACTAGATCCTCCCTGCCTCAATCCTTTTGCTTAATTTGAGTAACCCTGTCTGTTTTTACATTGTCAGATGTGATAAAAGAGATAGTTCTTTCTTGCTTCCTTTTGTGCCTATGACACAAGAATTAACCTGTCAGGCAATGAAAACAGACCAGCCCTTTCTAGTTGACAGACATCTAAAACTTCAATTCCATTTGACAGTAATAGATTCTGAGATTTCACAGAAAATGTCTCAGTGATCTCAGAGTGCCATTTTTGGGCTGATATTTGGTACATCTATTAAAGATAATAGAACCATAGAGTTGGAAGATACTCCAAAGTTAATCTAGTGCAACCTTCTCCTGTGCAGGAACACACAATTAAGGCACCTTCAAAAGATAGCCATCTAGCTTCTATTTTAAAAACTCCAGCTAAATGATGTTTAGCCAAAGTATGGGAGGGATAGGATTAAGAGCCAAAAAGCATGTGTTAAAAAGGTGTGCTTATAACCCAATTTAGTCTGAAAAAGCACACCTTTGCATGACTGTATATCTACTGCTCCAGTGCATATGTGCTTTTAAAAAGCCCGAAACATCAGATCTGCTGATCAGGTTGTCAAACAGGCGCACTGGTGGTTCAAATGGAGAGCAATTAGAACTCCCTGAAACTCTTTATTTTATAATTTATTATATTAAATATGCACAAATATATTTAAAATGTATAGAAATAAGCACTGTATATAGATACTGCTTCCAATGCCTCAGATTTATGGAGAGTAAGAGGATGACTTGGCCCAGTAAAAACTCAACAGCCTTTTTGTACCATTTGATGATCATAAAAGCTGAACCCAATTCCCTCATATGGAAACAGAGTGTTGACAGAAGGGGACTCCATGATAACAAAGGAAAGAGGCCGGCTGTCCCTTGTAAAATTTGACAGTACTAATTGTACTAAAATAGGCAGTTAAAACCACCCTGTAAAGGAACTGAACCACTTGCCTTCCTACTATGATGAAAGACTTTGAAAACTCATTCCAAATGGCTGGGTAAATCAGGATTCCCAAAAGATTATTTTAATTGGTGATAGCAGAGATTTTCCTCATATAGCTTCTTTCAGTCCTTTTCTCAGGGGCTTCCCCTTATCTCAGGGATTCCCTTCCCCGGGAATTGTTTTGAATTGCTTTATTTATTTTATAATTGTAGTTTAACCAAATTAATTTAACTCTATTTTAATATTTACCTTTTAGATGCTTTAGATGGTTCTGAACTTATCTCTCCTTATGAACCATCTAGGAGCTTAAGATCGTCTGGGGAGACCCTGCTCTCGATCCCACCTGCATCGCAAGTGTGATTGGCGGGGACGAGGGACAGGGCCTTCTCAGTGGTGGCCCCCCACCTCTGGAACTCTCTCCCCAGGGATATTAGATAACCCCCCCTCCTGACTTTCCAAAAAAAGGTAAAAACTTGGCTCTTTGAGCAACCTTTTGGGAATGCAGCGGAATAGATAACATGAAACTATGAATGATGAACATGGAATGGCCAGATGACGTTACTGGAAAACGATTTTAACAAGATGACATTGGTGACTACATGTTTTAATGGTTTTTATATATGTTTTATATTGTTATGTTGACTGTTTTTATTCATACTTTTATGAATGCATGGCATCAAATCATGCCAATCTGTAACCTGCCTTGAGTCGCCATATGGTTGAGAAAGGCAGGCTATAAATGTCGTAAATAGATAAATAAATAAATAAATAAATATTATTTTAATGTTAGCCACTTTGTGTTCCAATCCTGGGGGGAAATGGGATCATCATCATCATCATCAACAACAACAACAAGAACAACAACAACAACTGTGTATCAGATGAAACAAGTGATCCAGTTCAGGATGTTGAAGTACTGTACAGTGGGTCATGTCTGTCTGCTGGGGTTTAGTTCCAGGATCCCCATGGATACCAAAATCCACATATTGCTCAAGTTTCACTATATACAACAGCAGAGCAAAATGGTGTTTCTTAAATAAAATGACAAAATCAAGGTTTGCTTTTTGATATTTTTAGGGAATATTTTCAAGCTGTGGATGGCCGAATTCATGGATACAGAGGGCTCACACTACACAGATGAATTTGAAGAGACTTCTGGTTCAGTAATAGAAGGCGTTGTTGTTAACTATAATGGAGGTGACTTCAACTTATGGTGATCTCATGAATGAGAGATTTACAAGTCACCCTATTCTCAGCAGACATGCTACTCCTGGAACAATTCCATCAGCGCTGCCTCGGAAAAATCCTGCAAATCTCTTGGGAAGGCAAGCAGACCAATTTCAGTGTGCTGGAAGAAGCAAAGACCACCAGCATTGAAGTGATGCTCCTCCACCATCAACTCCACTGTACTGGCCACGTTGTCCAAATGCCTGATCATTGTCTTCCAAAGCAGTTGCTCTACTCCAAACTCAAGAATGTGGCATAGACACATAGAACTGGCCCTTGGAGGTCAGCTGTGACCAGCAGTGCTGCAGAATTCAAAGAGGCGTGAATGGAGGGTGAAAGGGAGAAACATGGCAAGAGGAAGGCATACCAAGTCAACCCTGACCGGGACCGCTTTACGTATAGAAACAGATGTCCTCACTGTGGAAGAACTGCGGATCAAGAATAGGGCTCCACAGACACCTAAGGACCTACCGCCAAGACACCACATCTAGAAGACAAACATCTTCAAGCTATGAGGGATCACCTAAGTAAAGTAAGTTACAGTTTCAAGACTATGGCTTCCAAGGCATGAAAAGGGCTGAGTTCCTGGCATCACCAACTAGTTAAAGGTGGCAGGAGAGCCCCCAGCCTTGGTGCTGCTTCCAGTCAAAAAGTTGTCTTCCTTTGCTTTTCTCACCCTCTTTTCCTTTTGTGCCATGGATTTTGAAGTTGTAAGCATGACAATAGGAACTATCTTGTATTTTGTTTATATGTGCAGTGCTCTGAGAACTTTTCCAGCCAAAGAAAATGCTAGATGGGGAAAAAAAAGGAAGTGCAGTGAACATTGTACACCAGTGTACATTGTGCAGCAATGCACATTGGGTACTTTGTTGGCTTTGTTATGTAGTAATGTAGCAGCAGCCCTCTACTAGATACAGACATTATGCAATAGTACAATTCTAATTCCATGAAATGTTAAGTCCGCTTACAATGATGAAAGCTCACAGCTATAACAAGGAAGAAATAATGATCTCCATCAAACATAATTCAGATATTACTGAAAATGAAGAACACATTCATTCCTTTGCCTTCAAGCAATATTTTGCTTCAGCGGCACAATAACTCATAATACTGTCAACAATGACAAATTGTTTTCTCATAAGGCAGATGTGTATTTTAGTAGATGTTATTTGGGTTAACGCATGTATTTATGTATTTTTTTAAAGTAATATTCCAGAAATCTATCAATTTGGTGGCATAAATTTCATCTCAATTCAGTGTTTGTCTTTCTCCTGAACAATTATGTTGTAATGACATTTTTATGAAATCTAACTTTTTTTTTTGCTCTCCCCTTAGTCAATTAGTTTTGTGAAGTTATTTTTTAAGTGATGCGGAATAGACTGAAACAACTTTGCTTGGTGTTCTAATAGGTGAAACAATTATGCAGTAGATCAGGCAAGTGAGAACAGATGTTTCCACTGGTGGAAAGCAGAACAGAGGAAAACAAGGAGCTTCTGCTATCATTGAAGTACAATTCCCATCATTCTTAGCATTGATCATACTATGTGGGGCTGTAAAGATTGCAGAAAAAAAATAGTGCCTTGGAGGCATGGGCTCCACAAACTTGGAGTAAAGTTTTGATTGTATGTATGTATGTATGTATGTAGATATATATATATATATATATATATATATATATATATGTAGTTACATTTTATGGAACTCCTCCAAGTCTTATCATTGAAGTCTATCCACAAGTTATCATTGGATCTATGAAAAGAAAAGAAAATGTGGCCACTAACGTGTATTGGACACTAAAAATAAACATCATGCATACACCCTTTTACTGATTTATGTATTTATTGCACTTATATACTGCTTTTCTCACCCCTAGGGGTACTCAAAGCCATTCCCAACATAATCAATGGTAAAATTCAATGTATAAAACAACATTGACAATAGATTTCCAATTATTATGTTAATCGGAATAAAGATACAACAATGCCTCCAAAATCTCATTGTGGGTTTGGAATTATTTTTTACCATGATTATCTTAAGAGAGTTTTAGGTAACTAGTTAACTTGTAAAATGCGGCTTTCACATTCCGTAAGTTACATGTTTAGTCAATAGTCATCTTGGTTTGGTGCTTGATTTTATATTTGATGTTCTTTATGTTGTGTTTTTCCCATAATAAAACCCATTCTTAGAAAAGAATGAATCATATTGATAACACTGCTTTCTATTATCCACATTCGTTAGAGCACAATCCTTCACATATCTATTCAGACTGTAGTTCAATTTATTTATTTATTTTCATTTACTTTATTTTTAGCCCACCTTGAACCCAATATGGTATTAGTTCCCAGTAAATGGATATAGAAACAGAACTTCAATTATATATACACATACACATATACATATACATACATATATAATTTTAAATTCAATTTTAACACACATACATACAATTTACAATTCCCACCACCACCACAAGGATTTTCCCTTTTTCCTTTTACATATTAATCCTTTTTGAGACAATCCTTATATATTTACATATTATAAGGTAAAGTAAAGGTAACAGTTTTCCCCTGACATTAAGTCCAGTCGTGTCTGACTTTGGGGGTTGGTGCTCATCTGCATTTCTAAGCTGAAGAGCCAGTGTTGTCCATAGACATCTCCTAGGTCATGTGGCCAGCATGACTGCATGGAGCACCGTTACCTTCCCGCCGAAGCGGTACTTATTGATCTACTCACATTTGCATGTTTTTAAACTGCTAGGTTAGCAGGAGCTGGGGGTGACAGTGGAAGCTTACGCTGCTCCCCGGATTTGAACCTGTGACCTTGGTTTAACCCACTGCTCCACCAGGGGCTCCCCTTATATATTATATAACATTTGTATCTTATAAACTTTGATTATATTCCTGATAAAAAGGAAGAGTATTGGGAAACCAGTTGCAAAAAAGAGATGTGCAAAAAACCATGGTGACGATTCAGAGAACAAAACTGGGTGACTGTACAGGAACATGAAAAATAATTTTGTGGTCTATAGCTAAATTGAGGTTTTGGGAAATGTAGCATCATTGGAAATGCTCCTGATTAATTGTGCTGGAAGAGACATGTGAGTGTGATTAATAGGTAAGGGACTTTGTAACCAGGGCATCTAGATTTCTCAGCTATAAATACCATGCATTGATGTCATACCACTCTTTGAGAGGAAGTGTGCGTAACTAAGCATATGTTCTGAGAGTGGTCATTTCAGTAGGGTACATGCAATGACTTTTGGCCCCAGATAAAATGTCTCACCCATAATTTTGCTTCATAATGTAACATGGAGTGCACTACTTGATAGAACTTTTAGTTCCAGATGATATCAAAGCTGCTCCACTGACATCTTTCTCTAGTTCTGGGTTCCTCTGGACATCCTGTGCAGAGGACACCCTCATCACAGATTAGTAAATTGTTTTAATGGTTTCACTGGGTCCCAGGACATGGTGTTCTTCCATATATTGGCTGTAACATATAATGGGTTAATGTCTAAGGACGTGTGATGGCAATAATGTAAGGTTCAGAATGCAAACTCATACAGCTCGGAAATCTGTGGCCCATTGTATGCTGAACCCAAATGCCATAACATTTATAAGCAGTTCCTTGCTTCCACCACCAAGTCCTCCCAGTCATTCTCCTCCCATTAATCTGCCAAATAAGATTACTGATTGAAATCTAGCAGAAAAAATCTCCCTATGTGTGTGTGTTTGTCATCAAGCTGCCTTTCAACGTAGGAAGAACTCATGCATTTCATAGAGTTTTCTTAGGCTCAGAATGTGACTTCTCATCATCTTAAATCTAGGGCAGCGTTTTCTTAGGAACCCCTTTGGCAAAGAAAGCTGAAGATCTCTCCACCTGTCCTGGGGGTTCTGTATGGGAAGTTTGACCCAATTCTATCGTTGGTGGAGTTCAGAATGCTCTTTGATTATAGGTGAACTATAAATCCCAGCAACAACAACTCCCAAATGTCAAGTGGTATTTTCCCCAAACTCCACCAGTGTTCACATTTGGTCATCCAAACCCATCCAGACCCTTCATTGTTTGAGTCCACAGTCCTCTCTGGATGTAGGTGAACTACAACTCCAAAACTCAAAGTCAATGCCCACCAAATCCTTTCAGTATTTTCTGTTGGTCATGGGAGTTCTGTGTGCCAGGTTTGGTTCAATTCCATCATTAGTGGAATTCAGAATGCTCTTTGATTGTAGGCTAACTATAAATCCCAACAACTACAACTCCCAAATGACAAAATCACCCCCCCCCCCCCAATCTCACCAGTATTCATATTTGACCGTATAGGGTATTTGTGCCAAATTTGGTTCAGTGAATGAAAACACATCCTGTACATCAGATATTTACATTACAATTCATAACAGTTGCAAAATTACAGTTACGGAATAGCAATGAAAATATTTTTATGGTTGTGGGTCACCACAACATGAAGAACTGTAATAAGGGATTGCAACATTAGGAAGGTTGAGAAATACTGATCTAGGGTGACAGTTTTAAAAATTTGGATGTTCCTCTGTCTAATTTGTTCAATTTTTATTTTTCTAAGAGATATAGGTCTTGTGGTTCTGTTATCCAAAACTGGGACCTTGAAAAGTGGAGGTTCAGGTAGTTAGTCACCTTTAGTTACCTTGCTTAGCTTCAGAAGCAGGTATCCTTCCTTGGCCAACTGAAGAATGAAGGGATCTCTGACTTTGCTCTCCACCTTGTGTGTCTTCATTGGAATCTATTGGAACTTGGCACACTGGGTGAACCCCAAGATTTTGGACAAGAGTTCTACTAATCCATCCTGCTAGGAATGCGACAAAAAGCAATAGGTTTTATCATCTAGTTGCAAATGGAAAAAAAACCCCAATGTTGTTATTTTTATTATTATAAAATGTAAATATGTGGAGTAATAGAACATTGGCCACCTGCACTTTAACTTTTATGAGAAAGGTGTTTTGAGATAGAATAGATACACCATTAATTTGACTCCTTTGTCACAAAACTCATTAAAGTGATCCCCCCACAACCAAAATGAACATTAAATAGGCTCAAAGGCCTTTTTCATCTCCCAGCCTGTAGACACACTTAACTGACTGACTTACTCATGCCAGCTAGGAAAAATGTGTACTTGTCAGGTCCATCTGCCATACCACCTGTCATTCACAATCCCCATTTTGAAAATGCAAACCCCATTTTGATTGCCTGCATTATGTGTGTGATTCACATCCTGCTGGAGATAGTAGCTGCACTCCCACGGATTTAATAATGCTGGATTTCACTACTAGCCCTGTTTGGATCAGCATATTCCCATGATAGTATCAAGATATCCTGTGTCCTGAAGGATGAGAGCCTGAGTAACCACTCCCCTCTCCCCGACCTACAAATCTTTATAAAAATGGCATTTGCTGCAAAAATACTGAGAAAAACAACTAAAGAACTCAAACTGAATAGTCAATTTCACATTGAAATGAATTTAAGTACATTTAGCTACCACAACCACTTCCTCCTAATCTTTCCCACATTTTTCCCACACTGAGATTCAAGGGAGTTTGCATTATTACATTCCATTTGTTTAGCTGGTTTACTATAGTTGAGATTAGCAATTGGTTTTATATCAAGAACTACTATCTCCTCCCCCTTCATAAACTATTATTTATCACAAGATATTATACTTCAAGAGCATTGCGTTATGGCTCCAGAAATGAGACTTTAAATCCTTGTTCGCCATGGAAACCCATTGAGTGGCCTTGGATAAGCCACACTTTCTCGGCCTCAGAAGAATGAAAAGGCAAACCTGTTCTGAATAAATCTTGCCAAGAAATGGGCTGTTGGATACGGTAAATCCCACTGGACTAAGCCTCAGTGTGGCTTGCTTCTGAATAGCTTGTTGTGCAGCAGTGGATTTTACCCAGTGCCCAAAGTCCAAATGCAAAAAGACTCACAGACCAGAGTAAAAATGAATGGAAAAATCTTTACTCTTTAGTCAGCAGAGATGAAACATAAACTTGCAATGCATACAAAAAACAAACAATGCAAGAAACTTACATAGTCCACAAAATAAGGCATCTTCATCTTAAATCAAATGAAAGAGCAAAACATAAATCTTGAGTAAATGGCTATTCCACCATAGCTTCCTTTAGAGTAGCTTCTCCATGTTGCTCCCCAGAGCAAATCCTTTGAGTATAGATCTCCTCAGAGAAGAAGCTCTCCTAAAGCTCTCCACCACTCTGTATTCTAAAAACTCATACAGATATAAACCAGTCTTGCTGGTGGTCCAGTCTTGCTGGTTGACTTACATTACCAGCTGTACATGATAATCAACATCATAAGCTTTTTCTTCAACACACACACACACTTGGTCCTGCTATGACTTACCACAAAATAGATGTGCACAGAATCACACAGCAATGGCTTGGCTACAATCCTACATCGACTTCCTTGGGACCAAGCCCCTCTGGTTTTATTCTGAGTTACCTCTGAGTAGGCATATCTATAGCTGTACTTCGGAAACACTTGGCAGCGATTACATACTTTGGATTGAATTTATTTCCTTCATGTTTCCTCCAGCTGGGTTCACAGATCCTACAGCCAGAAACTAAATGTTCTAATCGTATCTCTGTTCCTGAGATATTTGCAGAAATAATTTCAAATCCTGGGGGATCTGGAAATTCAAATAAATGGTGTAGATCAGCTATGAGAATCTGTAAGCTTAATTAAGTCCTTTGATGCCAGTGGTGGGGAGAAAGTTTGGGGCTGGCCCTCCATCACTGTCTATTCCTATTGCTTGCCAGTAGCTTTTTACAACAAAAAGCATCATAATCTCAGTGCTGCTTGGGGTGTCTTTACTTCTGCATTACTGATGCTGCAGGACACAATTATGTGTCATTGATCCTTGCTGCATGCAAGGTTTCTGAGACTGAAAGCACCCTTTGCTTCATGACTTGAAGCCAGAGGACAAGTTTGGAAAATAAAATAGAAATCTGATACCAGGAAGCAGGCAACTGCAGCTGGTCCAATTCTCTGCTTCTGGGAAATGTCCAGGAGCTGCCCAGACTACCAAAAACAAAATAGAAATTAATGAACAAACCAGAGGAAGCTGAGATATGCCCTGAAATGTATTTAAAAGGTGAATGGCATTTTTGGAGGGTTTCCTTTTGAAATATCAGAACATGCAGTGGTACAGTCAAACTTGATGACTGTATACATCCTTCTTCATGTTTTGAATACATAACATGGAGAAGGAGGCCAAATTAACTCAATTAATCAAGCTTTGAATCCCCGTAACAATTAGGATGTAGTTTCCCTATCTGTCTTGCATATTCTAGCAAAAAGTTGAAATAATTCCTTATTTGTTATTTATTTATTAATACCCGGCCTTTCTTTCCAAGGGGACTCAAGGTGGCTCAGATCCAACCACTTTGATCAACTTAAAACAAAGTGAGTACAAAAATGAGAAACAATTAAATAGTACAGTGCGCCTGGATAAAAATTACAACTAAAACATAATAAATACAATTAAAATGCATTTTAAATACACAATCCCTGTCCCCAATTTTATCCACAATCTCAGCAGCAACCTGCCAATTGTTCTTCTCTAAATGCCTGTTGGCAGAGAAAGGTTTTGACCTTTCACAGCAAGCCAGGTCTTGACCTGCTTGTGGAATGCCAGTAAGGATGGGGCCACCCTGGTCTTTCTTGGGAGGAAGTCCACAGTCTCAAGTTCCTTGTGTATTGACAGATTCTCCCATAGCACATAGATTTTTTTTTGTCATGTCAGGAGTGACTCCTGGTGTGAGAGAATTGGCCATCTGCAAGGACGTTGCCCAGGGGACGCCTGGATGATTTGATGTTTTTATCATCCTTGTGGGAGGCTTCTCTCATGTCCCCGCATGAGGAGCTGGAACTGATAGAGGGAGCTCATCTGCCTCTCCCCGGATTCGAACCTGCAACCTGTCGGTCTTCAGTCCTGCCGGCACAAGGGCTTAACCCACTGCGCCACCGGGGGCTCCATAGATGGCAAAGCTTCACCTTTGAGATGTTGAACTTAACAGTTGGCCCTCTACACCTGTGAGTTTAACTTTTATGGCAGATTTGATTAATATGGTTTCTGTAAGAATCTCTGCATCACCCAGTGAGACTCTATGGTCAACATCTGGTGGAAGTTGACTCCAGACTTGCACTGGGGCACCTACAGATTCCTAGGTAGGTGTTCATAGCTATATAATATGTAGTATTAATTTTAATTAATGGTTTTACCCAATTTCACAAAGGTTTTGTGCCTCAAACCCCTGTAAATGTGGGGGGTTGACAGCACTACTAACACTATATCTTACTGCTGTCTGGGCTGGCAAGGGAATAGGGGTCTGACATCACCTGTAGGTTCTCCATCCTTGCTCAAATCCTTAGTGGGAGTGTTTCTGTGATGTAGATGTTCTGGACATTTGAAGATCTGTGAGTTTTGTATGTGTGTGTAGGGAGGTAGTTAATAGTGAGCAAACTTCCATGTATTCTTAATGTCCTGATTTGGCAGGAACAGTTCTAATTCAACTGTTTTTTTAAATGCCCCATTTCTCATCTTCCTACCTTTTCATTTCATGCTCAGCTTCCTTTTGTTTCTGCAAGCTGAGCTCAAAGTACAAAACCAGTTTGCAGAAAATCATGGGAAAGGGCAGGAGAGAGGAAGAGATGGAAGCTTGGTGTTCCCTGTAGAGTCAGGCTTCATCTACACTTACCATCTAATCCAATTTCATAAAGCAGATTAACTGCATTGAACTGGATTTTGTGGTATATAATCCAGTTCAATCTGCATCACCCAGTGCACCCATCACCCAATCTGCATCAATCTGCATTATATGGCAGTGTAGATGGGGCCTCAGGCAAAAGCAAGTGGTACAGCCTCTCCTAGTGTGACTATTCTTCCTTATTATGTCGACAATATTCTGTGGTTGCTCAGTCGCAGGTGTCTTGATTTTCACTTGTGGAGTGTTGGTAGGTATCAATTCCTGACAAACACCTGACAAAAATGTGGCCTGTGACTTGTCACTCTGACCAAAGCTTCTGTTCTTACTCACTGTCCTTGCTGAGGAATCATTTACATGACTGAATTGCTAATAGACTGGGAAAACTACATAACTTTAGTAGAAGTGAGTGATAAAAGAGCTTAACAGATGGGAGGGAAAATGGTGGATGGGAATAACAATGAAGAGAGTGACAACCCATCTCATGCACACAAGCACTCACATATTCAGGGTTCCAGAACTCTATGTGTCCTTAAAGGGGTTTTTTTTCCGTGTCAGAAGTGACTTGATAAATTGCAAGTTGCTTCTGGTCTGAGAGAATTGGCCGTCTGCAAGGACGTTGCCCAGGGAATGCCTGGATGTTTTACCATCCTGTGGGATGCTTCTCTCATGTCCCCACATGGGAAGCTGGAGCTGACAGACGGGAGCTCACCTTGTCTCATGGATTCAAACCATGGACCAGTTTAGCCTGCACAAGGGTTTAACCCATTGAGCCACCACACTCTGTCCTTAGGTAGTCCAAAGTAGTGTGAGGGATATGTGTTGATTGACCTGAGGGGTGTACAATCAACACATATCCCTCACACTACTTTGGCACATACCTTCCCAGCATCCCTGATCATAAGTTAAATTTGTGTTAAAGCCACTTTTGGTGTTCCCTTGCCTGTACCTGCTTTCCCTTCTCCTTCCTACTCACTACTTAATACAAATATGTCACCTATCATAGCATCAGCACTACACACACACACCAATATTTTTTTATCTCTGAACAATCTTGAGAAGCTTGAAGCTTTCTTTCTCTTTCTTCTGTATGTTTCCATAGATACAGAAAATTAGATAATCCAAATAATAGTTTGTGAATAGAAAAAAATGGGTGTACATCTCCGGTGCTCAGCATTTCATCCTCTAATGTCTTTTCTCATCTCAGTAGTTTTTGATTTTATTTCAATTTGGAAAGAAGAAGTAGGAAAAGGGGGGGGGGGGGGGAGTTGGAGGGATTGCATATTGAGAGTAAACATTGCTTTGTGCACAGAAATTCTCAGAATTGGTGCACCTTTTGTGGGAAAGAAGGCTTGCTATTGTATTCAATGCCACTTATTCCCTAGGAGGTGTGCTTATTTTTGCAGCCTTCATATCAAGTTCAAGCTTTAACAAAGACCAACTGTATCCAATAGTACTGTGCCTGCCCAATATACAGTCAGAGAAGCCATTTCTGGATGGAAATAATCTCTCCAGAATCAATATTAAAATGTCACTTCCTCCAAACTTATGAGTAAATTGATTTTTCATCGGTAATAAAAGGACAAAAAACATGTGTACCAGATTGCATCCAAACATCGTTTTATTAGATTCAATGAGAACAATTGAAAAGAGAATCCAAGAGTTGTCGAAGGCTTTCATGGCCAGAATCACTGGTTGCTGTAAGTTGTTCGGGCTGTATGGCCATGCTCTAGAAGCATTCTCTCCTGACATTTTGCCTGCATCTATGGCAGGCATCCTCACAGGTTGTGCAGGTGAATCATCAGGAGAGAATGCTTCTGGAACATGACCACACAGCCCGAAAAACTTACAGCAACTCATAATCCAAGAGTTTCTCCCTAGAACAACACCAGGGCTGAGAGGCATATGGCCCTCCAGACATGATTACATTTCTGCTTCCAGTCTTTTTTGACCATTGCTAGCCAAGGCTGCTGGGAGTTTGAGTTCAGCAACATCTGGATTCCTGTATGATTCCTTGCACAACAGCATTCTGAGCTCCTGTCTAATCCAACTAGTTCATGGAAAGAGATTGTCGGTGTAGACGGCTCCCAACAAAGTAGCTTAAAATACGTTTTCATTTGTTGCATTTTCGTATTTGATCATGTTGTGGGTTACCTTGACATAGCTTTTTTTTTAAACACACACACACAATTGGCAAATTGAGTTATCCTCCTCCTTATCCTCCTGCTTCCATTTCTGCATCTTTTTCTTCTATTTTCATTTATGACCTCATCACAAAGGCCACTTTGCCTGGCTTTGCTGCTGGACAGAGGGGGAAATGGGGTAAATCTGTCACCCTTTGTGCCACTCCCTTGTGATAATGCTTCCGCAATCCCATGGGACAGATTCCTGTGTTGGAAGAGAAGCATCTAAAGATGTTTCCAACCTGTCGTTGGGGGCGGGGCCTCCACCAGAAGTCACCAAGAAATTGTGTGATGGCTGGTGTGGGGCTATGTCCCCAGAACAAAGTTGAAGTGACCCAGGATGTTAAAATTGCCCCGTTTGTGGAGGCCCTTGTTATGCTGCTGCTGCTTCTCCTCCTGCTTCTCATTGTGATTCTTGCTCTGTTTCCATTTCTGTCTTTCCCCCTCCCCCCTCCTCCTGTTTTCATTTCTGCAACTTCTTCTGCTTCTTTGTCTGCTGCTTCCACATCTGCTTCTTCTGCTTTCACTTTTTCTGCATCTTCTTACACTTAAGATTATGTTGCTGCTGCTTCCTTCTCCTCCTTCTGCTCTCACTTTTTTCCTTCCTTCCTTCCTTCCTTCCTTCCTTCCTTCCTTCCTTCCTTC
The DNA here is from genome assembly GCF_037176765.1 of Anolis sagrei. Lineage (NCBI taxonomy): Eukaryota > Metazoa > Chordata > Lepidosauria > Squamata > Anolidae > Anolis > Anolis sagrei. The sequence goes on from NC_090021.1 coordinate 187,424,284, forward strand.
CTTCCTTCCTTCCTTCCTCCTCCCCCCACCTCCTCCTTCTCCTCCTCTTCCTCCTCCTCTTCTTTCTCTTCCTATTCCTCTTCCTCTTCCTCTTCTTCTTCCTCCTCCTCCTCCTCCTCTTCTTCTATGGTTTCTACTTCTGCTTTTTCTGCTTTTACTTCCACTTATACTGCCTCTCCTCCTCTTCTTTCTTCATCTTCTGATTTCTCCTCTCCCTCCTCATCCTCCTTTTTTCTTTCACTTATGCATCGTCCTCTTCTTCATATTTTCATCATCATCTCTTCTTCTTCTGCTATCTGGATAATGAGGTGGCCTTGACCTATTTAGATTCAACAATGTGGAGACGTCATGTGCTACCCGGTGGCTCCCTGTACAGTGGAGTGTTGAATTTGCACGAAATTCTAGCCTCTGCTTTTCAGAAAGCAATCCAAGGTGCTGAACCTATTTTGGAATAGGGGACAGTACCTTGGAAGACTTCTTTAACATTTAGGCTTTAAAATTAAGGCTAGTTGAGAAGAAATCACAAACCATTCCTGTGTCATATGATACTTGACAATTTCAGGGCTATGATTCTGCTTCAACCATCATGTGGAATTGTGAGGCTAGTAGGCTGATAAGAAGCACTCGAGGGATTTTTGGGCCCGGAATCAGAATGCCTCTTCCTAAGGCGAAAATATGAGCCCCTGGTGGCGCAATGGGTGAAACCCTTGTGCTGGCAGGACTGAAGACCGACGGGTAGGCAGTTCGAATCTGAGGAGAGCATGGATTAATTCCCTCTGTCAGCTCCAGCTCCCCATGAGGGTACACGAGAGAAGCCTCCCACGAGGATGGTAAAACATCAAAACATCCGAGCATCCCCTGGGCAATGTCCTTGCAGACAGCCAATTCTCTCACACCAGAAGCAACTTGCAGTTTCTCAAATTGTTCCTGACATGAAAAAATGTGGAAATATCAAGACCTTGTGGGGTTTTGTCATGGCAACTAAAGTGAAATCATAGTGTTATATTTGTGTAATGTGAATGGGCTCATTGTCTATACATATAATTGAGTCTCAGCTTTTGTTTTTCCAGATTCTTAGAATCCAGAAATCCCAATGGTGAGGAATTTTGTGAGGCAAAATCCCATATATCCAGAGAACCAAAAGCTGAGAACCACAGGATGCATCTTTGTTGCTAAATCTGAAGAATTTCTGAATCCATCATCCTTGTTCTCAAGCTGGAATGTGTCCAGAGGAGGGTGACTAAAATGATCAAGGGTCTGCAGAACAAGCCCAATGAGGAGTGGCTTAAGGAGCTGGGCATGTTTAGCTTGAAGAAGAGAAGGCTGAGAGGCGATATGATAGCCATGTATAAATATGTGAGAGGAAGTCACAGGGAGGAGGGAGCAAGTGTGTTTTCTGCTTCCCTGCAGACTAGGACATGGAACAATGGCTTCAAACTACAAGAAAGGAGATTCCATCAGAACATGAGGAAGGACTTCTTGACTGTGAGAGCCATTCAGTAGTGGAACTCTCTGCCCCGGAGTGTGGTGGAGGCTCCTTCTTTGGAAGCTTTTAAGCAGAGGCTGGATGGCCATCTGTCAGGGGTGATTTGAATGCAATATTCCTGCTTCTTGGCAGGGGGTTGGACAGGATGGCCCATGAGGTCTCTTCCAACGCTTTCATTCTATGATTCTATGAAAGGCTTTCCAGGCATGTAGCTGGGGGGGGGGGGGGGCTTGGGGGGCTTCAGCCCCCCCCCCCCCCGAAATTCTCATGGTGGTCCACGAGAAGGCCTTACTGGTGCATTATTTAAACTGTTATGTTTATTCATATCATGATCTGATCACCATGCTCAATATATCTTATATGCATGGGGGTATTGGGGTAATGATACACAAGGTTTGCTAGGGTAGACCCTCTTTCACTCAGACTCAGCCCCCCCCCCCCGAACCAAACTCAGCCCCTCCCAAAACAAAATCCTGGCTACGGGCCTGATGAAAGCCACGTGATATGTCTATACTACCCTGAGTTTCATGGTGGAAGAAAGAGGAACATAAATAGGAAAGGATTCCCCCAGGCATTAACAAGCCACACCTAAAAACTGTCAGGCCATCAAATGCTAATCCAGGTAGCGAATTGAAACATTAAAGCCTACCTCCAACAGTCAAGAGTTCTTTCTCTCACCTAGGACATTATTCCCCAGATATATAAACCCCATTTTCCTAGTTTCCAACAGACCTCACAACCTCTGAGGATGCCTGCCATAGATGCAGGCAAAGCGTCAGGAGAGAATGCTTCTAGAAGATGGCCATACAGCCCGAAAAACCTACAACAACCCAGTGATTCTGGCCATGAAAGCCTTTTGACAATATATAAATAGGAAAAACCACACAGTTCAATTAAAGAAGATCGGTGCTCCAGTCAGAAGTAGAAACATGGGTGGAAAGTATGGAATGGCTTGCATGAAATGACTATTCTACAACCTTGTGGTCTAACTGGGGCTTGCCAAGTACAGATGAGCTCTGAATGAAAGAGAGAGACACCTCTGTTGCTTTACTTGCCCATATATGGCTTACGATTCTACTCCCTTTGGCTCTACCCCTCAGTGTCCTTATTTGTTATGAAAATTTAGCAAAGCTTTCCTTTGCTAACGGAGGGGTGGAGGAATTTTGGCAGATGGGATGTAGAAATGTATTTGTCATCTTAAAATCCACACATGAAAGCCAGTGTAAAACCCCTCTCAAGTTATGTTGAACATGGCCTATTATGTGTGAAGAAAAAGAAGGGATTATTAGATGGAATATTTGTCTTTCATCCATGACTCCAATTAAAAGCAGTATACGAGAAGATCAAGTTTCCATTAGATGTTGAGTCTGGATATAACACCAATATCTTGTACCATTTCCTAAAGTATGTATTTTTTAAAAAATAATTGAAGGGACATAAAACATGTATTTTAATGGAACAGCTCATTAGTGCTTCTGGCTCGAGTCACGTAAAAAGAAATCTATTCTCTTTGGAATGTTTTGCCAAACTGCAAGGAAATTGTGAAGAGTGATAATAAAACAACTATTTGAACAGGGGTGAAAGAAGGGAAACAAGGCTTTTATGTGGAATATGCTTTTTATCTTTCAGACAGAGTGTCAGAAGCTCCCGCAATTTTTTTTAAATACACAAATATGCACTTTGCAAAAGTAAATGGGAGTGCAAACAGATGGGCTGCACAACTACAACAATCCAGGCTGTCTGGCTAATTTGTATTGAGTCTGGCTGAAAAAATCAGTCCTAAAACTAGGTTCTTGTGGGTTTTTTCGGGCTATAGAGCCATGTTCTAGAGGCATTTCTCCTGACGTTTCGCCTGCATCTATGGCAAGCATCCTCAGAGGTTGTGAGGTTTATATGCTTTTTTATAAAACTTTCTGTCTTTGTTGTTGAAAGTACATACCCCAATTTAGGCATTGGGGAATAAATGAATGGTGGAAAATGCATCAATTCCAACCCATTCCTTCTATTGTTCTCCTTACAAGAAGCAAATTTTCTGAAGAAGAGAGCCTCTTCTATGTAGGTAGGCATTCACTTCAACATATTAAGCAGATCCATCACTATTCCCAGGGTTTTGGTGAGCCTCCTTGCAGAAAAGAATCTCTATGTTTCAGACCGACTCTCTCTAAATGAGCAATATTGCATTATCAAAGAGGAGAAATAGGCAATTTCCTTAAATAGATACTTGGAAATAATACTTGAAGTGATGGCATAGCAAGTATGGACCTTGTAGTCACAATGATAACATATCAAAAGATACTCAATAAACATAGATGTTCGACCACATTCTCCTTCATGGTAAGGGAGCTACTGGTCCCCTTCCAGACAAGTGTGACACATGGGCAATGTGCATATGACCATTAAATGTATTGGCACCAGGATAGATTAGCCCATATGACTTCATGATTTTTCCTCACACATTCTTCCATGCATGTTTCTAAGGGAGGCGAAGATTGGGTTGCTAACTGAAATAAGGATCAGGACTCCTGTCGCTTTGATGGTTGGTTTAGAAGATAGTATTTCAGTAGGTGTTGCTTTACTGACAAACAGCCATTAAAGAGGCAAGAACTTTGAGCCTTATTCCAGCTGACAGTTCCAGGAGTAGAGAAGGCAGCATCTCAATCATTCAACTATACAGATGTTATACCACTTTCTAGTGGAGAAGCTATATTAGTTACAAAAACAGCAAAGAATTATGTGACACTGAAAATTTAATGCAGCATGAACTTTGTACAAAATATAGCTTTAAGTTACAACAAAGCTGTTGTGTTTATGTTACACTTGTGTTGTTTGTGACTGGCAGACTTAAGTAGGTGCATTACATATATAGAAAAACGTTGTGCCTGATAGAAGTGTGAGAAATGGCAGAAATTGGATTTGTAATTAATTTCAAAATTTGAATCCTCCCATTTCAATTCAAAAAGATTTGAGTGGGTTGATTTGTAACCTGGATTATGAAGTTTTGTTATTGTTTTGGTAAGATTAGTTCCATTGCCAGCAATGGGGAAACTTTTGAGGCTCATTTCTCTATTGTTTTTAGTGGCTATCAGGATGAAACTTGCCACACTTGTATTCATAATATTTTTATGAATATTTACTTTTAAAAAACTACGTCACAATGACATAACGTAAGCACAACATCAAACCTGCAAGGTTTCAGAAAAATTAGTTCCTCTACAGAGTTTTAGAATTTTTTTCAATTTAAGCACATGTGACTGGGAGCTGGTTTTTCAGCAGAGGCTGGATGGTCATCTACCAGAAGGGATGGTGTTCCTCTGCTTGTTGCATAGAGTTGGACTGGATTACCTTAGGGGGTCCATTTAAACTTCCAGTATTCTATGTTTCATAAGCAGAATCTGGATGACCATATGTCAGGAAGGATTTAATGGGGTCTTCATTTTGGGCAGAAGGGGGTTGGAATGGATGACACGTGGGTTCTCTTCCAACTCTACCATCAGAATGAGGGTGGGGGAAGTCAACCTTACTGTCTATTAGATATATGTTTTTTCTCCCCTCCCCCTTTTCCTCTTCATTTTTGCTTGCTCATTTCTTTCTATTTACTTTTTAAAATGTATATTACTTTAATTGCAAATTAGATTGTTCATGTTAAAAATCAATAAAAAAGAAATTAGATTTGGCATCTGAGTTAGTGCCCAGCAATGAAGTCAGCAAAATTTCCTAATGCTTCCCCAATATACAAGATAAAAATAATTCAAGAACTTTAAGAAATTCAACACTGTCAAATAATGCTTTGCTTGCAGAAATTGATATGCATTCGGTGGTAGAATATTAAGTTGCTTTGGCTGTATAGCCTTCGATGGCGCATGCATTTATAAATCAAGCAGGAAAGGGTTTCAAGTTATTCTCAAATCTTAACAAAAAGGCTTCCATTCATTGTTTCAACCAGTGCTTTTCTCCTGGATACTGCAAGACAGGTCTGGGAAACATTTGCCTCTTTCCATTGGCCACGCAAAGCCCAAAACAACTGTAGGGCCAAAAGTTATCCAGCTGTAATACAGAGACTGTTTTACTTGCTCTCCTCTGAGTCTTTAATGTGTGTGCAATTGATGCTGTGAAGCATGTGAAGACCATAAAGTCTGATTCATTTGTTATGAGTTGTGATTTTTGTTATCCTGAGGAATATTGTCTCTATCTATTTTGTAAACCTTGGTGTTCCCTGAGGCACATCGATATCTCCTGTTTGTTTCTTTGCTTGGCTCCACTTCTGTTGATACACATGACCTGAATTGATTATTAGTAGAAGTGTTGTGCCTGACTTTGTGCATTGTTTTATACCCCTTCTTTGCTTCAATGAAAGGTCTGAGATGCAGTTATCTCCCTTAAAAATTATATATATATATATATATATATATATATATATATATATATATGGAATATAAGGATAAATCAGATTAATTCATGATGTACTTTTCTTAATGCCCTCCCACAATCATTTGACTTAGCTTTTTATTACTATACTAGAAGTAGTCATTTGTTTATTTTATAAAATTGTGGGTGTACTACAACTCACATCATGCCAGATTAACTCCCTGTTGTTGTTGTTGTTTATTTATTCAGTCGCTTTTGACTCTTCATGATCTCATGGACTATCCCACACCAGAGCTCCCTGTTGGCCAACGCCACCCTCAGTACCTTTAAAGTCAAGCTAGTCACTTCAAAGATATCATCCATCCATCTTGCCCCTTGGTCGGCCCCTCTTCCTTTTTCCTTCCATTTCCCCCAGAATCATTGTCTTCTCCAAGCTTTCTGGTCTTCTCATTATGTGGCCAAAATACTTTATCTTTGCTTCTAATATCCTTCCCTACGATGAGCAGTTGGGCATCATTTCCATCATTTCTTAATCTTGAATCAGTTGGTTGTTCTGTGGTCTGTTCTTACTGTTGCTACTTGGTTGTTACACAGATCCCCAGGAGACAGACCAGGTGATTTGGTATCCCCATACCACCAATAACTTGCCACGATTTATTCTGAAACTCCATCAGAATAAATTGTTGGGCAAGTTTGTTCTAGATGCAGCATTGGTGGAGTTCAGTATGCTCTCCAGCTGCAAGATGAATTACAACTCCCACCATGGTGGGTGGGTCCTGTCAAATCCCTCCAGTATGTTCAGTCGGTCATGGGGGTTCTGTGGGCCAAGTTAGGTCCAGGTCCATCATCGGTGGGGTGCAGAGTGCTCTTTAATTGCAGTACCTACAACTAACAAATGTCAAGGCGAATTCCACCCCAAACCCACCAGTCTTCAAATTTTGGCATAACGGATATGCATGCCAAATTTGGTGCAGATCCATCGTTGTTTGCATTCACAGTGCTCTCTGGATGTAGGTAAACTACAATTCCTATACATTCCTCTAAAGACCTCCAGTATGTCTTGTTGGTCATGAGGGGTTCTGTGTGCCAAGTTAGTTCCAGGTTTCTGGAGGCAGGAGGCTATCTGTAAGTGGACACCTCCGCCACATACACACATATACATTTGCACTTTATTATATGTAGATAGATAGAAAAAGAAGATAGATACATTACTGGATATAATTGAGGTGGAAAGGGAAAACATCCCTACATATTGTCCAACCATCCCAATTTGGAAAGACAGTACTACTTAATTTTTTGTTACCCTAATTCAACTGTTTTTTTGAATGCCCCGGTTTTTTTCTCCTCCTCTTAGTCCCACCTTTTATTCCCAGTTTACTACAATTGCTGCACATCTTAAACTGAACATTTACTCAGTGGGGAGAGATGGAATCCCAGTAGGCTCAGGCAAAAGTTCGTTTATGCATGATCTCCTATCCTTTTGGCATCTTAACCACACTCTGATCTTGATTGACCATGTGTGCATTTCATTTGTGAAATGTTAGGTTATGTAGAATCATAGAATCATAGCATTGGAAGAGACCACATGAGCCATCTAGTCCAACCCCCTGCTGTGCAGGAAAAGCAGAATCAAAGCACCCATGACAGATGGCGAACCTGCCTGTTGTTGTTCATTCGTTCAGTCATTTCGTTCAGAGAGGAAGCCACAGGGAGAAAGGAGCAAGCTTCTTTTCTGCTGCACTGGAGACTAGGACACGGAACAATGGCTTTAAACTACAACAAAGGAGATTCCATCTGAACATTAGGAAGAACCTCCTGACTGTGAGAGCTGTTCAGCAGTGGAACTCTCTGCCCCGGAGTGTGGTGGAGGCTTCTTCTTTGGAAGGTTTTTAACAGAGGCTGGATGGCCATCTGTCAGGGGTGTTTTGAATGCAATATTCCTGCTTCTTGGCGGGGGGGGTTGGACTGGATGGTCCATGAGGTCTCTTCCAACTCTATGATTCTATGATTCTTTGTGAGCTCATGGATCAGCCCACGCCAGAGCTCCCTGTGGGCTGTCACCACCCCCAGCTCATTCAAGGTCAATCCAGGCCTCTGTTTAGAAGCCTCCAAAGAAGGAGCTTCCTCCAAACACCATGACAGAGCGTTCTGCCGTTGAACAGTTCTCACGGTCAGGAAGTTCTTCCTAATGTTCAGGTGGGATGCCCCTCATATGGCATTGGGGCATTCCCTTCTCTGTGGGATGACCATCAATGTATCTTTGGGTTATATCCATAGTTTTGGCACCCAGGTTGCATTATACATGAGATTAAGTTATGAGATTAAGTTATGAGATTAACTTGCTTTATACTTGAGATTAATTTATGCATGAGTACATAGAGTAAGTCTAAAAAAGGAATTTGTTGATTGAAGGTAAAGAAATCTAGAATCAATCAAATGTTCTTTTTTTAACTATTAGCTTCATACTGTTCTCTAACACAGGGAACAACTAGGAATAGGCTGATGGGACCGAAGCCAAGTCACAGTCTGTGGTTCCCCACCATCCTTTTGCCACTTCTTTCCTGCCTACAGCTGCTTTCACCTCTCGCTGGCACTTCACTGCTGGCAGAGATGGTTGCTATGGACATGCTTTTGTTTTTATTCCCCAGTGCTCCACAATGCACAGAAGTACGTTGTGAAGAAAAATATCACTGAAAGTGATCATGGAAAGGCGGGTTTAAGCGATTAGGGGTGACTCAATATCAACATCACCACCATCATCTTTTGTCCCTGTCTGAGGATCGAGGTGGGGAACTGCAACAATTTGAAACACAGCACATAACACCACTTAAAACACATACATCAGTGAAAACAGCTGACATCAGGTTCAAATAATATATAATAGTTGACAAGATGGGCTTTTTTCTTTCCTGCCATTACTGTAGCTGTGGCATGCTGGCTTGATTTATTATTTAAATGATCAAAACCGATGTCTGAGCCAGAAGAGATTACAGATAGTGACGGGAAATTAAGTAGAAAAAAATTATCAGTGTGATTAATTCTTTGTGAGTGCAATATCTGGATCAGTAACAATGTATAAAAAGAACATTACATAACAACACTTTTTAAAACTCGCTTTCCCATCTCTGTCCCCAGATGTAAGTCTAAAAAAAAGAATTTGTCGATTGAAGATAAAGAAATCTAGAATCAATAAATGAATGTATACCACAGAGTGCTAAGCTATGGTCACTTTTAAGGCAGTGGTTTCATAATGTCACAAGCTTCTATCTGAATTACTAAAGCTATGAACTTAATTTTATAATCTGTACCACAAAAAAAAAATAGTAGAATGCTCACATCCTAGGGAACCTGGACTTTATAGTTTGCTGGAGTACTAGGCGAGCTCTCTGAGGCCTCATATACACTCCCACAAAGTATGCTGTAGCACTTGCATTAGCTCGGGTAAACATTTTAAGCCAACCTGATCCCAGGTTAAAAAGAAACACCAACAAAGATCTTCCAGGAAGATCTGGACCTCTGCTCATGCTCTGGCAGTGGGGGTTGCCATCTTGAATCAACATGCACAATCCCAGATGGCACCCCCACAGCTATCTCACACTCCCTGGGCTAAGACAGCTCTGGGAGGTAGGGTGGCAGGGCCTCTGAAGCCTTTACCCACCCCCAAAACAGTGGGAATTCCTCCTTATCATCGCAACTGGGTCTGTATTTCCTGGGCCTGCATTATTCAGAATGCAGCACAGCTTTCAAGGAGAGAGGGGGCTTCTTGTTCCAAAGTTCTGTTGTGTCCTGAGTAATGCAGAGTTAGGAACTACAGTTCTTGTTATGATGGTAAGAATACATTCATGTTGTTTGGGGAAGAGGAATGGGGTGCAGGGTCACTTGGAAGGCACTGCACATACCCAGCTGGTCCCCCACTGTTGAGGTAGCATAGGGCAGCCACGTGTAGATAAAATGTGGCTTGGAACCAGCATTTTTAATGCTGGTTTGAGCCACATTTTGTAGCTGTGTGCAAAGGTCTGACTAAGGGATATTAGTGCTTCTCCTTAAATGTCCCACTCCTATTTTATTTGGGATGAAGTCAAAGCAGTTACAATGTAACTACAGCACCATAACTGTACCTCAATTTCTTACAATGTTTTATATTCATACATTATTGTTTAACTTTGTATTGTGCTTTTCACAGGTTGGAAGCCACTTTGGGTCCCCATTGTGGGAGAAAAGCAGCATGAGAACAAGCCCTATGAGGAGCGGCTTAAGGAGCTGGGCATGTTTAGCCTGAAGAAGAGAAGGCTGAGAGGAGATATGATAGCCATGTATAAACATGTGAGAGGAAGCCACAGGGAGGAGGGAGCAAGCTTGTTTTCTACTTCCTTGGAGACTAGGACGTGGAACAATGGCTTCAAACTACAAGAGAGGAGATTCCATCTGAACATGAGGAAGAACTTCCTGACTGTGAGAGCCGTTCAGCAGTGAAACTCTCTGCCCCGGAGTGTGGTGGAGGCTCCTTCTTTGGAAGCTTTTAAACAGAGGCTGGATGGCCATCTGTCAGGGGTGATTTGAATGCAATATTCCTGCTTCTTGGCAGGGGGTTGGACTGGATGGCCCATGAGGTCTCTTCCAACTCTTTGATTCTATGATTCTATGATTCTATATAAATTTATTATTATTATTACATTGTTATTGTTGTTGTTATTATTATTATTATTATTATTATTATTATTATTATTATTTGAAAGGGTCCCTGGTCTCACCTTCCTGCATTGTTCTATCTGACTCTGTTCCTACCTTCTTTTCCCTTGGCTATTAATGTTGGAGTTCAGCCTGTGATTGCACCTAATGATCAGGGTACTCTGGATGTTGGGAGTGACAATGAGGTTCATGTGCTTAATGATGAGATTGATCTATATGCAGAAAATGACAATGGGACTCATGTTCAAAATGACTTTTCTGATGGGAATGTTCCTGATGGGTTTGCGGATAATGGTCTGTTCCCAGGGCCTGAATTGCTACCAGAGAATTCCCAAGGTTTTGGAGCCTGAGAAAGGCTCAGAGCCTGGTCCAGGTGCAGAAATTAATGAGCCAGTAGATAGGAGAAGTGCTTTCAGTCAGAAAAGAAAAACTAACCAGGCTCTCAGGTGCTCTGCCAGATTGCAGGAGAGACTGATAGGAGATTCAACGCTGAGAAGAAATCAATTCCTGGCCACTTGGGATATAGAATAGATTAGGGGATAAAAGTATCAAGTACAGAATCTATAGCCAGATGAAGCAACATTGGAATTGAGTCAAGACTTTGTCTCAGGTCCCTGGAAGCCTTGCCTTGGATAGATTACTGTATTAAGTGTCTTGTAATTTCTATGCTGAAGTGCCTTGTTTGATTCATGCTCAAGTTCTTTGGGGTTTTGCCTTGGAAGTTCCAGTATTTGTTTTCATGACTCTGATGCCATATGGATTATTTGTTCCCATCTATCTTTTCTACCTATTTGGATTTACATATTTTGTGAATTGCTTTTTACTGCTACTGCTTTTAATTATCTTCAATAAACTGCTTGCATTTTACTCAGCTGTGTGATGTTTAAAGTCAGAGGGTTTCCTGGGCTGGAGAGCAACAATTACTTCCTTTAATTTTTTTCATCCTCCATTTTGAAAAACTTCCCATCATCTTGCCCACTCCTTTGATTCCATCTCCAGCATCCTATATCTATTCTTTACTGCTTTGCTCCAACTTTCAAAGGCCTCACTTTCCCATGTCTTTGATAACCTTCCCTTCAGATCCTGCTTTCTCCATTTCTTCTTCTCTTGACTTCCTTGACTTAGGATGAGTCTACACTGGCCACTAAATCCCCAGGGCACACAGATGCATTAGACTGAATCCACTGTGATGCTGCGTAGCTGTCCATATGGCCCAGCCAGTGCTAGACTGCATCAGCCTCACTAGATTGTCATCCTCCTCTCTGTATCACCCCCAGCAGGCCATGGAGCTGTATCTAAGCTTCTAATCATCAGCAGAGACACCTGTGCCACCATGAAAAAGGATAAGCAATACCCACATCATGAAACAGTCAGAAATAAATTCAAGGTGAGTAAACATTTTTTGCCTAAATTTGCTATTCTCTTTGCTGAGTTTGGCTATTTTTCCCTATCTAGGGGATCCTTGGTATCTGCTGGCATTTGATTCCAGGACCCTGCATAGATACCAAAATACATGGACGTGGAAGGCCCATTATATAAAATGGTGTAGTAAAGTGGTGTATCTACAATCCCAAAGCCAAAAATTTACTTACTGGAATGTTTTTTGGAATATTTTCAAACCACAAGTAGTCAAATTAGTGGATACAGAATTTTTGGAAATAGAGGGTCAACTGCATGTTGTCAGCAGAACGAAAATTGCATCCCTACTATTGTAACCCAGTCTTCAGCCTGATTACTCATCTGTTTGTTCTATTGAACCCAATCGAATTGTGTTGCTAAGAAGTGTACCTTGGATTCTGACCGTATAATTCAATCCATTGATTAGAATCTTGTTACGGATATATGTTGGCAGTGCCCCCGGTTATGAAGTATAGTCTTATCTGTGGAAGGTCTGCCAAAGTGTGCTTGAATTCTTAAATGCTTAAAGAGATCTAAATTCTGCCAGCCTGCCAAACAGACCTCAGACTATGTATATCTACTTTTAAAAAGGGTGATCATTGGTTTTAATGCCCTAAGATGTCTTCATCATGACACAGTCCACTAGCAATGTTTGAGAAGACCATAAAACACAGGGGAATAACAAAGATTATTTTCTCAACTGTGTTTTGAGTGCAACCCCCCCCCCCCCAAAAAAAGCCACAATGTCTCCATTTTTAATGCCTATGAGGAGGGACATTGGCAGTAGGTCATGAACAAAGGCAAGTTTCCATTGGCAGTTTCTTATTTTAATACCTTTGGCAAGCCAACTATTAGCTTATAATAGCATAACAGTGGATGAGAGTGCATTTTGATGGAACGGAGATTTAATGAAGTGGAAAATCTATAAAGTGGGCAGGATAGAGTTCAGGGGATTTGAAAGAACCAAAGAAACCCAACACAATTTATGGATTCCGTTTGACCTTATGAGTTTTAGTCTGTTCTTAAATAAAACCACTGTTACAAAGTGACCCTATACTAATCCACTCAGAAATAAGCCCATTGATTTCAATAGGGTTTACTCACAGGTAATTGGGTATTGGATTGCAGCTTTCAACAGAAATGAACTGTATCTCTGTTATGTTTTTATTCTATAAAGCCAGCCAATTCTATGAACACAATATTTGGCCAATCTCATCCTATTCCGGTGAAAATAAGGAAGGGTTTGATAGCATTTATTGGAACCTTCAGTTAGTACTAATCTTGTTGGAAAATGGTTTTCCAAGTGCCATTTCCCCTCAAGGCATCTTTCAGTAACACAGTAGTAAATGATTTTCTGCCAGTATTTTCAACAATCTTCCAAAGAACAGCTCACTCAGTGAATTGAGCACTGAGGAGGTTTTCTGCTGCTTTGACAAAGAAGAAGGAAAAACCCTGAGCTCAAGGCAGATTGATGGAACAGGTCAGAAGAGTACAAAGATTTTTTTTAAAAAATGATGCCATCAGTGGAAGTGTGAAAAATATTCAGTTAAAAATAGCATTTCAATTATAAACACCTCACAATAAAACATGTTGCATCTTCACAGTGTTGATAATCTTGTGTACATCAAGTGGTAATGATGTCAATGAAATCCACTTCAAATCCAGATTGCAAAGCAGCCAGATGTGGAAAAGTCAAGTCGCGGGTTGACTACTTCTACAAGACGCTGTAAATAAAATGGCATGCATAATTGAAAATTCACTATGAGACCAGTCAAGTGGCACAATCAGAATGCAAACATATTTGCAACCAGGAATACACAAATAGTATATCACCAATATTCCTCCGCTCACAAATCATATAATGCAAGCAATGTATCTCATTTAATTCATTTATGAGTACAGTATAACCTCTGTATCTACTATATCCAGTTTAATTTTCCACTTGCAACATAATAAAACCTCTCTAGTCATTTTCTAAGTTACTAATGTGAATTTTGGGTGAATGTTCTTCATTTTGATAGGATTCACAATTATCCATAGTTTTGTACTTCCACACCAAGTCCAGGATCAGGAACATATCCCCTGTGGGTTGTACTGTACTATTAATGTAAATGATTGAATATAGTTTTGTTCTGAAATTCTGGGTTCTTTCTCTGTTCCATTTAATTTGACAAGGAGGTTAAGATTCCTCTCTGCCCTGCAAACATAATTATTCTCTATTCAGTTCTGACTGTCCAGGCTGATGAATGTTTTAGTTATTCCTATTCACGCTTGAGACTTAAGGTTTGTCCCACCTCCTCCTGTGCAGAGCTTCAAAAAGGATAGCAATGCAGCAGCTGTGAACAAAGGAGTGCAGCTTACATAAATTCCAGAGAAAGACTGTTCTACCGTGTTCCTACTGAGATCTTGAACTAGTGATTGGCTGTAGCCCTCTCTGTAATTTCTGAACATTTTCTAAGCAGGCATAGAGCAGGGACATGGAAATCCTTTAGGATGATCATATGCACACAACACATCAACAACTTGGGGTTGCCAGTCTGGTTAAATTAATTTGATTCAAGTATTTTACACTATCTCTTTGTGTCATCCACACAGCTCATCGTCAGAGATAGATTCATGCAATACTTTTTGCTCAGTTTAGGTAACCAAACCTGTTTCCTGAGACAACACAAACGTGAGGATGGGAGCCACTGTAAAGAAAAATGAAAGGTGAGAAAAGCTACCCATTTTCTCTTCCACTTTCTAGTATTGTTGGAGGAAAATGGAACTACATTCTTGAAGAACATAATCAAAATGGTCCCAGACATACAAACTGAGCCCCTCTTGCAAATCCATTCAGACCCCTCTTGCAACTCCATTCAGACCCCTCTTTGCCTTCTGATATGTAGCTATTCCCCAAGAGGCCTGACATAAGGAAACTGCTAATGCTTAGAGATAGCACTTGATTCCTGAACCTTATGTTTTTCCAACAAGTCTATATTATTTGCCAGAAACAACATGATGCCTAAATGTAAGGTGCACAATGCTGTGTAGTAAATGGTTTTGGTCCAGCTTACCTGTCCGAACGTATCTCTCCTTATAAACCATCTAGGAATTTAAGATTATTTGGGGAGGCCCTGCTCTCAATCCCACCTTCCTCACAGACGTTTCTGGCAGGGATGAGGGACAGGGCCTTCTCAGTGGTGGCTGTAGAACTCCCTTCCTAGGGATATTAGATTGGCTCCCTCCTTCCTGACTTTCCAAAAAAAGTAAAAACCTGGCTCTTTGAACAAACTTTTGGAAATGCAGCGTGATAGATAAACATGGAACTATGAAAGAGTGAACATGGAACAGCTAGACAATGCTACTGGAAAAATGAGTTTAACAGGAAGACACTGGTGAATATATGTTTTTGATGGGTTTTTTTTGGGTATGGATTTTTATAATGTTGTGCTAAATGTTTTTTAATTGTCTTTTATGGCTGTTGTGGCATCAAATTGCTGCTAATTTGTAAGTCGCCTTGAGTTATCTTCAGGCTGAGAAAGGTGGGATAGAAATACCATAAATAAATAAATAAAAAATAAATAAATAGTTTGAAAACTATACTAGAACACTGGGAGACCAGGATTCAAAATACTTCTTGGGCATGGAAACCTATTGGAGAACTCTGAGCAAGTCCCACTTTTTCAGCTTCAAAAGAAGGAAAGAGCAAGCACTCTCTGAACAGATTGAGTCAAGAAAGCCTTGGGGTCAACTTCATTTTGCCTCGCATCCACATCAGTCTGTAAATTGCTCAAAGAAGTCCATGTTAAACTGTATTAACCTTTTCATTCACATTTTGCACACAATTTTGTTTTATCAATGCATTTCTACAAGTGATTTTCTCAGTATTATGCATTTTGCACATTGTTTTCGCATTCCTCTAATACAGTGGTTCTCAACCTGGGGTCCCCAGATGTTTTTGGCCTACAACTCCCAGAAATCCTAACAGCTGATAAACTGGCTGAGATTTCTGGGAGTTTTAGGCCAAAAACATCTGGGGTCCCCAGGTTGAGAACCACTGCTCTAATATACACTTTTTTAAAAAAAATCCAGAGAATTATATCATAATAACTGAGAATATTGAAGTGTTTTGATTGACATATGGTCAGAAAAGCTGAGATAAGTAGGTCTGCATTACAGTGCAGAATTTTCTCCCCCATCATGTTGGGTGGAAGAATTGGATGGCTCAGTTCCTCTGTGGGTCAGCCAGGTAACAAAAGTATTCCCCAAAGCCCTGGATGCTAACACAGAAAACATGTAACCTAAACCTCTCCATCAAGATGCGGCACAGAATTTCTTCTGCAGCATCTGTTGTGTTTGTCGTCGTCTTTTCTTTTTTATATAAATACCAGACAGCTTTTTTCTTTTCTTGTCTTGTTGCTATGGTCCTTGTGGAAATGTAATACAGCCAGAGGGAACATGTTCTTGTTTCCTTTGTTGCACAGTGTAAAGTGAGTGTTTGAAACGGCTCCATTAGACAACTGCCAGTTAAGGCACAGCTTGGTGGCGGCTGCTTATATGCTTTTGCTTCAACCATTTCAGATTTAATGGTAACATAATTTCAATAGGGAAGCTGGTATACTTTAATATATGGTCAAATGAGTAAAAAGAATGAGCCTATTCTTAATTTGACTTGATCCTGTTTTACAGGGTGTATGTATGGCAGGTATTATGGACTGAGATCTTGAATGGCATAGTGTTGCGTAACGGTTTTGTATGGAAAATGATGGCACATCTGGACTTTCCACTTCACTTTTGCAGTTCCCCCTCTATCTTGGCCATTCTGTGGAGAGTATGGTGGGAGCTGTGGCTGTGTCCTTGTAGCTAGATGCAAAATAGTTCCATTATCCACTGATATCCACTGGAGACATAGCCAGATGCTCCTCTGATTCCCCTGCCCTACTTTCCACCAACCACAGAACGTAGCTCCATAGTAAGCCAGGAATAGATATGTGTTCATATTGAGTTTATGAGATCGGCTTTCAACAAATGTGTATGCAATTGCAGCCTATACTCAAGTGACTATTAGACCAATCATGGGGTAGGAAACTCAGCCAATGTACTTATGCCAGAATATGAGGGCTTCTGCTTTCCTTGGCTATGGAAAACATGCCAAAGAGTGCAATGCTATAGCCAATCAATGGGTGGGACAGAGCTATATCCAAGTGCATCCACAGCTAGGGGAAGCTGGTGTGTAAGGAGATAGGGGCACCTCATTGTCTAATGCAGTGGTTCCTAACCTGTGGCCCATGGACCACCAGTGGTCCACAAGAATGAAAATATTGCCCACGGCCTTACCATTACTACACCATTGCCTTGAAACCACACGGTAACGAGAGTGATTGGTCTCGCAAAATCCTTTATAGTGCTGAGGCAACAGGGATGTTGGGAGGGGAGAAGCTGATTATCCATGAAAGATTAGTACCACCACATCAGCTCTATATTATGAAATATTGTTTTCTGTAGGAGACTACTGGATGGCATATTTTCTGTATGAGAAACTAGAGCTGATGTGGTCTATGCAATGTAATTTTCTGAATCAGCACCCCAAATAACCAAACCAATCTAAAGTTGATCAAAAATTGATTCATAACCTTTTTGGTACTAATGTTGGAGAGTGGTCCCCGGTCAAGTTGTCCCTGTTAAAAGTGTTCCCAGGTCAAAGTGGTCTGGGTGCTCCCTGGGCAGCATCCTTGTAGATGGCCAATTCTCTCATACCAGAAGTCACTTGCAGTTTCTCGAGTCACTCCTGGCATATGCAAAAAAGTGGTCCCTGGTCAAATGGTCCTTGGTCAAAAAAATTGTTGGGTCCACTGGTCTAATGGCTTTACAAATGCAGATTAAGTATCCCTTATCCAAAATGTTTGGGACCAGAATTGTTTTTGACTGTTTTGATTTTGGAATATCTGTATTTGTAGATACATATGTAGAGCTATGTTGGAGATGGGACCCATGCCTGAACATGAAATTCATGATATTTTAAATAATTTTGTGAATGAAACTAAGTTGGTGCAAAGGCTTCAGCACCTGAAAATTATCCACGTGGGCAATTTTGAATTTTGTAATTCCAGATAAGGCATGCTCAACCTGTACATACATTGGGGAAATCTCTGGTCATATCAATGAAGATAACACATAGGATTCCTGCCTATGTATCTCACCAATAAAATATATGAATATGAAGAAGGAAAATAGAAAATTATTTTTTGTATCATCCTGCATTTTCATTTTTACATTATTTCTCACTAGAAGGAAGGTTTCATACATTGTTACTGTTTATTTAAGTCATACATTTTCACTGTTTATTTAATTGACAGAGTTTGTGCCATCTGAGTTGTCAGGCTGAATCAATCTTAACTTGCAATTAATTTAATCATTGCTAGCCTACACATTTGCATGTCTATCTAAATGTCTCACTTTGCTGAAACTTTACACATGCTGTTATCATTATGCACTACATAGTTTTGCATTCAGTCTATTAAAACTTGTGCAATTCTTCAGTTGGAAAGGTTGGGAATTTACCATGAGCTCTAAGAAAGTGCTCCCAGTACTACAAGGATAATCCCAGGATAAAAGCAGGATCAACTGTTAAGACTGAGCTTTTAACGGAATATATAAGTTTTTTTTTTCAAAAAAATGTATTTTTGTAAAGGCACCAAATTTAAAGGAGCTTATTTCAAAACTGATTCAGTTGATCGGTTTGAAATTTGAAAAGGATAATTCTTTCTTTTGTGGTTATCATTTTGCAATATTTCATTCAGATGTGTGAAAATACCAAAGAAGAAGAAGAAGAAGAAGAAGAAGAAGAAGAAGGTATAATTTCTCTGATTTCTAATTACCAGTCCATAGGAGACTGGCAAATTTGGATATTTCAACCTGAGTTGAAATTCAGGACCAGTTTTGGAGTGGATCAGATATGAACTTATGTTGGCTGGATCAGTGCTGCATCTGAATTGCTGAAATTGACTCTGAATTGAATTGAGTGACCCTTGTACAGCCCTAGTTAAAATTTCACCTTGCTTCAACAGTATTTGAATGACATTCTCCATTCCACTCATACAACATTTCTATGAGCCATAGAAACCGTGAAAGGTAATTGTAACGAGACCAGTTTTGATAGCAGCACAGATCTATTTCCTTTATTCCTAGCCCACTCTCACCAATGTATTCAAGGCTGCTTATTCCTTTACCCTTATACTTATTCCTTTACCCTTTAAACATTTATTTTTACATTATTTTTTTCAAATAGAAATTAAATGTAAGTAAGAGATAAAATCAGTTTTATTTTTCAATTTGTTCACATGTATGGAGTTTCACTTATTTCATTTCCACTCATTTAAATGGCATTTCTTTCATTTTTTTAATTGTTAAGCATCTAGTTGTTTTCATTTTATTTCATTTTTGTGGATTTTAGAGAAGACTCGGGTACTCTACTGCCAGTTATAACAAGTGTTTTTCTTCCAAAAGGTATCAAGGTTCAGTTTTGGTTTTAACTAGAGGAGAACCACTGAATTGCTGAGAATTGGTGCATCAACACTTACATAAGTTGCATAGGTTCATGAAACCACTAACAATTGGGTTGAAATTTAAAAGCATTTCACTATGTTAGGGTGCACCCGGTTCAATGATTATTTACAGCATTTGGTGACTAACTAGCTATACAGAAAGGTCATTTAATGAAGCATATTTGTGCTGTACCTATAAAATGTGAAGTCATTTTAAAAACATGTATCTGTCCAAAAGCCAGAGCTTTGGTCTGAGTTCTAGTCGGACTGGTCCACTATCCACACAGACTACTGCCAACATTTATTTCCCCCTATATTCATCAGCACAGGGAAAAGGGGTGGGTTGGATTTGTGTTGCTGCTGTCACTGTTATCAGACAGCCATAAAGCTCCATGAGAACTCCTGGTCATCACAGGTGACAGCATCTTGACTACACTTTCCTTGTTGTGTGAGAACCTCTCTTGATGCCAGCATCTACAATGACCAGGAGTTTGCATGGAGCTCTGCAGCTGACTGGGAATGGTGGCAGGGACAAGGATGGTAAAGGAGATGGTCCAATGGGTCTGATGCAGTCTCAGCCTGGCTTGATGTCTGGACTCTGCTCCATTACAGCCACAGGCTGGGGACTCCGTGTGGCCACATCTCAGGCCATTTCTGCACCAGACTGGCACTAAATTAAGTGGCCAATGTAAATGAAACCTAAGTGGCTTCTATTCTTTCAACTTCTTCACTCTGACTGACTCCACTAAAAAAGTGGCCTGAACAATACTGGCTATATGTATAGACTTATTGTCAGCATTATTGTGTCAAATAGGGACATGTTATCACCCCAGCTTTATTTTCTATCTTCATCGCTATGATACTTTATCTTGTTAATGGGAAGCTTCCCACCGGCATGGAAATCACCTATTGAACAGATAGCAAGCTATTTAACTTCAGCACACTGAAAGCCAAAATCACAGTCTCCTGACTTTGAGAGCTGTTCAGCAGTGGAACTCTCTGCCCCGGAATGTCCTAGAGGCTCCTTCTTTGGAGACTTTTAAACAGAGGCTGGATGGCCATCTGTTGGGGGTGTTTTAAATGAGATTTTCCTGCTTCTTGGCAGGGGGTTGGACTGGATGGTCCACAAGGTCTCTTCCAACTCTATAATTCTATGATTCTATTATTCTAAGGTTACAACAGCATCTGTTATAGAACTCCAATATGCTGATGATAATGTAGTCTGTGCGCATTCGGAAAAAGACCTACAAACCACTGTAAACACATTTGCAGAAGCATACGAGAAGCTCGGGCTGTCATTGAACATTGAGAAGACCAAAGTGCTCTTCCAGCAGTCACCAGTCAATCCCTCTGCAATGCCAGAAATACACCTTAATGGTGTAACATTAGAAAATGTTGACCATTTCCACTACTTTGGCAGCCACCTCTCAAGAAAAGTCAATATTTACACTGAAATACAACACTGCCTGAGCTCTGTGAGTGCAGCATTTTTCCAAATGAAGCAGAGAGTGTTTGAGGACTGGGACAGCAGTAGGGATACCAAGGTGCTTGTTTATAAAGCTATTGTCCTCCCAACCCTGCTATATGCCTACAAAATGTGGACTGTTTACAGACAGCACACTCAACTCCATTGGCGTTGCCTCCAAAAAATCCTGCAAATCTCTTGGGAAAACAGGCGGACAAATGTTAGTGTACTGGAAAAAGCAAAGACCACCAGCATTAAAGCGATGCTCCTACACCATCAACTCTGCTGGACTGGCCATGTTGTTTGAATGCCCAATCACTGTTTCCTAAAGCAGTTACTCTACTCCGAACTCAAGAATGGAAGATGGAATGTTGGTGGACAGGAAAAGAGATTTAAAGATGGGCTCAAAGCTAACCTTGAAAACTGTGGCATAGACATTGAGAACTGGGAAGCTCTGACTGGTACAAATGGAGGGCTAAAGGGAGAAACGTGTCAAGAGAAAGGCCGAGACCATCTTCCACCTGGAAAACAATGTCCTGACTGCAGGAGAACATGTGGATGAAGAATAGGGATCCACAGCCACCTTCGGATCCACCAGCAAGACAATACACGTGGGATCAACGAGGGATCACCTAAGTAAGTGCAAGCATTACTGGGAACATGTTGTAAGTAAAGCACTCACAATGAGAGCAAAAAACATATGAAAAGCCCTTCTGGATCAGACCAGAGACTAATCTAGCTCAGCATTCTGTTCTCATGGTGTCCAAACAGACATCTTTAGGAAATTCAAAAGAAGAACATGAAGACACACATCATCTATTCAGATGTGATTCCAGGAATGTTGACTGCTGCTTTATATGTGTGCCATATTCGTGAAACCAGTCGCTGCAATCTTACTGGTAATTCATAAAAACACCCTACTTCATCAAGAAAATAATGATTCTTCCAAAGGATCTCTATGAAAGGGTTCTCCTCCTCCATATGATAAAGTTTGCTATCATTTCAGGATGTACCAACTAAACTGAGAATGCTGTAACAGGTTCAGTCTGATGAAATAATACTGCATTTCTCCCATAGTTAAATTGAATGTAACATAGAAGTTCAAGCTGCAGGACTAAATGTTATTCCCCCAACAATGATCAGTTTTTGCTGGAAGCAGAGGATGACTGAACAGGAAACAGAAGATCTATAAACATCCCACTTTCCAGCAACTTCATCTCCGGCCATGCAGCGGAAAGACCAAGGTTGGCTTGGCGACAGAAATTGGCACTCTTCTGTTAAACTGGCAGAACAATTAGCTTGCATTCAATCAGCTTTCGCTTTGCAATAAATATTCCTTCCATCTTTTCAGGCAACACGAATCTCACCTCTCTCTCCCCTGCCCCCCCCCCCCCCCTCTTGATTTGGAGCCTCACATGCCACTGTCCCAAAGGAGTCAGTCTGTGTGGCAGCTGCTGCATGTTCAGCTGGCTTCATATGCAGTCACCCACTGTGTGAAGTTGCTAGGAGAAGGTGAATAGTCTCAATTAGAGCACGCTCCTTCAATAGCAACCTGTAGAGCTCTCTAATTTCCTTTTACGCGGGTGATCTGCACTCACCAGTGCCAGCAGCTTTCCATTGATTCATCTCACAAGGCATTTCTTTTTGTTTGTTCTTCAAGGAGCAATTCAAGATCCACTCAAAAAAAGACGAAAGCGGCAGTATTTAGGCAGATGCTTCCTTTCGCAGGGCGGGTGCGGACTTGGGATTGGTTTATCCCACCTGCTTCCTGATTGCATTTTGTGCTGAGAACGGGCATCTTCCCCTGCCTCCTGGACCAGTTAAGATGATCAGCCAGAGATTCCTGGACATTTTGAGAGCAACTAAACTCAAGCGACTGAACTGAGACAAGTGGTGAAAAGTGTGTAGGAAGGAGCGGGGGGAGGACAGAGCAGTGAGCGGTACATTTTCTGCTTCACTGGATTAATCTTTGATTTTGAGGTCAGGAGAGCTGTGTGCTTAAGGGGCTGGTGTGGCAGTGGGGAGGGGGGGCGGACAGTGAGAGTGCGGATTTGGCTAGCCAAGTGAATAAGCAATCGAAGCAGACGCTTCCCTCGGCCCTTCTGTAATCCTGATAGGTTTCGAGAGAGATGAGAGCAGCTGCTACCTAACATGTGTGGATCGTCTGACATCTGTGCTGGACTGGAGAAGGCTTTCCCTCTCTGTTGCTGCTGAATCTGACACCAATTCTGTCACTGCCGCGGGACAGTGGCCACCATGGGCTCCACAGGTACTGAGAGAAATGAAGGAATGGACAGCGCTCTGCTGAAGTATCCGATAAGAGGGCACACCGAGAAAATGTGGCAACGTCTGAAAGGGATGTGAGTAAAGCACCTCTCCACTTTATTGGCTCCTGCCTTTCCAAGGCAGTTGTTCTTTCAGAACATGATGAAGGGAAAAAAATGCTTTGGCAGACTGTTTAATAGTGCTGCTTAGTAAGTCATTGGGCAATAAGCTGGGGAAAAATGTAATGTGTTGTTGTGGGTCTTTTTGTTGTTGAAAACACAATATACATTGCACAAGGTATGTCTGGATAGTATGAAACTACTGTCCACTTTCTTAGCAAATTTGCCTCTTAGACACTGGGTTTTTTTTTCATGTCAGGAGCAACTTGAGAAACTGCAAGTCGCTTCTGGTGTGAGAGAATTGGCTATCTGCAAGGACATTGCCGAGAAGACGCTCGGATGTTAGATGTTTTTGCCACCCTTGTGAGAGGCTTATCTCATGTCCCTGCATAGGAAGCTGGAGCTGACAGAGGAAGCTCAACCCACTCTCTGTTGGTCAGCAGTCCTGCCAGCACAAGGGTTTAAGCCATTGCACCACGGGGGCTCTGGCACTGAGTGTGATGATACTTTTTCTCCCCATGTGCTAGGTGACTGGTGTCAAGATTTCTGGAAGAAACAAACACTTTCTGTAGTGAAACTAGGTGTCTTGGGACAGGTTGGTGATAGGTCTTTGCAAGTTTACGCATGTAGGATACCATTTAAAACATTTGTGGGTGAGGCTTGTCCAGTATTTCCTTCCTATTCAAAACAATGCTTCTCTCTTCTCTGCTCTGCTTTGCTCTGCTCTTCACTTCTCTTCTCTGGCATATAGTAAGCTCAGAAGTCATTTCATGGATTCTTTCAGACCAAGATTTTCCCAGCTGATTTATTTGTGGTGATTGGTGTGCATGCGTTCACAATGAATAAATAAGAGAAATAGGCTCAAGGAAACATCACAGTGCACTCCTACCTCCATGACCATTAAGTGCATGGAGAAGACATGATGGGGTAACCTGCAGAGATCTTAGAAGGGATCAAACTGAACATTTTTGGTTGGACAGGATGTGGTGATATAAAGACTAATAAGCATGGAGGAGCTGACTCTTTAAAAGGGTCTCTTTTTTGCTATACATAATAACTTTCTTTAGAGAAGTTCATTTTTCCACGTTAGCAACCATATGGTGGTCTGTACCCAGAGTGAAGGCAAAAAAGCTATTTCATGCATGCAGGTTCATCTGTGGGGGTAACCATACTACTGCAGCATTGTTTACAGTGTGTGAATGTAACATTCGTGACTGTAATTCTCCAGTCTAATGCTTTGTAAGGAAATTGGTTAATTTGTGCAACCACAAAGTGCAGAGAATTCTGAATGAGATTTGAATTTCAGTCTGCTATCCAGAGGGAATCCTAAAACTAGAAACTTGACTAACTCATTTACATAGTTTACTAATAAATGTTTCAGTCTAAGAATGATGGGTCAGTTCTATGGAATCTTGGGAACTGTACTTTGGTGAAGCACCAGCATTATTTGGCAAAGAAGGTGAAAGACTAGGCTTGTGCAGTTTGGCTGGAAGATGATCTGTTTTTGGTATCCAAATTTCGTTGGGTACCCAGATCCATTTTTGGGAGCCTCCCGAAAATCAGTTTATGGAAAAATCTGTTTTCAGCTAGGCAGCCAAAAGATCTGGGAAGATCTGGTCCATTGGTGACAATGTGGAACTTATGTGGCTCCTCTATCTGGTCATGGGATTCTTCCCTTTCTTCCTTTCAAGGGGGCCTGGGTTTGAGGAATGGGGTTATGGAAGCATGTGCTGGGTGCTCCCGAATAGAAGGGAAGAAGCAGCTCCTGGCAGCCATGTGGGCCATTTTGGCTAAAAAAAAATGGTGCACCTAAATGCAGATGACGCCCAACTCTACTACTCCTTTCCACTTAAAGCCAAGGAAGCTGTACTGACCCTAAACCAGTGCCTGTCATCAGTAATGGACTGGATGAGGGCAAACAAAATGAAACTTAATCCAGACAGACAGAGGTACTTCTTGTTAGTCGGAAGGCAGATTAGGGAATAGAGATCCAACTTGTGCTGGATATGGTAACACTCCCCCTGAAAACACAAGTTTGCAGTTTGGGGGTCTTCTTGGACTCAGCACTGAACCTGGAGGCCCAGGTATTGGCAATGGCTGGGAGGGCCTTTGCACAATTAAAACTTGTGTGCCAACTATGCCCGTTCCTTGAGAAGCCAGATCTGGCCATGGTAGTACACACCTGTTACAGGCCATCTGGATTACTGTGATGTGCTCTACATGAGGCTGCCTCTGAAGAGTGCTCAGAAACTTCAGCTGGTCCAAAGAACTGCAGCCAGGTTGCTCACTGGGGCTGGCTACAGGGAGCAAACAATCCTCCTGTTGCAGCAGCTCTGTTGGCTGCCAATCTGTTTCTGGACACAATTCAAAGTGTTAGTTATGATCTTTAAAGTCCTAGACAGTTAAGATCTAGTCTATTTGGCTGACCATATCCCCTTATACGAACTTGCTTGGGCCCTGAGATCTTCAAGAGAGGCCCTTCTCTCAGTCACACCTCCATCTCAAGCTCTGTTGGTGGGAATGAGAGAACAGACCTTTGGTGGCTGCCCACAACTCTAGAGCCCCCTTCTACCCAGGGAAACCAGAATGGCCCCATCCCTGCTATCCTTCTGGGGCAGCAGGGATGGGGCCTGCTGTCCAGAAGGCAGGCTTCCAAAGAAGAAGGTGTTTAAGACCATCAAGGGCTGCTGTGATTTTTTGATATGAGTTTATATGCCTTTATGGTTTTAACCTGGATTGTTTTAATACTAATGTTGTTTAATACTGTTTTAATAATTGTATATTTGTATATTTTAAGTTGTACTGAAATGTTTTTAGTTGTGAGCCGCTTTGAGTTTCTGTATGGAGAGAAAAAGCAGGATACAATACAATACAAAACAATACTTTATTATGATCAAAGTACAAAGCAGGGCACAAGCATCCTGGAAAGGGAAACACAGCTCCAAAGTGAAGCAGTTATTAAAAAGCAGATTAGAAAACAGTTTAAAATCACAGTTTAAAACACAGGCTAATGTAACAGGTATGGAACCGGGGGGGGGGGGGGACTGATAGGGGTCAAAACATTTAGGGGGGCACTAAAGGGGAAGGGAGGGGCACATTACAAGTCTAGTAGCATTTTAGCTATAACACATTGCTCTAACTGCATTCCCAGCAGGGTATTGCTTTATGGGGTCAATCATCATCCATCTAATTTTAAGTGCTGCAGCACAAAACTTAGCAACACTATAAGTTATTATAGTGCTAGAGTCCGAAAGCAGGATATAAATAAACATAATAAATAAATAAATAATACTTGTGGGACTGGTACCCAAGGTTTCACCAACCTGCATCAGACAAAGTATGTCCTCTTTAGAAATTATCTAGGTCCTCCAGGCGATATTATGATAGACTTCCACCGGAATCTCCATAGAATTGTGCTGATGATCTAGAAAATGCCTAGAAAAGATACCTCTCTAAGAATTTTCAATATATTCTAGGGTGACTTGAATACTTTTAGTATTCTTGTTATAGTTTTATATTATGTGTTAATGTTTTTAAATGTTTTATGGTGTTTTTGGGCATCGAATCGTTGCCATTGTAAACTGCCCTGAGTCACCTAAGGGCTGAGAAAGGCAGTATAAAAATATAGTAAATAAATAAATAAACAAACTGCAAGTTGCTTCTGGTGTGAGAGAATTGGCTGTCTGCAAGGACATTGCCTAGGAGATGCCCAGATGTTTTGATGCTTTACCATCTTTGTGGGAGGCTTCTCTCATGTTCCCGCGTGGGGAGCTGGAGCTGACAGAGGGAGCTCATCCATGCTCTCCCTGGATTTGAACCTCCATCAGTCTTCAGTCCTGCTGGCACAAGGGTTTAACCCATTGTGCCACCGGCTGCTCCTGTTTTCTAGGGTGATTGCAAGTCATTAATATCAGTAGGGTTCTCTATTATCCAGAGTTTCTGCAGTTCAGGAACGTATTACATTTGGATACAGATGTATAGTATACACCTGTATTAGGGATATAGAAATCATTCAGTCTAAATTTTATTATATGCATCCAAATACTACCTCATTTTCATCATTTTGTTTTGAGTTGAAAGACGTTCCTTGTGTCTTTCCATTTTATTCATTCCCATTTTAAAATGAGTGTACAATATGATCACACTTCATTTCTCAAAAAAGCCCCAGAAACCTGTGAAATATGCAAATTCTTGAGGTGCATTTCCACTCATTCTTGGGCAGTGTGAAAAAGGCTGCTTTTCTCGAGAAGGTGAGATCCAAGGGAGTCCTTTCCCAGCCCTCATCCCTATGCACCTGGAGCATGTCTGCTTCTTCCAGCAGTCTCATCAGGAGAGCAAAGGACAGCCATAACTGTGAACTGTGATGCTCACAGCAGCTATTTACTAATCACAGTTTCTTCCCCGGAGTCCAGCAGTTCCTGTAACTCAGTGGCAATTCTACTGTATATAGCAAAGTCCCATGCAGGCTTATTGGTGATCTGGGAGGTGAGAATGTGACAGCTTCTTCTACAGCCTGCAAATTGGTTTAAACACATCTTTTAACATCTCGGGTCAGTAGCTTATTTTACAGCACTCAGGGAGAAAGAAGAGAAGTGTTGCTATCTTAATAGCTATAGCCTTTACCTCTAACAATTAATCCCTGTTCTTTGCTTGTCAGCATTTCAGTTCTAGGCATGCTTCCATTTAAGATTATATATTAGTGCAAAACAGACATTCTTTCTAATGGAAACAAGCAACTTAAGCCCTGCTGACATTGAAGATATGTTTTTAGTCAGCATTCCCCAGCCCTGGGTCCTCCAGATGTGTTGGGTTATGACTCTGCAGATAGCACTATGCTTAATAGCCTGTTGCCTGGGAATGATGGGAGTTGTGGTCCAACACCCTAGAAGATATAGAGTTGGGAAGAGTTTAGGTACATAATTTTGTTCTTCCGTGGCAGGCAATTTTGTTCTTCAGTAGCCGGGGGGGGGGGGGGGGGCTTGAGGGGCTTCAACCCCCCCCCCTCGAAATTCTCATGGTGGTCCGCGGGAAGGCCTTACTGGTACATTATTTAAACTGTTATGTTTATTCATATCATGATCTGATCACCATGCTCAATATATCTCATATGCATGGGGGTATTGGGGTAACGATACAAAAGGTTTGCTAGTGTAGACCATCTTTCACTCAGACTCAGCCCCCCCCCCAAATCAAACTCAGCCCCCCCTCCCCGAATCAAAATCCTGGCTACGGGCCTGTTCAGTGGTTAAAAAAGGTTTTTGTGAGGTTTTTTTCCAATGTAATTTTTATTTGATTTGATTCATATCACACTTTCCCCCCAATATGGGAACTAAGATAGTTCACAACAAAGATTCAGGCAAAATGCAGTACAAAAATTGTATTTTTTAAAATCTAATTCTTTAAAAAGTAGCATTGCCTTGAAATTGCTTTAAAAGCAGTCAGGGCAGACTAGATAAGAAAGCACAGCAACCCTTCTCCTAATCCTTCAAAAGGAAGAAGTTCATACTCTGAAGCTTGTCTAAGTAAAAAAAAGATCTTTGCCTCCTTCTAGAAGGGAAGTAGTGAGATAGCCAATATACTCTCCTCTGGTTGGGACCCCCATTGTCTGAGAGCAGCCACAGAAAAGGCCCTCTCACATGTCTCCTCCATCCTAAAACATGGGCAGATAGATGTAGGGAGATATGGTATTCTGGCCCCAGTGCTTACGTTTTAGGGCAGGGGTCCCCAGACTAAGGTCCGTGAGCCAGATGCAGCTCTCCAAGGTCATTTACCTAGCCTCTGCCCTAAACTTTCTACTTAGGGTCTGTTGGGAATCAGCCTGTGTTTGTGTTTCATGATGCTTAGGATCATGATGCTCTTGATGTGGTACATGATGAGGGAAATGATGGTGCTGAGGCTGAGGTGCAAGATGGAGATGGTTTGGCCAATGATTTTCATGCAGACAATGACAAAGAGGCTGCAGTGCAAAGGGCAGTTTCTCATGAGAATATTCCTGCTGGGCTTAAGGATGATGGTTTACTCCCTCTTTCTGTGAGCTCTCAAGATATGAGTTTGGAAAAAAAAATCTGACACCTGGAAATGTTAATGAGCAGCCAGAAAGGGAGTTGAAAAATAGGCGGCTAGAGTTCAGCCAGGATCAACAACAAACTCAACGTTTACGTCACTCCGAAAGGCTTCGTCAGATAAGAGGCAAGAGTGGGGGAAAACGAAACCAATTTTTGGGCTTTGGGATATAAGGTTTGCTTCAAGGGAAAGCCTGTTAGATCAGGCATCGTTAGAAAATCATGTTTATGTGCCTTGGAAATCCTATTCAAGGGGTCTTGTTCTTATAGAGATTTTTAGCAAGCAAAGTTTATTGATTAGTCCATTGACTGTATCAACATTAAAAACAAAAACAGAAGCATGCACAAATAGACAATAATCACTATCCTAAGACTCCCATAATAGTGAACAAACATTCAAACTTGATTAAGTTAAAAGATAATTAAAAATATCATCATTAAAATGCCAAGGTAAAATTTCACACCACAAAAATTAAAAACGAAGCATTTTGCTGTGGTCTAGAACCTTCTGGATTATCTTTGCAACCTGTTGATTCCTTTCTGGATAAGTACTGCCTTGGATTGTTTTTATATCTTTTGTGGACATTGCTTTGAATTACTGCATTTTACTGATCTTTTACATTTTGAAATTTTCCTATTTGAAATTTTCCTAATATTAAAAAATAGGGGAACTCCAGACAAGAAACAATCAGGGACAGCTAATCACCTTTCAACAAAGGATTTGGGTTTTATTTGTTCTAGGACCAATTTATTGATCTCAAATTTCCAAAGAGGTGATATGACTAAAAAAAAATGTTAGATAATATTTTATTGATGGGAAAATGTAACAACGTATATCTGTCACTTAAAGCTTGCTCTGAATATTGTGGTTGCATACTTATTTATTATCCCATCTGTCTCCCAGGGCTGGGATGCAAACCAGTATACAATAAAATTAAAAAGTTTCCAAAAATACATAGGACATTACTCAAATGAAATATAGATTAATCCCCTTACATGATTAACATGCCAGTTCAAAACACTAATTAAAATAAATTGAAACAACCAGACTAATAATAATAGATGTCACTGGCACATACTAGAGTTAAATGACTCCCCTAATCCATGCTACTATATATCTGTTTTTATCTCTCTCTTTTTTTAAAAAAAAAAAATCTTTTGAAATTGTGAAATCCCTTGCTATATTCTACATAAACAGAAAAAAGAGAGAACTTCTACAAATCATTCTCCACATTACTCTTCCTAACACCATGCTATAGAAGGTTTTCCTCTTCCTTCGTGAATTACCAGAACCTTCTTGGCACCATTTCATATATTTGATGGTGTATGTATAATTGACAAAACTCCCCAGTAACTAATTCCTCCCTCTTTATGCTCATCCAAGCAGAAATCAATCCTGACTTCTCATGAGAGGGCCAAAATGACTAAACTGAGCCTATTGTACTCAGACATACGATGAGATGACTCATTAGAAAAGACTATAATGCTCACTAAAGCGGAAGCACAAACCCCCCATTACAGGTGGATTGACTGGAACAAGGAAGCCACAGCACTTTACGTACGAGGTCTTTGCAGGGTTGTTAATGGCAGGATGTCTCCCATTCATAGGGTTGCTGTAAACTGAAACTGGCAACTAACCACAAATATTGCATCCATTTCTACAATCCAGTGAGAGAGGTCCAGTAGGTGATGTAAAGATCCTCAGAGTCAAAGCATTTTGAAAGATGATATAGATCCTTTCCAAGCCTGTTCCATAAAGTTGCGAGCAAGAAATAGTAACTGTGGTTTCAAAATATATTTGACTCAAGGACTAACTCAGATGGGATGGGGATAATTCTTGGTTGGGTACAAGTTTCAGTACAGTGAATTTAGTAATTTTGCCGATAAATATACTGTTAATCTAACTATTTGAACTGCTTCTCTCCCATCTCTAGTTCAGGATAAGGTTCCCCTTTGACATTAAGTCTAGTTGGGTCCAACTCTGTGGGGTGGTGCTAATTTCCATTTCTAAGCCAAAGAGTTGGCATTGTCCATAGACACCTCCAAGGTCATATAGCCAGCATGACTGCATGGAGCAGCATTACCTTCCCGCAGAAGCAGGACTTATTGATCTACTCACATTTGCATGTTTTCGAACTGTTAAGTTTCCAGAACTAGTTCAGGATAGGTACTGTATTTTTCAGTGGAAGATGCCAGTTCACCTTCCCTTTTGCAACGGAGTCCACCGGCTCCCATCCTATGATGTATAGGTACTTCCTGGGGGACTCCATCACAAAAGGGAAGGTAAATTGGCATATGCCGCCACAGCAGCAACACAAGAGGCTTCCTGTGCTCAATGATCAATGGGGGAAATCAGGCAGCAGATGCTTCCCCTGTGGGATGAGCCAGGTGATGTGGGGCAGGGGACAACTTCCCCGTGCTGGGTAATGTTAGATTCACCACAATGCATGGCAATTTTGGCCAGTATGATGAGGTCCATAATATACATATAATACTGGAGTATGCCTCTTTTTGTCTGTAAAGGGAGGAATGTACTACTTTTCTGCAATGCCCCCTCTTCCTGGCAGTTTATTGTGTGATATTTCTTATTTAAATTGCTTATGTAATTTTTACAACATGGTATTATAGCATATTGATAGAGCTTCAACTGGTAGGCTTTATCTATGAAATGCTGGGATTTCTAGTATTCTGAATTTCTTGGTGTAAATCGTTCTAAAAATATGGTACATTTTGGAACTGCAGGTGCTTTTGTATATATAAATAAATATTTTTTTCTTTTGGTGGTACTGTGTGTCTTACAATTGATGGTGTCTTAGAACCGAAGAAATACATTTATTTAGAATGCTCTGCCACTGCGTCTGCACGCTAGAACATGTAAGTAGAGAAAGAATATTTGAAAAGATTTTCAAAACAATCAAAAACATATTTTTGAGGGTTAAGAAACGCTGATGAAAAGAATCATGGGCTGATGAGTATCTTCACCATTTGGGATTTATTATATATGCAATATCTACATGACTATTTTGTGCAGAAAAAGGATATTATTTTTTTTGCATGGGGCACATAGTCTTCTGCACAGAAAATAATATTGCTGCAGCTACTTCTGTGTGGTTTATTTAAGGAGTATGATACAGTTTACGCAGCTACCCATATACAATGAGTAGGGAAAAAATGAGAAGAACAATTGAAAACATCACAACCCAAGTATATACTGAAAATTTCTTTTATGCTTGGAGAGGATCTGTGTTCTCCTTGACCTCACTGTTATTCTCTTCTTAAGAATCTGCAGTGTTATTTTCCTGCCAAGAAATCATATTCTAATTTTTCTGCAGCAACCAAATATTTGAGTCCAACAGCCAGTTGCTAAGCCATTATATCACTGCTGTCTCATCTCAGGCAAGTTCTTCAAGACATGGGCAGCTATCTGCTGGACAAATAGGCAGGAAGCATTTTGACAAACACCAGATAACAGTTGATCATCTCCGCTTTTGTTGGGCATAGTCGTGAGCTGGAATTGGTGCTTGGAGTCAGCTGACTGGGGATTGTCTACATGAGCCCAAAGCTCTGAAGTGGACTAGAATTTACTTCAAGAAGTACGTACAGTGACTTATGGTCCTTAACATAAGGTACATTGGGGCGAACCTATTTAACCCCCATGTTGTTGACAAATGCTCTGGAGTTTTGCTGAAACTTCAATACAGTCCTGCACTTCGGTCACAATGTGGACCACAAAGCAACTCCAACATAAACCTGTTTTCTGCTTTGGACTGGTCCCATTACAATTGGCCATTGTAGATTAACCCTATGTCATTGGCCATAGTGACAAATGTCTACTCAAGATAATTTTGCTGACTGAGATAGGGTTGGAAATTGCATTCCAACAGCAATTCCACATGAACAACTGGAGCATAATCTTGTGTATTCTACCACTGC
This sequence comes from Anolis sagrei, assembly GCF_037176765.1. Classification (NCBI taxonomy): domain Eukaryota; kingdom Metazoa; phylum Chordata; class Lepidosauria; order Squamata; family Anolidae; genus Anolis; species Anolis sagrei. The sequence continues at coordinate 187,457,592 of NC_090021.1, forward strand.
ACTTTCTGTCTAATTGGTATCAAACCAAGTTCAAAGTCTTGTTCCTGGCATCAGAAGTGATGTATAACTTGGGACTGGGGGTTGTACTATGCCTTATTTGGTTTGTAAACAGAATGGCAGTAATAGTAGTATGGCAGCTCTGTTGAATAACAATAACAAAGGCGAAGGGACAGAATTAAGTTGATTCAACAAGCAATTCCAACCTCTTGTATATACAGTCAGGCCTCTAAATTTCTGGGTTAAGCATTCACAAATTAGATGATTAGCAGATTAATAGATTAATGTATACATAGAAATAAGTGCCGTTAATTCGTATTTATACTATATTTTTGCATGAGGTTCAACTGAAACAATGTGAGCTTGGTCAGAATGTGGGGTGAAAGGATGCAAATCATTACTAATGTCATGTGTCAGGATAGTGACCAATACAATATGAGTATATTTTGTTTGTAAGTGTAGATGGGCCCTAAGTCAGAAGGAAGAGCCATATAGATTAAGCAGACTAAGGTCAGTCAGGGAACCTGAGGGGTTCTACCTCTCACCTGCTTCTTACTTGGACAACCACAATCAACTTGAATGTGAGCTAAGCTGCATTTCCAACAACTAAGGACTTTATTGCATCATGTCATTATCCCACACTATTAGTGTGATCAGAAATAGTGGTATCTTATTTAGTATCGCATGACTCCATGTGTCACACAACTGCAATACTTTAGTAGTCCAAGGTCTCGTGGCTGCAGTTCCGGTTTAGTGGCTGAATTTGGCCCTCCGCGGTTCCATTAATCTAGTTTGTTTTTTAAAAAGCCTTTCAAGAAAAAGTCACAATTCCAGTAAAATGTTGCAAAAAATAAATTGAATTAAATCCTTCTTTTACTATGGGGGAATAATTAGAGAGGAGAACAATCCTTCTGCTGATGTCACTTCTGTGTGAGCACGTCAGCACAGAAGCTGCTAGTGATAATTGCAATAGGTAAGTTGCAGCATTGTGGTGCAATCTGGGACTATTGATGAATTTTACTGTCAATAGCAGGGGCAAAGTTTCCCATGAGGAAATGGGTTGGGGTTGGAATAGTGTGATTGGAACAGTCAACAAAGGTGACAGTCCTGTTTCTATGCACATTTGCCACCTCCATATAATAAAGTTCGATGACAAAAAAAAACCACTGCCTTATAGCTGTGTAAACAAAAAGTGTTGGAATTCTCCCCTTTACTTGTAGCACAATGGTGATTGCAGCACTGGAATGGTGTGATTGGATACTGGCCATTGTATTATTGTCAGTATGTCAATGTTGTTGCTTCATTTCCCCTTTTGTTCCTATTTATTTCTGATTGTTGTAGATGTTGGTGGTGAGGAAGAAGAAAGTGTTTGTGAAAACAAATTTAGACAAGTCCATAAATTACTGGATTTCCATCCACTCTGATGCATGCCTGCCCAAGAGAGAGGGGCCCTGAGTTCTGTTGGATGTTCTCCCAGGAAATGTGCCTTGAATTTCCACCTTTTCCTTGCCAGGGCTCCAGTCCCTTGAACAGCTGCATTGGCAGGCAGAAATCCAAAAAACTGACATTATTCCCAGCACTGCAGCTCCTGAATTAGGAAAAAGTTCAGCCGTTGGATTTTTGTTTGTCAGACAGTGGCTAAACGCACAGGAAATCTGCCAGAAAAAGACAGCAATTTTTTCTTACTCCATGCAGTTGTATTCTTTTACTTGCTCAAAGCTTTGATTCTGCATGCTAAGCCACTTTCTTGAGATTTATTTTGGGTTAGGATAACATTTATTTCCTCTTTCCCCATCTGATCTTTCTAATTCTCATCATCATCATCATCATCATCATCATCATCATCATCATCATCACACCATCACCACCACTTCCACCGTCACTACCATCACTAAATGCCTTTACATTGTAGAATCTTTGCCGTTTGACACCACTTTAACTATCATGGCTCAATGCTATGGCATCCTGGTAATTATAATTTGTCAAAGCACAAACAATCTTTAACAGGGAAGGTGAAAGATCTCATAAATCTGTGTGCAAAACACACACCACCAATGCATTCTGCAATGCACATTTAAGGATATATAGTACATTTTAAAAGTTGCTAGAAAGTTTGAATTAAGCTAAATAATGCACAGCAGCAGATTCCAGCTGGAAAGTGAAATGGGCTCTGCAAAAACTGGAATGATTTAGATTGCCAGGAAAGGGCAGGTAATTCTTAGTTTTGTTTTTAAAATGTAATTTTTACAGTGGTGGTGGTGGTAGTAGTGGAGAGTAATGGATTTTTGTCTTCATATTTTAACACAACTTGAGTGGTTTTGCATACTCTGAATATTAATAAAGGAGGGGATGCTATGTGCTGCTCCTCTTCTTGTGCCAGACCTCCTCTGACATCTCTGCTACATAGTTTGACTTGGCAATTTGGCATACACCCAGTTGTATCACAACTGCAAGCATAAACAAAATCATGTTTTATGATTTAATAGATAATTATATGTTATTGTTATGTTAGGTTTCTGTATGTGAGGCATTAAATTTTGCCATAATTATGTTGGAAACCACTTTGAATCCCCCGCTGGGGTGAAGTCAATAAATAAATAATAATAAATAAATTATATCACACTATGTGCATTTAATAAGATTTTACGAACAAAAATACTGTATTGCACTGCTGTTAATATAATAGAGAGTGAGCATGGGGTTGTGGTTTGAACAGTGGACAACAATTCTGAATTTTGAAGTTGGATATGTTCAGCTTCTGTAGTTGCATATAACATTAAACTGAGACAGTTACAAAGAAAGGATATCTCACTTCTTCCCCAAATGATAGTACAAAGATAACTATTAGTTTGATTCACAGGCTTTTATGGCCGGAATCAGTGGGCTGTTGTAGGTTTTTTCGGGCTATATGGCCATGTATGCCTCTAGAACATGGCCATATAGCCCGAAAAAGCCTACAACAACCTATTACAATTCTGCTTTTGATTTTGGGTTATAATTTTTTCATGTTCCAAAATCCACTTTTTAATTGAACATAACACAATGTGTTTCTCTTTGCAATCAACAAAATAAATCTTGCTATCATTTTCAGGCCTTGTTATGTCATTGTCTGTATGGAATTAATTCCAGCACTCATCGTTTTATCAGATATTACTCATTACTGTATCCTTGAACAAAGCCATTGGGGAAAAACTTGAAAACAGAGAAGACTTGGCTGGGTTGTTTGTCTATTACAAAGAAAGCATACTTTAAAGATGACATGTATTTTAACAGTTAATAGCATCCAGTCACTATTATGCATCTTTTGTGGTGTACAGAGAGTGAGCGAGCAAGGTATCCATTTTAAAATGGCCCTAGCCACTGCAAGAGCTGAGATAAGCATCAGAGAGGTTTTGTTTTCCTGCAAAGTAAGAAAAATACGCTAGTCTCTGATATGGGCATTTCTTCATAGATGGCTGGCAGCCTCTTAATTTAGCAGAGGATTCATTTCCCCTTCTAAGAAGAACAGGAAGGCAGTAGAATACCAGTCTCAGGAGATGAGTCATAAATGGGAATCAATATAAAGATGGTACTTCCCTCTCCTTTGCTTCTGCTTCTCTCAGATTCTGCCAAAACATTCAGTTCATTTCTATGCCGTAATGTGTTGTTCTAGCCACCATTTCGTTCTTTTTGCAATAACAGGTCTTCCTATTTGGTTTTTGACATCGAAGGCAAAGGTGAACTCCCTCTGAACAAATCTTGCCAAGACAACACTTGGATAGTTTTGCATTGGGGTCATTGTAAGACAAAAATGACTTGAAGAAACTCAAGAAGGAGGAGAGGAAGAAGGAGGAGGAGGAGGAGGAGGACAACAACAGAAATAAATGTCCCTTTCTTCCTTGCCATTAGTCTCAATTGTAAATTTTGGATATGAAACTAAAAGAAAACAGGGAAATGGGAAGGTAAAACATTTCGCAAAGGATACTACCTAAAGATGCAGACTAAAGATGCAGACTTTTCAACAGAAGTTCAAAAAGCGTTTATCTCAGTAAACAGTAATCTGGGTAGTAAAGGGAAGTCTTTTTTCCACATTTCATCTATTGGTTGTTCATTTCTCATTCTCACCTGACTTTACTCCGTCACCATTAATTTGGGCTTTTGAGCTCCATTAATTTGGATAATTTGTTTTAATAAAAGAGATATAAAATCTCTAACAGGATCTTTACAGTGGAATCTATTTTGATGATGGTCAAAAGATGTCTTCACAGAAATAGATCTCAGGTACTATTTTCTGCTGGGATTCTGGAAATTTTAAACACTAGAAAGACACCTAATTATTTATCTGTATATGTACATAATGCTTGGTGGTACATTCGTCCTCAACAGATGCATGTAGTATGAAAACCCCAACCAGACATAAGTGATTAAAAAACCCACATTGAAGTCAGTGTAACCTAGAATGAAGCCCTTTCTTCTCTACCATATAATCCAGTTTCTGATACCAGATTATCTGCTTTGAACTCGATTATTGGACAGTGTAGACTTATTTAATTCAGTTCAAAGCAGATAATCTGGGATCAGATACTGCATTATACGGCAGTGTAGATCCAGCTTGAGATGTGCTTGTACGGACTGGTATGTATGTTTCTGAAGTCTGAAATCTTCAGTCACAAGGTGATAGCCGTCCTGAGTCCCTCTTCGGAGGTTGAGATAGGACGGAATATAAAAGCCCTAAATAAATAAATAGATTTTCTAAGCTACACCTTGTTTTGGATAGCATTTGAAGCAGGGGGAGGAGTTCAATGGATAAGAATTGTAGACTTGTTACTCTTCCTAACAGCTTCTGTCAGCCCCTATCCTTATTGGTATGGAGGGTCTTCATGGAGCTACAAATGACAAAGACTATGCACGTGCCTAGTGAGCATGGCTTCTCTCAAATGTTTCAAACACAGACTGCCGGACTCTGACAAATGCATAGCTTTGGTTGAACATGTTGGCATTATCAAACCGCAAGCCATTCCAGTCTGTATGAAATTAGATACTGTTCAATTTTCCACTGAAATTATATTTTTCCAGGAAAAATCTTGAACCCCCAGTACCCATCAGAAGACCCTTGTTGTAGTTTATTCGTTCAGTCGTCTCTGACTCTTCGTGACCTCATGAACCAGTCCATGCCAGAGCTCCCTGTCAACTATCACCACCCCCAGCTTTTTCACAGTCAAGCCAGTCACTTCAGGGATACTATCCATCCATCTTGCCTTTGGTCGGCCCCTCTTCCTTTTTCCTTCCATTTTCCCCAGCATCATTGCCTTCTCCAAGCTTTCCTGTATTCTCATTATGTGGCCAAAGTACTTCATCTTTGCCTCTAATATCCTTCCCTACAATGAGCATCATTTCCTGGAGTATGGTCTGGTTGGATCTTCTTGCAGTCAAGGCACTATCTGAATTTTCCTCCAGCACCACAGTTCAAAAGCGTCTATCTTCCTTCGCTCAGCCTTCCTTATGGTCCAGCTCTCACATCCATAGGCTACTATGGGGAATACCATTGCTTTAACTATGTGGATCTTCATTGCTGGTGTGATGTCTCTACTCTTCACTATTTTATCGGGATTGGTCATTGCTCTCCTCCTAAGAAGTAAATGTCTTCCGATTTCCTGGCTGCAGTCCATAAAATGCCATTTTAAAAACAAAATCCTATTGTCCTCTGAGAAGCTTGCCGGCAATGTTACATTTCTGGTCACATAACTTGGGGCCAGAAATGATATCTAGAAATATGACATCATCAGCAAACCTCTCTGGGGGGGGGGGGGGGGATGCTTGTTCACAGTGATGCAGTGGGTCGGTTGGAAGTTTTTTTGTGTGTGTGTCAGAAGTAACTTGAGAAACTGTAAGTTGGTTCTGGTGTGAGAGAATTGACCGTATGCAAGAACATTGCCCAGGGGACACCTGAATGTTTTACCATCCTGTGGGAGGCTTCTTTCATGTCCCCACATGGGAAGCTGGAGTTCAAAGATAGAAGTTCACCCCGTCTTGCGGATTTGAACCATTGACCTTCAGGTCAGCAGTTCAGTCGGCACAAGGGTTTAACCCATTGTGCCACTGCAGCTCCCCTGTTGGAATTGTGGACAGTGGATTGGCCCTGGTTCAGCTATCCACACATCTGAAACTCTGGTAATTCTCCATAACTTCCTTGATCCAAACTAATGGATTTGCAAAGCTTCTGCTGTTAATTGAGCTATGTGGTGTGTAGACTTCCTGCAGTGAGCCCCCATTGTAGTCTATGCAGTATAGTACTTGGGACCTCATCAGATAGTCTTCAGGCTCCGTTTCCATGTGCTTAGGAAATGGATCCCCATAGGAGTCACATAGAAGCCATCAGATGATGGGGGAGTGCAGTGAGAAGACAGGGAACGGCATTTGGGATGGCTGGTCATCCCTCAAGTTGGGAAACGATGGGAGAGAACAGATTAAGATGGTTTCCTCCGTTTCCCTCCACTCCATTTGATGAGGTCCTTGGAATCTTGTCTTCTTGTTATTATTTCTCAAATAAACTACAGTAGAACATGGATCTTGCCATTTATAACCAACCTGGATCATTGGTCAACTTCGCTTTTGTCTATCTTTATTTATTTCATTTTTTTAAACATTTTGATGCACTGCTTTCCAATGCCAGAATTACCTCTAAAAGAAACTGAAATAACAAAAATATCCACAAAACATCATAACAGCCATTCTTCCAAAGGACATTGCTAAAAGAACAACATAACAACAGTAATTGAGTTTTCTGAGGACCAGTTCCAGATCACAGACAGCTGGGCGAAACAAAAAATGTTTTAATTGATCTAAAATTCTTAATGTAGTGCTCCTGGCAGATGTGATCCAAAATGAATAAGAGGGGAGATTTGACAATCTTAGTCAAAGACCCAATTAAGTACACATGAAAATAAAGAATAATATTCCCAACATTGTGGTTTTATGCTGTTTGATATGTATCTCCAATTGATGTATGTACAAGTTGTCATTCAGAGAGAAATTTCAGCTGATGTTGAGTAGAATCTCTTCATGTGGCTCTAGGTGGAAAGCATAGTTTCACATAGCAGAGACCCTTTTACACTACAGAATGACAGCATCATGATTCTACCGAGGCAAAATCCTGTGAAATTGTTGGATTCGTAGTTTGTTCAAAGACACAGAGAGCTCTTTGACTGGGGATTCAAAATTCCCCTCCCTTAGTTTTCAGTCCCAGAATACCATATGTCGGAGAGCACAGTTACCTTTCTAACAGGAGGGAATGACCATGGGCCATTGGAGATGTGTGATAGCAGGAGTGATCATCCTGATAAGTTGCCAGAAATCTGTAATCATACAAATGTTGTGAGATGGTAGTTTTGGATAATAAAGTCCAGTAACTCATGGTCAGCTGATACTGCCTTCTCCAATGTTGACGCTATATCATATACTTAGGTAAAGGTAGTCCCCTGACATTAAGTCCAGTCATGTCTGACTCTGGGGTGTGGTGCTCATCTCCATTTCTAAGCCAAAGAGCCAGCGTTGTCCATAGACACCTCCAAGGTCATGTGGCCATCATGACTGCGTGGAGTGTCGTTACCTTCCCGCCGGAGCGGTACCTATTGATCTACTCACATTTGCATGTTTTCGAACTGCTAGGTTGGCAGAAGCTAGGGTTGACAGCGGAAGCTCACACCGCTCCCCGGAATCGAACCTGCGACCTTTCGATCAACAAGCTCAGCAGCTCAGTGCTTTAACCCACTGCGCCACCGGGGGCACCCATCATATGCTTAGCTCATGTTTAAAAGATGTACTCCCTCAAGTGGTAAAAGAATGTTTGTTGCAACTTTGTGCCTTTCCTCTTCAGTATTTAACATATTTTTATTTTATGATTGGTCATCAAAAGATAGGTCTAGCTACTTAATATATATGTATGTATGTACACCAAATTTGTATTTGCAAGGCATATGCATTCTCTACTTAGTTCTCTCAGGTCAAAACTGAGTGAGTAAAATTGAGATTTCAGTTCTGAACACCAAAGTGTTTATCAGAAAGAAAAGGGCGGAAGGAGACTGATGTTGGGGGTGTGATAATTACCCCCCTGGGAAGTGATACTTGCAAGTTGTGGGAGGCCATTGAGGAACAATTTTCCTGCAATCAAGATCTTTCCCCAGAGAGGCTAATAAGAGGGATGAGATTATTTTGGGAGCAATCATCCTGTTGAATATGTAATAAAGATTTTGATTCCACCTTGTAGAATCTCCAACTGTTTTGCGGATTTTGTTAATCAGAAGATTATATTTTTATACCTGCTTTGATTGAACTGAATGCTTATGAGCTACTTAAGAAAAAAGGAAGAGGCAGTGGTAAGTGAGATAAAAGATGGAGAGAAGAAACAATGCGGTAGAAAAATATAGAAAAAGTTTTCAACAGTAATCAATTATTGTTTAAGTTACTTCATATTTTACCCAAACCAATCTCTGGTGTATAAGTGAGCATCCTACACCAAACCTTCTACATACATTTACACTTTCAGTGTCATGAAAAATATGTGCCTTCAAAAGTAACAGCTGGAGTTTAGTGGAAAACAGTTACATCAAAGTATGCAGGAAGGGTTTATGTTATCATTAAAGTCAAAGAGTTGATAGATTTATTTTAATATGTACATTTTAAGAAAGACAAAGTTTGGTGAACATACCTGCAAAGAACAATATGTTCCTCTAGAGCAGTGGTTTCCAACCTCTTTTTGACCAGGGGACCACTTTCCAATGTTAGTACCAAAAGAGTTATGAATTAGTTTTTGTTCAACTTTAAAATCAGTTTGGTTGTTTGGGGTGCTGATTCAGAAAATTGCATTGGATAGACCACTACAGCTCTAGTTTCTGATACAGAACATATGCCATCCAGTAATTGCCAACTGCTCACCCACAGAAAACCATATTTAAGAATCTAGAGCTGATGTGATCTATCCAATTCAATTTTATGAATCAGCATCCCAAATAACCCCAGGAAAAGGCCTAAAAACCAAGACACCAAGGTGCCCCGCTTCCAGGCTCTGCTCAGGGGGAGGGAGGAGGAGAAGCAGCAGTCAGGAGACTTGTCACACCTTTCATGGGTTGTCAGCCTCCCCCTTCCCGACTTCTCCATTGCTTCAGCACTATAATAAGGTTTCGTGAGACCAGTCGCTCTCGTTGCAACAGTGTAGTAATGGTGAGGCAGTGGACCATATTTTAGTTCCTGGGGACCACTGGTGGTCTATGGACCACAGGTTGGGAACCACTGATCTAAAGTGTTCATATTTTGTTTTCCTCCTGCAAGTTCACCTTCAGAGGTTACAGTGAAAGTGGCATTATTTTGTCGTCATGCCTGAAATTAGTAAGTATGATATAAGGGAAATTAATGTTATAGATATAGGAATCACTCTGAAGAAAATAACAAGGAAACAAAATGGTAGGCTGAAATTCAGATTGCCATTGATTGTTGCAGTCATGGATGTGTAATCTAGAATTATATATTTGTAGCTGCTTCATATTCACAATCACTACATAGTTTCTATTTCCCCCCTCCCAACCTATTTTCTTGAACATGTCAGACACACATTCTAGACCAATGTTTCTCAACCTTCCTAATGCCATGATCCATTAATATAGTTCCTCATGTTTTAACATTATTTTAACATTACTTTTGTTGCAACTTCATAACTATCATTTAGCTACTGTTATGAATTTTAATGTAAATATCTGATATGTGGGATGTATTTTCATTCATTGGACCAAATTTGGCACAAATACCTGATATGCCCAAATTTGAATACCCGTGAAGTGTGTGTGTGTGTGTGTGGGGGGGGGGGGGGGGGGTTGATTTTTGTCATTTGGGAGTTGTAGTTGCTGGGATTTATAGTTCACCTACAATCAAAGAGCATTCTGAACTCCACCAATGATGGAATTGAACCAAACTTGGCACACAGAACTCCCATTACCCACAGAAAATACTGGAAGGGTTTTCTGGGCATTGACCTTGAGTTTTGGAGTTGTACTTCACCTATATCCAGAGAGCACTGTGGACTCAAACAATGATGAATCTGTACCAAACTTGGCACAAATACTCAATATGCCCAAATATGCATGCTGGTGGAGTTTGGGGAAAGTAGACCTCAACATTTGGGAGTTGTAGTTGCTGGGATTTATAGTTCACCTAAATCAAAGAGCATTCCGAACCCCACCAATGATAGAATTGGGCCAAACTTCCCACAAACCCTCCCATGACCAAAAGGAAATACTATGTTTTCTGGTGGTCCTTGGCAACCCCTCTGACACCCCCTCATGACCCCCCTCCAGGGGTCCCAACACTTAGGTTGAGAAACACTTCAAGAAATTAGAGGAAAAGAGATTCCATCTATATATTAGGAAGAATCTCTTGATGACAAAAGCTGAGCAACAGTGGAATAAGCTATTGCCATGGAGTGTGGTGGATTCTTCTTCACTAGAGGGTTTTAAACAGATGTTGAATGGCTATGTGTTGGGGGCGCTTTGATTGTGTATTCCTGCATGGCAGGCGGTTGTATTGTGTGGCTCTTGTGGTCTCTTCAAATGCTATGATTATATGAACTCAAATAGTTGCAAAACTCATGAGACATTTCAAAGAACTAATGCACACATAACAATGGACATGTTTGAAAATGGGAATGGCTATTGTGTGGGCAGCTAAAGAAGTATGCATACATATGAATTAGACAATGATGGGAAATGTAGAAGTTAGGTACAAGCATGTAAATAAATTTGCATTGTAGGAAAAATGTGTTAAATGTCAGTGAGGAACCCCCACCTCTACCCCATTCTTTCAACCCAGTGCAAAAGAAGAGGGAAAATGTTTAGGTGGGATCCTGCAAAATGCTGCTCTGTTACAACTGTTTTCAAATCCAATAGAACTTGTGGGTACATATGCTTTTTTTCCATTTCATGTTTCATGGGATCTATTAAGGATGGCTGTGGGAAGATGTTGACCCTCCAGGTGTTTTGTTCTATGCTCACCATGGTTCCTCATAATTGACGTGCTGGGTGAGGTTCATGGGAGCTTTAGTCCAAAACATCTGGATGGTAACACATTCCTCACCTCGGTGTTGATTTACCAGCTCCTTATCCTTGCTCAGTTCTCAATATGTCTGCTGAAATGGAGATAGGCTTGTGTGGTAAGCTGTCATGTTCCTTCTTGGAGATTACTTGAGTAGGAGTAAATGCCACAATCATCGTGCTGTTTTCATAGATCTGTAATACGTTGTCTCTTCATTGCCATTTCTTCTTATGTAACTAAACTTTATTTTATTTTGAGTTTTGGAAGACTTTCATATGAAAGGCTTCACTTCCAGTTGTACTTGGCATGTGTTCTAGCCTGGAAAGACTTTCTGTCTGCTCTTTGAACATGGAGAGAGAGCTTCCTCAGACCCATCACCTTGAAAAGATGACCAAGCAGAGGACTGGGTTAGGAACTGTAGAAATAAACAAGAAAGCAAGCACAGTAAGTGGAAAACAGGAATGTGAAAGTGAGAAAAAAATCCACCTCACAGTAGGTGACATTTTGATTGAGATAGGGTGATATTTACACGTGGAGACAGTTTGCTGAGTATTTTCCAAAGCTCACAAAAGTTTTTGCCTCCAGCATCAGAGCATGACACTGAGGTCTTTTTCTTGCTGTTATGTTTTCTGCATTTTTATTGAAAGTTTCTATACAGACTTGTCTTTCTCTGTTGTGTAGCTGAGCAGAGGAAGCACAAAAGGACAGTTCAGTTGATCACAAATATACAAGTAACCTCTCCAATGCTACCACTTGTTAACAAGCACCATGGGAACTTTTATTTTGGCACCTAGATAAATATGATAGAAAGAGAAATCAATTGAAAATAAGAAAAAATCAATCTGCATGTGTGAGTGGGAGGGACAGGAGACAAGGGGAAAGATTTCTAATTTTCTTGGCAGCATAAGAACAAAGTCAGAATTCGTAGGGAAGGAGAGGAAATCATATTTCCTTTGCTGAACAGCTAATACTGGAAAGAACTGGGTTTTATTTTTCATGTCAGGAGCAACTTGAGAATATGCAAGTTGCTTTTGGTGTGAGAGAATTGGCTGTCTGCAAGGATGTTGCTCGGGGATGCTGGAATGTTTTGATGTTTTACCATCCTTGTGGGAGGCTTCTCTCATGTCCCCACATGGGGAGCTAGAGCTGACAGATGGAGCTCATTCACGCTCTCCCCGGATTTGAACCTCTGACCTGTTGGTCTTTAGTCCTGCGAGCACAAGGATTTAACCCTTTGCACCACTGGGGGCTCCTAAATTATGTAGCCAGCATAACTCAGTTCAAATTTCTGCCCGAATGGACGTTGTGGATGAGGGAAACTAGCTCTCATCCCATTATTATTCTCTGTACCTGAATGATGCAATTCTGCACAATTTGGCCTACCAGCCCTAGCCATCCAAACAATGGTGGGGGATTATGGGTGTCGCAGTTCAAAGCATACAGAGATGAATCTGGCTGGTTTTGCTATGTAACAGCCAAGACTAAAAGGACAAATGAACCTCTGAATAAAGCACGAAGAGCCACACATTTGCATGTGTTAATGTATATGAACAGATATATATTTAGAAATAATAATTAGCACTTAAACTCCACAGAAGGCAAATTGAATGATTTCTCTTTCAAATCACTTCAAACTTGAATACATTTGTCTATTAATGTAAATGCAACCATCAAACTGTGATGCTTTGCCTCATCATTTTCTCCCATTCCCACTGCTTTAAGGTGTAGAGATCCATAAACATTTCCCTACTCTGGAAATGTAAAAATAACAGCCAATAGGATGAAAAAGAAAGACAGTGTTAGGTAGCAGTAAGAGTGACAATCTGGAACATGGCTGATTGAGGTTGAGGCCACTGGATGGTCCTCCTGGGCTGTTCACACACTGTGAGTCTGGCTCAAAGACTATTGTGAGGGTGAAAATGGGCTGTAAGAAAGCCATTTGTATTCCTTTGAACATACCAGAAGAAAGTCATGAAAGAGATGTAGCTGAAAATAAAGCAGGAGCATATTGATCCTGATCCCTTCCTCAGAGCTGGAAAAAGGGATGACTTAAGATGGGATATGGGGGCATCTAGGCAGTAGAAGGATCGTGGATTGGTGGGTGAGAAAATGGATGGAAGAGAGGGTGTACTTCAAAGCCTGTGACCAGTCCAAGATTGTTCATAAAGCTTTATTCAGCTGGATTTGAAGCACCTTGACTTGGGTGAGCGAGAGTTGGATTACCATTTGCTGCTCTACCTCTGGCAGCAAGATGCCAAAACCACCTTCCAGTGTTGTGACAAGTAAAATGAAAATGGCACAGGAAAAAAAATAATACAATAATCCAACAACCATAAAAAGCAGAATGGTAGACCTGTTTGCATTCCAAAACTCCATTGAACTTCAGCTGAAGATTGGAACTAGCTTTCCTTCAGCTTCATGTTCTCATAAAGAGAAATAGTAAGGCCATTTCACCTGTTCTTTTTCTGATTGGTCTTTCAAAGTAAGCGTGGACTTAATTTACAAGCCCAATGCCTAACGCGTGTGTCTCTGAGGGTATATCCTCTTGTGGAAAGGAAGCCAGGTAAACTGCAGAGACTATGCATGCACTTCCATTAATGTCTTAATCCTGTCATTTCTCCATATCCACAGATTCTGTATCCATGGGTTCAACCACCCAAGGCTTAAAACTATTTTTTAAAAAGCCCAAATGTAAACCTGGATTTTGCCACATAAGGGAACAACATTTTGCTACACCAATGTATATAATGGTTTGGTATCTATGGGGTAGTAGGGGTGCTCTTGGAACCAGACTCCAGTGGATACCAAATATCCACTATATACTCTTACAATCAACTGTTTTGAAGGCCTCTTTGGCAACTTGAAAGGCCAAACTAGTTAGAACAAACACAGTTTGTGCTCACTTTAACACCAACCCCATCTCAGAAGTGTTCAAGCATCTCAAAGGTCTGGATTCAAGAAAGTTGTCCCCATGGTAGTTAGTAAAGAGTGGATACTTTATCTGACTCTACTAAGACAGAAGTGTGTGTGTGAGAAAGAGAGTGAGTGGAGAGGGAGGTTGCTACCAATACAAATGTGCTGGAATATCTCATTTTTAAAATTGATAATTCTCAAAATTAGCTTTCCTGAGGGCAGCAATAAATTAATGTAATGAATGGGTGGTAAGGAGGAAGATAATTATTTTAATGGGAGAGTGGGATGGGGAGAGAGAGAGAAACCTCTTACTTGATAAGATCATTCAGGGAATGAGGCACACATTACCAAGTAAAATATGGCAGATTCAAATGAATAATGTCTCCATTGTGTCATCTTATGCAACCATGACACAACGGGAATGCTACTCTGGATAAAGATTTCTTGCCATAGAGAAAAAGAAAGACCAAAAGAGTTCTGATATAGCTTTCTACTTGAGTTGCTTGCCTTCTGTGTATAATGGGATCCACCCTCCCCCCAATTGTATACAGTTGCTTCTTTAATATTCACATATTCTGTATCCATAGAGCCAACAAATCACGGCTAGAATTAGGAGTGTGTGAAATGGCACAGAATCTGTATTGTCAAAGGCTTTCATGGCCAGAATTACTGGGTTGTTGTAGATTTTTTGGGATGTATGGCCATGTTCTAGAAGCATTCTCTCCTGATGTTTCATCTGCATCTGTGGCAAGCATCCCCAGAGGTTGTGAGGATGCTTGCCACAGAGGCAGGTGAAACATCAGGAGAGAATGCTTCTAGAACATAGCCATACAGTCCGAAAAATGTACAACAACCCGGAAAAGAATCTGCTTTGTTTTCATTCTGTTTTCGGATGGCCCCTCCCCATATTGTTTTTGGGAAGATTCTTCCCGAAATAGAGCTGGAAGTCAGAGTTCCGAATTACAAATCCAAACAGCCTCCCTCCTAATCTCCCGTAATTTTCCCAAAAACAGAACGGGGTTGGGGGGACCTTAAAGTCACAATGAAAACAGAATGAAAACAGAATGGATTAACACACTCCTACAAAAAAAATGATTTTCCCATTTTACTGTTCCAGACATTTTCCTCTGACCTTATTTCCCTCTGCATATTTCTAAGTACCAGAATGAATGCTATGTCTTCTTTTTTACTGCTTTGATGCTAACACGTTCATGCAATGACATATATAATTTTTTCTTCAAAAGGTCATCCATCAAGTATGTGGGTGCAGAGAAACTCATGGAGGGAGATGTGAAGTTCTCAGAGTGGGTGACATGGAAGGGGAATAAGGAATCCCCACCCCCTACCACCATGGGCCACATGTCAAGCATGAATAAAAAGCATGGATGAAAAATCAGTATATTTAGAGCATGACTGAATTCAGGAATGGGAGCAACCATTACAAGGCATGAAATTTGGACACAGAATAATGATGTATTCATTGAAACTATTGGTATATCCAGAGGAGTCCTGAATTGCATGAACAGAAAAGATTGCCTTCTGATTTTTTTTTTCAAAAAAATTAAAGCCCTGACATCGGTTGACATTTGTATATTATTGCTTGTAGGAATGAAATAAGTGAAGATTTAGGACTTTATTATCCCAGTCTGTTGTCTCATAGCAATAGCATAGTTTAAGCAAATACATACAGATTAGCATGGAAACAATCACTCTCACACTTTCTCTATAGTAGTTCTATGGTGTCACTTTGGTGATGCATGTTCCCATACAGTTTCAGCACTTCTCACATACTGCTGACATAATCACATAATCTCAATGTGCTGGTGACCCCCATGGCACAATTATGGTATATATATCTATATCTGTGACTATTTCCTGTGCTGGTCAATGACCGAAATAAATGATTTGATTTGAATATATATATATATATATATATATATATATATATAAATGGGGAGCAGATTATATGCTTCACCCTGCTTGGGGATAGAGAGGGAGAGAATAGGAGAATGCCCACTCCTATTGCATTTGCTGGAATATGGAATATGGAGGATGCACTGAAATTAAACAACTGCACCAGAAACAATAGTTAAACAGCAGTAATACTTGCACCATTGGTGGGTTTTCCCATCAATGAAAAGAGATGACTCAATGCCACATGGAAAGTCATGATGTTGTATGATAAGGGAAGATCAAATACAATTAACCCTATGCATTTGTGCAAGCAACCTATTATGTGATGAAGTCCTTAAATGTCCAGCCCAGACAGTTGCTTGACATGGCTAATGATGGCCATTTCCCCTAGTACTTTGAAAGTTATTCATTTTCCATTTACTTATAACTTTACAACTGTGCATACACTGGTTGATCCAGAATGATGGACCGAATTTTTAAACAGTATATTTCACAATGGCAACACAGAAAATTACACATGGTTTAATGAGTTATCAAGTTATCATTTTGAGCCTGAAACAAAACTAAAAAAATAACTCTGCAAATATTTCATTAAGCTTTATGTTTCAGGGTTGTTATGTTGCAAATGACTAAGGCTAGGGGCTGTTTGTATGCTGGGAGAGACATCTGGCGGTAATAATTTGAAACTCTATGTGGTAAGAGCAATTCATAGTTACATGCATATGTTCAGTATCTCTGCAGATCAATGCCGCTTTCTTCTATGATCAATTTTTCTGATTTTACACTGAGGAAGTTCTCACCTTACATTTTAGGTTGTTGTATAGGTTTGCCCAGTGACCAGAATCCCAGCCTGACCTGTTCCTATGTTGTTAACACCTGCTCATCAGTAGTGGTGTGCGCAGCTGCAGAAATCCATTCTGTTTTTGTTTTGAATTTTGGGTGCCCACCCCTCCGGTTCTGTTTTTGGGAATATTTTTCCTGAAATGATGATTGAACTCTGGATCCCGAATTAGGAATCTGAACGGCCCCCTTTCTAATCTGTCAGAATCTTCCCAAATACCTTCTACCCATAACTTAATTTTCGGCTTTTGCACTTTAATATTGTCCCTCTCCCTGTAGTTGTAGAACACAGATTCGACTTGGCCCTTCCAGCCCTAACTCTTGCATTTCTCTATCAGCCCTGTACTTGCAGTTGTATTGCACAAACTCTTGCCTCATCCCTTTGTTTTGAAATGCCCACTGTGCTCAGCTACTGGTTGCTGTATGGTGAATTATGTTTTTATGATGTGTATGTATTTTTATTGCATATATTTTAATCCTGTTTGGCTGGGCTTGGTCCCTGTGTTAGCTGCCCTGAGTCCCTTCAGGAGATGGTGGTGGGATACAGTTAATTTACTGACACAAAAACACAGTATGTCACAGCAAATGAGATCTATATGCTGGATTTTGTATTACAAAATCACAAGTTGAACACTTCCGAAGCGTCTAGGACTGTGTGATGTATTTTCAAATAATGCATGCAGATCCAAGTAAGGTGGACTTTTGAAGCTGACAGATTGTGATTTTGTCAATGTTTATTGTTTCCAAATGCCGGCTGAGATCTTTTGGCACGGCACCCAGTGTGCTGATTACCACTGGGACCACCTGTACTGGTTTATGCCAGAGCCTTTGCAGTTCAATTTTGAGATCCTGATAATGGCTGAGTTTTTCCTGTTGTTGTTATTGTTGTTGTTGTTGTTGTTGTTGTTGTCATTATCATCATCATTAAAAACAGAACGGGGGGCACCCAAAATTTAAAACAAAAGCAGATCAAAAACATAATGGATTTCGGACATTTCACATACCCCTACTCATCAAGGAAGCTTTTCGTGGTATGAGGGTGGCTGTTATTGTCTGCAATGATGTCCATTCAAGTCTTTTGGTCCATGCCAACTCTAAATTTATGAATTTCATTAGGTTCTCTTAGGTAAGGATAGCTAAAAGGTGATTTAGCCAATTCCTTCCTCAGATATACAGTAGACTTACGTATTACACAAAGGTTTCATTGCAAGATCCTATGGGTAATACAATTTTCATGTAATCTGGAACCCTATTTTTCTTACCTGAAATGAATGATGTTGTCGGATAATAATAATAATAATAATAATAATAATAGTAATAATAATAATATCCAGTGGTACGTCACTTATTCATAGGTTCTTGGACAGTATTTGATGATCCAACACCTGACACACTTTGAAAATGATATGACAACAGTATCAACAGTATCAATGTCATCATGAACAATTAAGACAAACAAGATATAGGCTAAGATGCCTTATCTATGACTGACTTAAAGTATATAATGTTGGAGACTGGTAGACCAGGGCTATATTCCAGTCCAAGTTAGGCTGCACTGGTGAGTACTGAATTCCTGCTTGGAAGAGAAAGGAGAAAGAAAACCCATTGGTTTCCATTTCTGAAGAATAAGCCTATGAGAAGATCCAATTATGTTAAACAGACAAGCTAATCAAATTAGAGAACCCTTCCAGATTATTAGAAATGGAACATGGACTAATTTGCTATGTGTACTGTGGACAGATGTAATATTATAACAGTTTGGAATTAAAACCCACTCATGTATGTACAAAGTACGTACAAGATGCTCAGAGAACAAGCCAACTATGTATGTTATTTCTTAAAAGAAAAATATGTTCTCAGTGTTTCAGCAAGTAAACTCTTGAAATCTTGTTCTGAATTATAAACTCATATGAAATATAATTATATGCTTCAATTTGCTGGTTCTGGATATTAAATTTTATTATTGTCTTTTTATTATGTTTTGTTTTTAAGATGCCCCAAGAACATTCTTAATTGGCAGTTCACATAAAGCTCATAAAATAAATGAATCCTTCTTACATATTGTTTTTATACTGGTTAGGATCCATATATGAGTACACGTACGATGTACGCTAACATACACAAAATCGTGGATATCGTCAATTTTCTTCTTGTCTCCTTGATAGGCCTTCATGTTTTGTGGGAAATCTCTTATGATGGATCCACCAGCTGTGGAGTGGGGGAAATGTTCAAGATCCATGGAATCTGCAACTGGAAAAAGGGGAGGTCAAAAGTTGCTAAGTCTACACAAATGAGTCGTACATTTGCTTGAATCTGGATCAATTTTCACAGTGTGCCAGAAGTATTTAGTACTGAGCTTAAACGTCTGGGAAAAAATCCTGCTGGGAATGAAAGGCAAGACAGATGGCTAATAGAAATTGATTTCCTTAGCCTGGCATGATTAACATAAGAAAGTGAGTGTGATCCTGATGAATGTACTAAGTGTGTTATACCGAGGGGGGTGGGTGGGCAGTTTTAGCTTCGTCCTATTATAGCTGCAATATTCTTGGATAGTCATGCTGGTAACTGACAGCCAAAATATACATCATAATGAATATATTATAGATGGAAGAGATCGCAAAGGCCAACCCTCTTTAATGATGTTTGCATGGTCTTTTACATATTTTATAAGGATTAGCATGTGTGAAAACCCTCAAAGTACATCATGCTCTTAATCTGGATTAGAGTGCGGTTGTGTCTCGTGGCAACTGGTGACTCCCATGTCAGTGGGACAGTGAATCTGCTCTATTTGTTTGTTTCAACTCTAATAGAGCTATCCAAGATGTTGAATGTATTGGTTTCAGCATCTTGGGTAGTTCTGTCATAATTCAGAAACCTGGAACAGATTCCCCACCGTACTGAAATGGAAGCCATGAACCACCACCTCCACAGCTTTCTGTTTCCTGCAAAAAGCCACAAATCCCACTGGCTGATTCTTGTTGAAGGTGTAGCATGCAGTAAATAACACATTTGGGAGGAAGTCCCACTCTTTTGGCCTCGAAGAAAAGCAAGAGTAAACTATCCCCCCCCCCCCCCCCGCCAAAAGAAAATTCTGCCAAAAGCACAATGGGTTCATCTTAGGATCACTTTTATTGGGTAGCAGCTGTTAAAATCAAATTCTTGGGGGGGGAAAGCTGATTGATGTTTCCACCAGCTCCTGTGAGTGATGTCCACTGAACAAGTCAAAGGATTGCTGTTGTGATTCCCCCTTGCACAAGAGAATGCTTTCATGGTGGTGGTGAAAACATCAGCCTTCTCCTTCCTGATTTACAGGAATAGCGCCCCCCCCCCCCCATCAATTGCAGCTATTACTGCCTGCTAAGTGGGGATTGTGGGACTTTTGCAGTCTCCACATATCTGCTAATCTGCATAACTTATACAGATAAAAGAGTCATAGAATCATAGAGTTGGAAGAGACCTCATGGGCCATGCAGTCCAACCCCTGCCAAGAAGCAGGAAAATTGCATTCAAAGCACCCCTGACAGATGGCCATCCGGCCTCTAGTATTTAAAAACTTTAAAATTATAACAGTAAATAAAGAAGAAAACTTTAAAGTTTTTAAATACTGGTAGCCAGATTTTGTTCATTTTCATGGTTTCTTCCTTTCTGTTGAAATTGTCCACATGTTTGTGGATTTAAATGGCTTCTCTGTGTAGCCTGACATGGTAGCTGTTAGAGTGGTCCAGCATTTCTGTGTTCTCAAATAATATGTTGTGTCCAGGTTGGTTCATCAGGTGCTCTGCTATGGCTGGTTGAAGTAGTCTGCAGTGCCTTTCATGTTCCTTGAATTATATTTGGGCAATACTGCTGCGTTTGGTGGTCCCTATGTAGACTTGTCCACAGCTGCATGGTATACGGTAGACTCCTGCAGAGGTGAGAGGATCCCTCTTGTGGTTGTTTTGTGCAGAAGATGGAATTTTCTGCTCAGTAAACATGGAAGAAATACTCTTTCCTGTGCAGAAAAATCTGTTTTCTACACATAATAATTTTATATAGAACACATCCTGAGTTATGAATAGTCATTAGAATTTTCAAAGACTATCTCACAGTGAGTAGAAAATTGTTTCCATTATCATTAGTTTCCTTGAGGATAAAATTAGAGAAGAATTACATCTCCGTTCCACATAAATCAAAATATGCCCTTATACAGAATCAGTCCCTTGATGTATCTTGCTAAATATGGCTACCTCTGCCTGGTGCCAATGGTTTTCCTGGGCTTTAGGTAGGATTCTTGCCATATGTCCAGATCCAGACTTTGTTCCAGGGTGATCTCCCACTCAGGTACAGATATATAATCCTTTTAGGTTTCTGGAATAAGGCAAGATCTATTTTTTTCAAGGGGGTATGGTGATTGTTTCTGTAGGAAGAAGTTATATCCCTACATCAGCCTGAAAGCAGCTTCTAAGATAATGACTTCAGTGTTTTTTGGATTTCTGTGCTCCAGTTTTGAAATGAATAATTTTTATCATTTTTGCTGACAGGAGCATAAAAACTGTGCTTTGAAGTTTAAATGCACATGATCTTTCAAAAGGTGAAATATTCATTTACATTCTGGCAGTATTGTGACATTATGAGCAGAGTACATTGCATTGGAGTGACGATGTAGGGAAATGGAACAGAGAGCAAAAAGAGGAAAGATTAATAGGCTCTGGATGAGTTGTGCACCGGATCTTAGGGTATGGGCTCATCTACTCCAGACAGTTTCAGCCCAGTGTAAATATGCCCCAGAGCAACCCCGGATGTGACACATTTGTGCAAAATCTGAAGCTGTTTTTCAGATGGCTAAAGAGCACATCCAATCTAGTGGAGCATCCCATACCCCATCTGCTCTGTGTTGCTACTGCTCCCAGACAGTCATGGAGACCCACCTGAGCTCCTGGCTCCCATGGGTGTCTCTGCTGACATCTGCACGGGGTGTCTGTGTGAATATCAAGAACGAGGGAGGGAATTTCCCTTCCTTTCTTCCTGGTAGTGTGTCCATCTCTGCTGATTTCAGATGTGGCACACACTTGACCAGGAATGAAAAGAGATGATCTCATTGCCTGATGTTTTGGCATCTGATTCTGATATCGGCAGATGTCTGTAATGGTTAGGAGGTCTAATGAAGCTCCATGACTAATGAGAAGTAGGAGCAATGGTGATATGGAGACAATCCATCACTTTTCCCTATGTTGATGAGCAAAGGATGGTGGTGCCGGTATCCTGACTGGATATCAGATCAGGCTTAATTGAACCCTATCTCCCTGTCCAGATTGCTGCCCCATAGCAATGGGATACAATGTACTTTCCAATAATCTCCTGTGTATCCCTCGGTTTCCCAAAGTGGTATAAAGTCAGTTTAAAACAAAAAAACTTGGGATACAATTGGAAGCCACTGTGTGATATAAAGAGAGACAGCCTATTTGATGGGTGTTTTGGGTTTTTTTTTTTCAAGTGTAGATGTCTATTTTTTTTTAAAAAAAAATCCTGGCATCAGATTCAAATCATTTTTGGTATCAATCATAATATATTTTTTCTGTTAATATGACTTTGAACTGGTTCTCCTTTCTTAGGGCTTGAAAAAAAGTTACTTTTTTTGTAATCAGTCCCACCTCAGTGTAAATTGCTTAAATCTTCATGCCATAGTTTTGCCTTTTCCCTCATGTAGCGAATATTCAAAGTGTATGGTATTTTACAGACTGTGTTTTCCTTCATGGTTATTTTATAGCATTGCTACCCAAGGCAGAAGGCTTTGAACCAGTACTAGTTCTCAGACTTTTGGCTTCCAGTCTACAATGATTTTCCAGGAAAGACAGAAACAACTGGGTACTTTGAAATAAACATCAACAACCCACTGATTACTCACATCAAATAAGTCAAGAATTACTGCTTTCAAGGTTCAGAGAGACAGGACTTGATCACACTAGCCTATCTCACCACAATCACGTTCATGTAAGGCATGGAAGCATACTGATTTTAGAGTATTCAATGTCACACCTCTCTGCATTAGTGCAACAGTGCTGCTGTGGCAACCTGTGGTCTATCTTCCACACAACCTCCATAACCTCAAGTTCCTTTTGGGTCTTTTAACCACAATTTTGCAATTGCAGCAATATGAGAAAAACTATAACAGGAGGGGAATAAAGAAAGAAAACAGCCAGCTTGGGCATAGTTGGGGGAGGGAGGAGGAGGAGAGGGAGGGAATCAAATTCATGGACACCACGAGGCTGCTAGCATTTCGAAACAAAGGTGGAAAAGACTTATTGCACTTATGTAAGTAATGGAAAGGCAGAGCAATAGGGATACATACTGCATCATGTAATACGTCCTGGCAACAAGCACTATTACATTGTCGAAGGCTTTCATGGCTGGAATCACTGGGTTGCTGTGAGTTTTCCAGGCTGTATGGCCATGTTCCAGAAGCATTCTCTCCTGACATTTCACCCCCTAGTGGCGCAGTTGGTTAAACCTCTGTGCCGGCAGGATTGAAGGTTCAAATCCAGGGAGAGGCAGATGAGCTCCCTCTATCAGCTCCAGCTCCTCGTGCGGGGACATGAGAGAACTCTCCCACAAGAATGATAAAAACATCAAATCATCCAGGCGTCCCCTTGGCAACGTCTTTGCAGGTGGCCAATTCTCTCACACCAGAAGCGACTTGCAATTTCTCAAGTCGCTCCTGACACGATAAAAAAAATCACCCACTTTATTTATTTATTTATTTTAAACTTTTATATCCCGATCTTCTCTACCTCCGTAGAGGGACTCAGACCAGCTAACAGCAAGAGTTCAATGCTAACAGTAAAAACCATCTATGGTAGGCATCCTCAGAGGTTGTGAAGTATATTGGAAACTAGACAAGAAAGGTTTATATATCTGCGGAAGATCCAGGATGGGAGAAATAATTCATGTCTGTTGGAGGCAAGTGTGAATGTTGCAATTAATCACCTTGATTAGCATTGCAAAGGCTTGAAGCTTCAAGGCCTGGCTGATTCCAGCCTGTTGGGAGGTTACTTGGCCCTGCTTGTTTCATGTCTGGAATTCCCCTGTTTACAGAGTGTTGTTCTTTATTTACTGTCTTATTAACTTGCTGCAATTCCGCTTTGTCAGCCACGTGTAATAAAGTCCAGGATAACTAAAAAACAAATCTGTCACAGTTCTATGCATTTTTACTACACTGGAAGGCTTCAAGTTTAAGTAGGGTGGGGTGAGGAGGGACTACCTTTTTTCTCTCTCTTCTGCCTATTTTTCCATTCAAATTGTCCCCCATTGAAGAAGACTTTTTCACCCATGAGAGAGAAGATAACATTGCAAGTTGCCATTTATGCAGGTGATGGTAATGTTTCATTAATTTCTAAAGAAGTTATTACAAGCAAGGTCAGTCCGACATAGTTTAAGGTAGAAAGGGAGTAATTTCACTCTGGTTATAGAAGCGTTCAATTGTTAGTGGAGGAGGTAGAGGATGGGCGATTGTGAACCTTTGTTCCTCATTATTAATTATATAGTGTGACTCATTTTCCATATCTTTCTTAGCAATTACTTGCATTCTAACAGATCACTGTAAAAATTCTCTCTTGCACACTGCACAGTTCATCAGAGAAAACAGTACAATGGTCTTTACAGGGGGTAACTTGTTTTGTAACATGTACAAAGTTTAGAATTTCATTGTATTTTGCTGTTTTTTAAAGAAATTAATACATAATCTGTGAAACATATCACACATGAAAGCAAACATCTTAAATGTGTTTTGATGATTGTCCAAGCTGAAAAGGCAGATTTGCTTGGGAGTAAGTCTTGCGTGTGTTCCTGCCCGCAACAGTATCTAGAAATTAGCTCTATAAGTGGTAGAAATGACATGTGGTGTAGTGTTCAAGACCGTAATCAGCAATCAGTTGTCAGTACTATTACACTGCATATATGTTGTGCATCTATCTATCTATCTATCTATCTATCTATCTATCTATCTATCTATCTATCTATCTATCCTTCTACACACTCATCTACTTGTATTTTTGTATCTTTTATTAGATTAATCCTGCAATAGCCTTTGGTCACAAACAATAAAACGGTGTCATGTTGAGTAGTTGAAACAATCACTCTCTGCCTCATTGCTGTAATTAAATTTAGAGTCATGGGTTTGAAAGTGGCATGCTGGGTCTAAAATAATACACGTGATCTAGCATTTGATCATGTACATATTTAATTTTAGGAATATTTTGATGTTAACTACATTATTTTTAAAGCTCATTCTTGTATTTTATTCACTTTCATGCAAATCGCTCTGTTGTAAGACTCTTAGCCTAATGATGCACCAATTAGACAGTAACAATTTCCAAAGCTTTATGGAAAGTTAAAAAGAACAACAAATCAGTTAAAAACATTGAAGATGCAATCTACCATAAACATAAAATGTCAGCTTGGATGAATGAGTTAGATTGGAGCCTAACCAGCTCTTAATGTGATCTCTCTGTAGAAGGTTTTAATTTACTTGGCATTACTGCTTATTTCATGCAAAACATATTTCCCTTTGCTAGTTTGTTTGCAGCAATTCTTTTTCTGCCTCTTGTGCCAAGAAATGCATGTTCATGCGGGTATTTTCTTGCCTCTTGCCCCTCAGGCCAAAGAGATGCTGGATGGGACAAAGCTGTAAAATGTTCAGGCTTGTTTTCCTTCATGGAAAGTTCTCCAGATTGTTCCCACAGATGGAACTTTTCCAATGAACTATTACTTCCTTGGCTCCACATCGGCCCCAGAGTGGTTCTGTTGCTTTGTGTCTTAATGCAAGTTCAGTTGACTTTCTCTAGTTTCAGTGACATGGAGAACATTGCCACTGATGGAGTGGGTGGGTTGGTGAAAAAAGGAATCTGAATAGAAGCACAATAAAATTTCTAAAGATATAAATTTGGGTTTTTAAAACTCTGTTTTTCCCCCAAGGGGGAGAAAATGGGTGGGATTCAGACAAAAGTGGATGTAACAATGCCCTTAGAAGTTGACATTCTGCTCGTCCCTGAAATGCTCTCTTCTTTAAATATTTTTATTGAACTATATTGCCATTTTTAAACATATTCTGTGCTTGATGGGATTACACTCCCCATGAAGGCGCAGGTTTGCAGTTTGGGAGTGATTCTGGACTCATCGATGAGCCTGGAACCCCAGGTCTCGGCGGTGGCCAGGGGAGCTTTTGCACACTTAAAACTTGTGTGCCACCTGCAGCCGTATCTTGGGAGGTCTGACTTGGCTACAGTGGTCCACACTCTGGTTACATCCCATATAGATTACTGCAATGCACTCTATGTGGGGTTGCTTTTGAAGACTATTCAGAAGCTCCAGCTAGTCTGCTCGGCAGCCAGGTTGCTCACTGGTTGCTCACCTTGATGTTTACTGGGATTTGGTTCTTGGACCTTCCCTACTTGTGGATACCAAAATCTGTGGATGCTCAAGTCCCATTATATACAGCAGTATAGTAATATGGCGTCCCTTATATTAAAAGGCAAAATCAAGGTTTGCCTCTTGGAATATTTTTTGTTTCTGAATATTTTCAACGCATGAATAGTTAAACCTGTGGATACAGAAACTGAGGAGGGCTGACTGCAGTGACTCCTGTGTTCATATTCTGTTGTGGATATTGAGGTGACAATGTGGTAGATGGGGTTTTAGAAATCAAAATCTTATACAATTCTATTTTTTTTAAAAAAAAAATTAACTAAGAAAGAAACTATTTTAGTTATTCCAGAGAAAAATAAAAAAATGTTGGCTTTATAAAAGCAAAATAAATAAACAGAGCAAAAATGTCAACTAGGGTTTAAATGAGATCTGTGGACTATGTTTTGTACTGACTGTGGTTTAGGTGTCATTTGATTTGGCCATAGGAATATACAATACCATACCGATCTCTGATATACTATGAAGAGTTAAAATTAGATGTGACAGTTCAATTCCTGCCAACTCTATAGGCTTCTTTGGTTAACTGTTTCCATCTACAACTGTCAAGAGAAGTGAGAGGCCTTATCATACTGATAGAGGGGAATTATCTGGGGGCCATTATGGAAGGTTGCCAGATCCGGTGCTGGCCATGTGTTCTTTTACCAAAACCGATCTCTGAAACCACATGTTCATACAAGAAATTATTACAGTAATCCAGACTGGCGTTGACATAAAGCAAAGAAGAAACAGACATAAAACGGAATTGTTAAAAATGCTCAATAAATAAACCCTGTCATTTGGTTTGCTACCATAGATTTAGATTTGCTGAGAAATAAAACAGTATCATATGCTCCGCCAGAAACAGTACTTTACACTGGTAATAAATTTTACAGTTCAGTTCTCCACATTTACTCAGAAAGAAGTGTCCATAGCTGCATATGCTCATTTGATTGCAGGTTGAAGGTCAAATTAGTGAGTTTAACTTGTTTTGAAAGACGTGGTGCTCCAAATGGTGAAAGAATTCTGTTTGCCATGGCACGTAATTGTTCTCATGTACACATCTTTGTTTTTTGATTACTTTCTAAACAGGGACTTCTTTTACAAGTGCCGTTGCCAAAATATATATGAGGAAACACCACTGAGAACATGCATTTCCTTGAATATCTAGATTGATCCTAGGTTTCATTATTCCCTTTTATTCTATTGTGCAAAATTGTTAGCAATTTGAAATATCTTTTTAATTTTGCTTTTTATTGTAGCTTCATTTTACTATCATAATGGAATATTAATTATTGGAAAACTGATTAGTTTCTTACTCATTTTGCAAAATACATTAACAAACATTGTAATGCTTGTATTCCTATGGCCAGTTGAAATGGTACCAAACCATAGTAAAAAAAAATGAGCTGAATTTCTATATTACCAACTTTGTTATGAATACATAACCAAATACGGATCTTCTGGTCCACCCCACTTCCATTTACCTTAATAGCCAATATCTGCTCCAAGTGATGGAGGGTTGTTTTGCAGGCAATTAGGGCACAGTAAGATGATGTTTCCAACCCCCTCCAACCAATAGTCTGTAGTGTGATGAGGAATTAAGACAGGGATCCTGCTTCTGATTGTCATGGCCTTGCTTGTTAGTGGGAAGGGATGCGTGTATGTCCCGGTCATCAACAGAACAGACTTCTATCTCAAAACATCACCATGGAGTTTAAGATGGAATTTGGGGAATATTTCCAATTGTGGGAAATACCTGACCCCAAAGTAATGAGAATGGTTTTTAATTGAACATATATGCAATTATATGAATAACTTGACATGGAGATGCTCATGATAATGTTTTAAGGCTTTGTACGGTTTTATATTTTTATATTGTATGCTAATGTTTCTAACAGTATTTTATTATTTTTTATTTGCTATAATTGTTGAGGCATCAAATTGTTGCCAATTGTGAACCGCTCTGAGTCGCCTCTGGGCTGAGAGGGGCGGAATATAAATGTGGTAAATAAATAAAGTCTATCCTTTTCAAAACAGGCTCTTTGTGACTGAATATAGCAATTCCAGCATTGCGGCACTCTTCCTAGCAATGGAGGAAGTCAAGGCCCTTATCACAGTTGCTTGGATGTTTTCAACTGTCCCAAAATGATTCCCTTTAAGGTGGTTTTTGAATTTGAGGAATAAAAAGAAATTGCATGGAGCCAAGTCAGTGTTGTGGGTAGGGAAGCAATGTGATATTATTTTGAGCTTCACGGTAAATGATGTGTGACTTTGCTCATTCTCGTGGTAAAGGAACCATGTTTTGCAATTTCACAGCAAAAATTCTCTTTCTCTAAAGAACCTGCAAATAAATTGTTTAATTCACAGTCTGTCTAAGTGGCACAAACCCCTTGTGAATACCCTTTGATTTTTTTTTTATGAGCATAGATTTCACTCTTGATTTGCTCATATGGGTCTTTTTTGGTTGAGGTGACTGGGAAGTGTGTCACTCAACTCTGCTTTTTGGTTGTGGGATCATACTCAAAAATCTAAATTTCATCTCCAGCTATTTCACACTACAGAAGGCCAGGAGCACTTGTCACAAGATCCAAGAGTTTCCAAGAAACCAACACACAAGTGTCTTTTTGTTCATTGGACAATTTTTGACACCTGTTTTGCAAACATTTTTCACATGTACAGATCTTTCATAATTATTTGGTGGATGTCAATTTTCAGTAGTCCTACCTCCTCTGTGATTAACTAATGATTCAAACATCGATCCCTATCCACAACAGCCTTCACACGATCCACACTGTTCATCCTCAATGCTCTCCCTTCCATCCTTGATCACCTTGTGCCACTTGAAGACTTGGGCTGAAGACAAAACAACATCCTCATAAGCTGCACTCGGGGGAGGAGGAGGATATACACAATTGCCTGGAGGCTATGCATCCCCTTCTGCGACACAAGAGGAAAAGAAAGCTGCACTCAGTAATCACAAAGTTTCAGAACCAGATTTTCCAAGTTTCACAGAGAACTTGATCATGTAATGCTACTCCAGACTCCCCTGCATTTTTGCCTGTGATAAGACACAAAAACGACTATTCACATTGCTAATAAACTGACAGCTCAACTAAGGTCAAACTGTATGCCTGGGTTCCCCCTTCTCCTGCCTTAACCTCCACTTTTCTTTCCTGGCTCTTCTGCATAGCACAAAAAATTCATTCTTATTACTTTGGGGATGTACCATACTGTATATAGCATAACTGAATATGGAGCAGTTAAAACAGATTGCTTACTGGTAACTTCAATTCTTCAAGTGGTCACCTGTGCCCTCAAACAAATGGGTTTTATGCTTGCACAAGTATCAGTTGGGAACATCTCAGAACTGAGAGGTGGATTTGAGTGAGGGCGGATGACCTCTCAAAGAACTACAGTAATGGGCAAACAAGCTATTTTAATTCTTTGTAGTCTCTGTGCCTCACATAAACCTTTCCTATCACCCCCATTTTCAGGTCCCTGTTCATTTATAGTGGGCTGCAAAACTGTGGTAATGGTAGCTTGGTAGTGTGGATGGTCCTCCTGCTGCTAACTATAAGAAAATGAGCTTATAAATCCAAAGCTGTAATGTAGGATGCCAGTCATGATTTGCAAACTGCATTTAAATCATAATTTGTTTATAGTTTGCTTAAACATTATGGTCCAATATCCAGTACCAGTGGAAATGGGGGCTCTCTTCCCTTTGTCTTGTTGCTGTATCCACCTGTAGTGCAAAGAATCTCTGCTCGGGCATATTTTGAAGACTTCTAGATCAATTTTAGAAGATTCTAGAAAGGAAGGGAGTTACTGAAAATGTTGGAGAATGCCTTTGGATCATAAATTACATTTTTATCCAGGCATTTCTTGAAAGAACTTCAGAGTTGTATCTATAAGTGCAACCACCTCTCCTGAACCTCCAGCTTTTCCCTCACAAAGAAGTAAGTCTTCATTGTAACCTTCACATTAAATTCTAACATGGGCCATGCATTCATTATGCTATCTTAGTTCATCTATGGCAGCTGAAATAGGAATCCTTCATGCAGTCTTAAGTGTGAGTAATTATAATAGGCAGCAAATTATAGATATGAGAAAGATATCCTTGCAAAATGCATGCAAAACCAATTATAATATATTCAAACAAAAGAACTCAAGTTCCATCTGCTTCAGCCAATAATAACATTACTTTGGCTCCAGACCAAGGAATCCCATATTTTGACTTGTGTGTATCCCAGAACAAATATAGCAACCCAGCTCTCAAGGGAACATATTTCTCTATTTTGTTTTTATTATTTTTATTTTATGTACCTTTATTATTATTTCCATGTTCATCTTCACTATACTCAGCAAGTATAAGATGTTTATGAAAGGGACTCAGAATATCTTTCAAAATCACATTTACAAGAGCACCTTTACATGCATGCTTTTTGGAGAGAAATTCCCCTTTTCCATTCTTATCATCTTCCAGTATGATTGTGAAAGACTGCAGAGAAACTGATAGTCATGATGGAAAATATAGACAAATTGGGAAATTGTCTATGTCCTACTGACAACATACACGCATCCCCACTCCATATGTCATCAATTTTGTGGGATGCTGGGGATGGGAACAATAGAGTCTGGGTTCGTACAGCAGAAGGATGAAAGAGGAAGAGAAATGCTGGCTCCAAAACAGTATGTGAAGCCTCCAGCAAACAAGAACGTCCTGTGCCCTAAAAGCATTGGAGTAAAGCAATGGGTTACATATGGGTACGTGTGAAGAAGAACTAGGCTTCTTTGGCAAGATGTGAAAAAGGAAGGAGGAGGCCAAACAAGCATGCAAATAGAAAAACAATGTATATATTTTCAAACAATCTCGAGTTGTGATCATCTTCCAAACTCTGCTGTTCATTCTGTCAAGAGAGATATGATGGATAGGGATGTCCAGAAATACCTTTTGGGATGGGGGTTGGGGGGCAGCACCAGGGCCGTAGCCAGAAAAAAAAATCGGGGAGGGTTGAAAATTTCAGGGGGGGGGGGAGTTTTTAAAATTGGGGAGGGGGGTTGAATTTTTTTGGGGGGGGGGAGTTGAAACCTGCCTCTTAGCTCACACTGAAGCATAGGGCACAGCAGGAGGCAGAGCAGCCTTCAATAGCCTGCAGCTCCGCCCCTGTCAACCACCTCCACCAAGTCTGGCCTCCTTAATGAGAGCATTCAACACTCCCCTCCCCCAACTTGGTTGCTTCGCTACATTGGATATTGCTGCAAGTAATGACAGTGTGAATAAATTGTCAATATTTGCTTGAGATAATCCTTGCAGTTCTGGAGGGACTCTTAATTTTTGCGTCTTAGCAAATTTGGTTAACCAGTTAAAATTCATGAGTAAACCAGGTTTATTTTTTTTTAACCTGAAAAATTTCGGGGGGGGGGGGGGTTGAACCCCTAACCCCCCCCCCCCCCCCCTCTCGCTACAGGCCTGGGCAACACTGCATTTGAAAGATTTATTTTCTCCAAGACAGCTAAGGATCTGGCTATACAGCTTAAAAAGCCATACATATATTGGTCCTGGTGCTGTGGGAATACAAATTTTTCCTACATTTTTAGAGTGAAAGTGCTTCTTTGAGATTTTAATGTGACTTTGAAAAACTCACATTTTACTCTGCAGTTTCTGGAAAAAGCTTTCTTTATGCATATGCCCTGTGGCCCCAATTGGGATTGAAGTGGATGCAGAGTCCAACCAGGGCAGGATAAAGCTCACTGCATCCATGATATATCCCTTGTGTGGATTCAGCCTAAGAGTGGCTGATTTCTTCACTGCTGTCTGTTAAGCGCTTCATTAAAACAAGTTATTGCTTTTTAGTTTGCCAAGTTACTGCACCATTTATCTATATTATTTTGGCTCTGCATGCTTTCTTTAACTATATCAATATTTTATTATTTGAAAGCACCCTGGGGGCTCCTTTTATTTAGAGATGGCAGATGGAATAGGAATGCTTTATATGTAAATAAAAATAATATAGCCAAATCCTGAGCTACTGTCAAAGGAAAGCAGTAAATAGAAGTCCCATGACCACATCCAGCAGATGGTACCTCACACTGAGTGGATCTCGGGAGAAGGAACTGTGCCAGATTAGAAGCTGAAGCTCTCTGTCCTAATTCCTTTCCATTTGAGAGGAGAGAAAGAGCGTCGGGGGTCCTGCTCCTTCCCATTTACCTGCTGAGGTTATGGTCAGGCTAGATTATCAAAACAAGCATTCAATTTGTGTGGAGCTGAGCTTTTGTTGGGGAAATGTTGCACCAGCAGCCTCATGACAGGGAAAGCCAAATGTCAGGAGATTCTGAAAAGTGCAGAGGCCAAACTGTCTGCGCTTCGGCCAGTAGAGGCAAGGAAGTCTTAGCAAGGAAATTAATCTCCTGGACCGTGACGTCGCCAACCTCCTGTGCCTGTTGTGTACACAGAGAAAGAGAAGGAGAGATTAAATCAGTTTTACAAATATTCATGTTTGCAATAGGCGAAAAAGGAAATCAGAGCTTAGTGCTCTTTACAACTGTTTGCTCACAACTTTCCCCCATGAACTCTTGTAGAACTGGTCAAGTCGGCAAGGAGCATTTTTAGTTTTTGTTTTTTTTTGCTTTCCACCAAGGGCCTGAATGAGTCATCATGCTTATACACGGTACTTTCTAGTTTTGCAAGCTTGGAGAAGTCATTAGGTTAAGTTTCAGAGTGCCTTTTTTTTCCATTTGCTGACGTCAAGATAAGGGAATAAATTGAAGGAGCCCTACACATTTTTGCGTTTCTAGTGCTGGGAGTTCAGTGTAAACTTTGCAATGGTTGTTGGGTGGATTTCTGTTTTGTTTTCCTATTGATCTATAGTATGGGGAATCGTTGAGTGGAATACTCATGATACAAAAGTGATTTGAAATGGAGTGCAACAATCAGGAGACAATCACTCCAAGTTTCATTTGACATACTTTATGTATGTGTGGTGCTTTTTCTTAGTTGTATACATGTGTCTGCAACTAGTGTTTTTTTCAGAAGTTTCCAATGAACACTCCACATTGTAAAATTTTAGTTTTGCTTTTGCATTTCAATAACACTTTGTCTTGAGCATTCAAGGCAAGTAATCTTTCTCTCTCAGTCTCTTTCTCTCTCTCTTTCTCATGTGCACACACACACATTTGCGTCACTGAAGACTGAGATATTATGTAGGCAGCATTTCTGAACTGTTTACTTTGGGACTGAGTACTGGAGTGTTTTTCTGATATTTGCTTTATTTACAAAAACACAAATAGAACTTGACGGCATAGAAAGAAATACTTTTCCAGAGAATCAGATCTGAAATCCTGCATCATGTTTGTCTATGTCTGTTTGTGAATGTGTGTGTGAGAGAGACATCCCCGTCTCTCAAATGTATGAAAGGGGAGGAGAGATTACTCCTCCCTCTTCAAAGGTACAGTCAACTGTCCCTCACTTCCTACAGATCTGGTGCAGTAGCAGATCTATCAACAGAATAATCTGTGGATGGAATATCGTCTTTCTGAAGCATGTTAGTGATCAACCAATTGGTATGTTTTCCTGAGAAACTACATAATTTTAGAGTGAGGTGGGTGTATCTTCTTCCATAGCTTACTTACTTACTTAGACAATCCCTCGTTGGATGAGTAAGATGGTCTTCCATGATGGGTTTCCTTGTGGATTCGTAGGTGGCTGTGGAGCCCTATTCTTCCATAGCATTTCTATTCTTCCATAGCATTTCTGACTAAATACTCTTTGGAGCGGAACAAGTACCAGTGATAGGTAAACATTGTGTATTCCACTGGGGTAACAATGACATCAGTTCTGGAGGACAGAGAAATATTTTCTGTATTAAGTTTAAAATGCTTTTGCCCATCCATTCCTGTCCAACTCCCATATTTAAGCCAATTAAACATGTTTTGATAATCCATGGTCCCACAATTTGTCTTCCACACAGCCCTCTAACTCCACCTTCCTGCCCTATACCCTACCCTGTGTACGGTTTATTTTTTTTTATTTTTACTGGAATTTTTCATTTATAACAATATGATAAAATGGGCCTTTTATTTTTTATTATTGTATTGTTTTTATTTGACTGTAATTTTTCAATGATAGCAATATGATAAAATAGAAAAAATAGGGGAGAAAACATCCTGTTTGGGAATAACAAGGGAAAGGGGACAGGAGGAGAATCATGCACTGTGGTGCCATGTAGCTACTGTTCATAATCAGTAATGCAAAATAATAATAATAATAATAATAATAATAATAATAACAACACATCACTTCAGTCACTTGGGAAGTGTCCAGTGTTTCACCCAATAAAACAGCCAGCATAGTGACCTTGTTTTCTGTGGGCTAATCTTGTTGTGTTTCAAACAACAACAACAACAGCAGCAGCAACAACAACAACAAAACAACAACAATAACTTTATTCTTATATCCCACCACCATCTCCCCAAAGGGACTCGGGGCAACTTACATGGGGACCAAACCCAGCAAAAAAAGAAGTAAGATATAGCACAATTAAAATACATTGCACTTCAATAATTAAACAATAAAACCAAACAACAGATACCATAAAACAGGAACATCAATGGTTATCAACCAGTAGCCAAGAACAGTGGGCATGATCAGGAGGGTGGGGCAAAGACTAGTGTAATACAGCTATAAGGGCAGGGCGGGTAATAAAGTGCTACAAAGCCGAACCATAAGTTAGGACTAGGGGGGCCTAGTCAATAGATGTACTGATTAATCAAAGGCAACAATATTGAGCTCCATTTATGGGTTTTACATGTAAATGAAAAGAATCATTACACTAACAGGTATACAAAACAGCAGCAGGATGGACACGGCCAAAGATGCTCTTATCCTGCTAAAATTCTGCTTTGCCAGCCTTATGTAATAAACTTCTTAGCCTTCTGTTTCCCCCTACCTCTCCCACAAACACTGAATACTTGAGCACATTGCAAAGCCAAGCTAAAACACTTCACCACCTCAGGTAGAAGAGCAAATTCCCTCTCACCCCAAAATGCTGTTGAATTTACTTTGGTAGAAGAAGTAAAAAAAAAAAAATCCCACAAGTACCTCTCTCCATTTTCAGCAGACCCCTCCCTCCTTTCATAAAGGACCTTGTCACACTCACTGCCAGAATTGCCACTGATCATGGTAAACCCAGAAACCCCACACCATGGGGGTATGGGGACCTGTTGTCTCGTGCCCCACACCATCCCAGCTTCTCCCTTACCTATCACACAGGAGAAAATGTGAAGAAGTGGGCTCTTTCCATAGATTTCAAGGGAAAGATGGGATGCCTCCTGTCTTTTGCAGCCGCCTTTTATTTGGGGTGTTAGTAAGGGTTTTCAGCCATGGAGTCACCCTGGAAGTACTTTTCTGGGATGTGGTGGGAGCCATTGGGCTCCATGACAGAACTGGTAAACACCCGTCACTGCTACCAAAATATAGCCTGTGTGAAGAGGTCACAAGTAACAATTTCTTCCACCTCTGCCTAATAGGGGACTGATACTTGTGCTGGCCTCTCACAACTCTTTAATTTCCTAGAGATCATGAATGAAAATACTTGATAGAATTGCATTTCTCTTTTTATTGATAAAAGTCTGAAGTCAGCTAAAACTAAACAAATAAGTTATACCCAAATCTTCAAAGTCCAACTTACCCCCTCACAACACTGTGACCACTAATAAACTTGAACTAAAGTAGAATGAAATTGTATTCTGCTGGTCCTTGAAATAAAATTTCCATGCTCCATTGCCTCCAGTTCTGTTTCACATGCCAGCCATTGTAAATCTTAAATACGGTGATAGGTTGGCTCTTCAATTCAGCCCTCTTGTGAGTTTGCGATTTCTCTTTTGAAAAGGGAACATTAGGTCTTCTTCAAGACTGTGGAAAATGATACAAGTGGTTTCTGAATCACTTCCTTAAATTACAACCACAAACCCACTTCATCCAAACGTTTTATTTGTATCTAAGTGCTACAGGAGAAGTGGTTTGAAAATGACTGCCCTAGAACTACAAATCACAGTTAAAGCCATAATTAGCCATACATAATTGTTATCATTAGAGAAAGGAGAAAATAATGCAATCCAAATGAGGTTCTTCCAAGGGTTTGGAGAAGCAAATAGGTTTTGCTCTTTTTACCAATGTCTTCATCTCTCTCTTTTTTTACATTATCATCAGGATAAAGACTTCATGGTCTGACTGTGGCCAAACAATCCCCAAAGGGTCCTTCCAGCATATCAAGTCCAGCATATCAAGACAGGAAATCCCACATTATCTGAATGTGGACTCAGCCCAGTTCAAAGCAGATATTGTGGGATTTTCTGCTTTGATATTTTGGGATATAGGGCTGTGTGGAAGGGCCCTAGGTCTCACTCTCTCCCCTCATATTTTTTCTTTCATAGTGTCACACTGGCTAAAACTGTGGGGTATATTTCAAGGCAACTATCTAGTTGTGAAGAGACATTCTTTTCCAAGAGTAGCTCAAGTATGAGCATTTTCTGTCAATGCCTTTGTTGCATAAGAAATCCACCTCCTTTTTCTTCCAGGCTTAAATATTTGGAAGGGTGTTGTTGTCATTGGAAGGATGTTGTTGTCATTGTTGTGCTCCTGCTCACTGAGAAGTTGAAGGAGCAGGATGATTCATGAACAGAGATCCTGATTCTAAGTATTTCCACATAATGGACAGAACCAATATGAAGCCCATTTAGGGTGGCCACTTATGAATGAACCAGAAAGAAGGGATGCAGCTTGAAGTAATGAAACATATTGGTATAAAATGTAGTTTATGCTCACTCATACATGAAGTTGGAAATGTAAATGAAATTTTTACAATGTTTATGTGTAACCTGCCTCAAGCCACGAGGAGAGACGGGTAAGAAATAAAATTATCATGATCAACCTTACACTGCTCTTAAGTTTCTTCTCTACTACAATTCGTATTTAAGTGGCGTAACTAGTGATTAAGATTATGCAAGTTATGATGCTATTAGTAGTAGAAACTTTATTCCATTACTCTATGGGTTAGTACAGGCTAAAATGAAATAACAGGATACACCTAAAAATAATGAATTGGTAAAATTAATATAATGAGGTAACTGGTGTTATGTAGACACATTTCTTCCAAAACACAAAAATAACTAACAGGGAAAATTTACTGTAAAACAATACAATAGTATTGGCATGAGAAGGCAATACTGTATAAACTCGAGTATATTATTTTACTTATTATTATTATTATTATTACATTAATCATTTTACTCTATTATTATTACATTTATTATTTTATTATTATTGGAAGTATATGTAAACACATTTACACTGAAGAAGGTTAAAATAATGATTTAATCAGAGGACAGTCTTATCTTATTTATTCAAAAACGTTTAACCTACCGATTTACACTGAAGAAGGTTAGAATAATGATTTAATCAGAGGATGGTCTTATCTTATTTATTCAAAAACATTTAACCTACCGATGCCTCAATTAATGCAATTTTATTGATATCTATTTTTATTTTGGAATTTACCAGTAGCTGCTGCATTTCCCACCCTTGGCTTATACTCGAGTCAATCCATTTTCCCAGGTTTTTGTTGTAAAATGAAGTGCCACGGCTTATATTCGGGTCGACTTATACTCGAGTATATATGGTACATTCTAAGATTGATCTCAGGAGTATTTCTCACATTTACCCATCACTTTGACAGCAATGTACAGCAAATATGTTCATGTTTTTACTGATGTTGTGATGTTTTAATTATTTGATTGTTTTATTGTATTGAATTTGTATTTTATGGTCTTTGTACTAACTGTAAACTGTCCTGAGTCACCTGCGGGCTGAGAGGGATGGTATATAAATATAGTAAATACATAAATATACCATAAAAGATTTGCAGATAACCTGGCTTTACCTTGAATTGCATCTGAAGAACTCCATATTTAATTATTTTGTTTATGCAGCAAAAGCTGTTGTAAATGGTTTAGATAATGTGTTTGAAGAAGAACAAAAACAAGGCCCTGTAGCACATGGATTATGGCCCCACATATACACACAGTCACACAACACAATTAATTCACAAAGTGAGTAAGAAATCATTCATACCCAGTTAGTTATTTTCCGCTTGCCTCTAAAGTGAACGGAAACTATAGTGTTACACAGCAGATATGAAGGTTATGAACTGATGATGGTGGTATAGATCATATCAGCAACAAAAGCATTCTTGCTCTAATGAAAGTTTCACCAGCTCTGAGACCCAGCAAAATCAAACATTTTCAAACAGGTGATATCTAAACCTGTGTTAGGGAATGAGTGAACAGCTCATAAACTCCAGGCTTTTGAAAGCCCAACATAATGTGAATAACCAGGAATAATTTCATTTAAAAAAACAAAACAAAGCTGTCATTTTGGATGACAGATAAGCTAACAGAGCTGCAAATGTTGTCTGGCAGCAAAATTTTAGCGCATTTTGGTTTTGGGAACAGGTTCAGCCTTAGCATTGCTGTCTGTCATGCGGCTATCATAGATACAGAATCCTTACCAGGTAAAACACTGACAGTGGCAGATCAAAGCGTCCTCTCTCCGAGAGCTTCCAGACTTCACTTAAACATTCACCGAAGTGAGTTTAAGAAACCTTCTTCAGTGTGCATTTTAGTCCCCACACCTTCCCCCAAAACCTGTGCTTTCCTAGGAGGTGTCTATATGTCCTCCCAGTACCTTCCCGGAGGGCACCCAGATACTCAGAAACTCCTCAAAATAAGCCCTTAAAATTAAAACAACTTACCTAGCCACTATTAAAGTACTTCTGGAGTCCTCCTGGTGTGTAGAAATGACACGCCAGGAAGGGGGGGGGGAGGAGCAATTTGAGATACCCAAGTCTTCCCTTTGATCTCTCTTACTATCTGAAGAGAATGTATTAGCACTTGAAGCCCTTTATTGCTGAATTGTAGTTTGAGAATGCAAAATATCTTCTTGTGGAAAGACTTATGTCTGATCCACATAAATATTTTCAAGGTGGAAAACCAGCCAGGAGTTGACATTTCCATACAATTGTTTAAGAAAGCAACCTCGCCAAAACTTCAGTGTTTCTTGATTTGATCAAGAGCTGAAACCCAACTCACCCCTTACCTCATATTTGGAATTGCAGCATAAATTATCCAGAGCCATCATCTTAAAACCCTTTGCTTCCAAATGAAACTGTGGAGTTAGTCTGTTGCCTTTGTGAGAAAAAGGGTTCAGTGAATTTCTGCCTTCAGGAGTCATAAAAGG
The DNA here is from genome assembly GCF_037176765.1 of Anolis sagrei. Taxonomy (NCBI): domain Eukaryota; kingdom Metazoa; phylum Chordata; class Lepidosauria; order Squamata; family Anolidae; genus Anolis; species Anolis sagrei. The sequence continues at coordinate 187,497,043 of NC_090021.1, forward strand.
AACTATGAACAATCCATGAGGTGTATCACATTGCACAGTTATAGCATTATATTCCACTTTAACTGCCATGGCAACATCCTTTGGCATTCTGGGATATGTAGGTTAGTGAGGCCCAAGAGCTCACAAACTGAGAATTTTTAAATGCCCCTCCCTCAACTACAAACCTTACTGTGTTGCCATGACAGTTAAAAGTGGAATATAGTTCCATAAAAGTGTAGTGTGATAAGGGAAATGAGTTCTTCAAACTGTAAATTCCTAACCATTCAAGGTCAGAGCTATTATTTACTGTATCTTATGTTTGTTTATGTTTTGCTGGACTTCTTTTTTGTAATGAATCATTTGTTGTTAATAACAGATTTAAGTAGGAGAAGCACAAAAGAGTAGAACAAAAGAGTATGTTTGCTAAATGATTACAGCTACCAAACATAGAGGAAACCTCTTCTTATGTTGAGCTAAATCCAACTTTAGTCCAACAGAGTAAAACTTCACTGAAATTGGGTTAGTCCCAAGCAACTTGTTCAATTAGGACCTCATCACATTTGCTGCCAGAATCTCCATGGATTATGGAGAATCTGGTGGTGTCCATTACTCCACACCTTGTCTCACCTGATTTACCCCTAACTCCATCCCACAGGAGAAGTGTCCACTGACCAACTTCCCCCCATTGTTGTTAATGCACCACCAGAAGTAGCTGCACATCATAGAATGAGAGCCAGTGGGCTCTGTGGCAAAATTGAAGAGGAACTGGTGCATGCTACCAAATTTTGGCCTGTCTGATGACGTTGTTAATCTCAATCTTACCTGTATTATTCAGTGACTTCATAGCCAGAGCATGAGAAAGAAACAAGCAGCAAATCAGGGAATGGTGGAGAAACTCATACAGTTTTTCAATGTTGTTTCTCATTTGGGGAGTGACAAGATTCAACTTACTCTTTGCCCAAAAAAAAAAAAAAAAACCTGGTAGAACTGCATTATTTTAAAGGGGAGGGGGTTATATTTGGTAAGTGTCCCTAAACATACAGAGACTCACCTCCTCTGTTTATGGCAAAGCAGCACATTGGGGAGATAATTACATTGCTAAACTGCCTTCTCCCTGATATGGTGGTTTCCTCCATAAAAGAAAAACAAAGCCAGAATTCAGTTTTGGAAACCTTTCAAGAGTGATCTCTTGTGGGTCTGCTCCAATGACAATGAATCCCCACCCTTAGCCTATATGTAATTCTGATGATGGAAATATGTGCAATCGGTGGCAATACTTAGATTAATGGTATGGAGGTAGAGATGTCTATTTATATTCCCCATGATGTCCCAGAGTATCAGAATGTAGTAAAATATGATTCCCATACCTGAGGTATCCACCACCACTTGTGGAAACCTCAAACTGTGGATAATAGAAAACCTTTGATTATACTTGGGCCAGGCACATGCAATGAAATTACACTCGAGAGCCTACCCAGACCAACAATCACTTCCAGGATGTTGGGAATTTTGGGGAGCATGGGTAAGTGAGATTCTAGACACTACATTTATGGATAAGGAGGTTGCACTGTACTCCTCTGGGGCTCTGCAAGCAATTGAAATGATGGCTGTCCAAGAATCTACTGCTTGACATGAGACCTAAGGCACACATCAGCACTGGTGGAAATGGAGCTATAGTAAGACAAGTTTGATTTTTAAATAGACGCCTCAAAAGTTACTTTTGGACTAAATTTCCAGAATACCTGGTTAACACTGTTGCCTTGGGAGGATATCTGGGAGTTAGAATAAAAAATAACTTTCCCATGCCTGGGTTTGAGATTGCACCATTCAGCATCTTGCCTTCTCAGTTTATGCTTCGTTCTGTGCCATGTACATATTGTCTCTATAGACTCCAACAGAACTCATTCTGTTTTATGAAGCAGGGTATGACTCCACTAACTTTTGCACACTCCATGTTTGAAGTGTGGCGAGAATGAAACACAAGGTCTAGTCTACTGATGAAGAAGAAACCCTGTCAATTTTTATTTTCCTAACTTGAGTATAATTGTTTGATTCGATGTAGTTAAAGTCCCACCAGCTGCAAACATCGCATTGTGCTCCAGCCAACTGTGGGCTATTAAGCTGTGTGAGTGCCAGAAATTATGAGCAGTGGTTTAATATGCATAGTTATAGCCACACATCAGCCAAAATGAATAATAGCCAGACTGTAAAATAATTACAACAATGTCTTGAACAGAAGCCAGGCACAAGAGAGCAGAGCCATTCGTCTCCCTTAATTTGTGTACAGTTCCTTGCAACAGCGCAGAAACTTTCTGAAGGCACTTTGCACAGGGTGTGTGTGTGTGTATGTGTACGCTGCTGAAACAGCTGGAAAACTTTTATTTTGAAGAAAGGGGAGGGAAAAGAAGCAGCAGCAAAGCTTCAAAAGTTTAGAGTCGAAAGGGACTGGGCTCAGTTTACAGATCCAGGCAGCCTTTGCTTGGAAGACTTTGACCAGTGTGTTTGTGTGCAAGAAATGTTCTCATGACTGGAATAAGCTAACTTTTTTTTTTTTTACCTGAGTTGAGAATTGGCAACCTTCTGCATTTTCCTCGGGCAGCTCAAAGGGATTCCAGCACTGTTCTCCACTTCAGTCAACTTGACTCCAGCCCTCCTGTTGAACAGCCTGCATGGTTTCGTATGGCTTAGGCGTTATGTGGTCTCTATGGCCTCATTTTGTCGGACCATCCGAAAGAGGGAGGGAGGAGGATTTCCCCAGCACCAAAAAAATTACCCGCGTGTTCCCTTCAACACAGTAGCTATAAGGACCCACTTCCTGATTGCTCTCAGGTTTTCTCTGGGACTATTTTCAGAAAGAGAGCATTCCCCCCTCCCTACTTAAATGGATGATTGTGTTACCATTAAGAAAAAGCATCTCCAGAGACCAATCTTTAGGTAAGTGGTGCCACATCATTCTTTTATAATAATTCTGAACTTTTCCTCTTCCATCTCTTCTGACTTTTTTTTTTTGAGATATGAAAGTTAAAAGCAGAAGTTTTCAACCTCTGGAGTTGAACATTTAACGGACTTGGAGTTGAACATTTAACCAGTGTTTCGTGATTTGGTTGTTTTTGCATGGAGTAAACTTTCAGAGAGACTTTTTATTTGACAGAGGGAAAGCTTGGGGAAGAAACATAACAACAAACTCCACAAATGTCACTGAATTCAGATGAAGTTTTATGCTCAATTTTCATGTTTGGGAAAGATGCCCAGGAAATATATTTCTTTGCTGAAACTTTGCAATTACTGGGATGCATTCTCTACTGAAGTGTGTTGTTCTTCATGCTGCGCTGATTATGTTTGTGTCCAAATATATCATGCCTACAAATGACACATCTCTGTGGCTTCTGCAACACCATACTATTCTTGTCCATTTGGAAATAAGTCAAATGGTGTTCACTTGAACCTAACTTTTGGGTAAATGTGTATAGGAATGTAGGCTTAATTGGATTTTAATTGGACTTTCTTTTTCAAAGGATGAATTATCCTATCCACATGGTCCTTAGCACATGTTCTGAGCAATATGCCTCATTTAACATCTATGGGAATTACTCTATAGAACTCTACAGCTCTCCATGCAGTCATGCTGGCCACATGACCTTGGAGGTGTCTATGGATAATGCCGGCTTTTCAGTTTAGAAATGGAGATGAGCACCAACCCTCAGAGTTGAACAGAACTAGACTTAATGTCAATGGGAAATCTTTACCTTTACTTTAAGATAATATAGGATTCCAGTCCCAATCTATCGATATTGTCCCTCTACAAAGCAAAATATGACAGTAAAATATGACATATATACACTAGCTTTCATGATGAGAATTCTGTAAATGACCTAGTCTGCTTAAAACATCAATTACTTTAAGTGTGCAATTATATATATATATAGATACATGGGAACAAGCCCTATTGAAATCAGCGGGCCTTACATCTGCATAAAGATGTATTGGGTTGCATTGATAATTAGACTTTACAGGATCACACCCTATTGACACTACCATTTCATCAATAAGACACTAGGCCCAACTGAGGACATGATAATTCTTATCCTGTCTAGATAAATCCAATCCAAAAAGTTATTTTCCTGCTGGTGCAATGACTATGGAAACAAGGCCAGCCTAATCTCCATTGGTAGGCTTCTAAAGCATGGGGACAGCCACCAAGAAGGCCTCTTCTTGTGGCCTCAGCAAATATGGCCATGGTGGAACCTGCTGACGATCTTCACACTTGAGTAGACTCCATGAGCCTGGTCCCAATTTGTCTAGGAAATTATTCACAATGCTAAATAATAACAGCTTGACACCATTTTAACTGCTTTGGCTCTATAATATGGAATCCTGGTATTTTTAATTTGTTGCGGCACTAGAGTTCTCTGACACAAAAAAGCAAATATCTCACAAAACTATAAATTCCATAGCATTGACCCGTGGCAGTTAATGTGGCCATTACCTCTCCGAACGTATTCTCCCCTACGAACCATCAAGATTATTAAGATCATCTGGAGAGGCCCTGTTCTCGGTCCCACCGGCCTTGCAAGCGCGCCTGGTGGGGACGAGGGACAGGGCCTTCTCGGTGGTGGCCCCGCGACTCTGGAACTCTCTCCCTCTGGAGGCCAGAACCGCCCCATCCATCCTAACATTTAGGAAACGGGTGAAGACGTGGCTGTGGAGTCAGGCCTTCGATGAATGAGACAACACCATAGGACCCTGGATGGAAGTTGATGTAGATCCATCTTAATAGGACGACTGACCACTGTAGTTTTATATATAGTGTTTTTAAAGTTGTTTTTGTAATTGTGATATATGATATTTTAATAAGTGTATATGTTTTTTATGGCTGGAAACCAGGCTGAGTCCCTCAATGAGGTTGAGAAGCTCGGTATAGAAAACTGTGAAATAAATAATAAATAAATTAATGTGGCGTTGAACAGCTATAATTCTTCAGTATGGATGCAGCCTGGGACTTCATTTATAGCTCAAAAGCAGCATTTTGAATTTTCTCTGGAAATAGACATTTATGTATCTAATTGAACCTTTCCATCCCTTGCTCAGTTGCTGTTGTGGTTAATGAAAAAGTTTTAAAAGTTTTTAAGTACCGTGTAAGCCTATTCTCAGGAAGACTGATGAGTTATGTAATTACGTAACAGATATCTCTATCTGAAGAGGAACACTTAATTCTTATGGCACCTTTCAAATATCTTTGGGCAGAACATGATGACAACAAGGAGATCTCATTGTTGATGATAAAGGCATGTAAAATTGCAATGAACTTCAGAAAAGCAAGCTGGGCAGTTTGATAAAAGTATGTATATCCACCCAGAAGTTAAATTCTAAAGATATAATTATTTGCATTTTAAATACACTCAGGTGGAGTATCTCAGTTCAGTCTGATTCACTGCTGAAGGCAAACATCCAAGCAGTACAATTGTGATTGTACTGCCAGCAACCTTTGCTGTAATCCAGAGATCTCATGCTGGCAGTTCTTTACCCCTTCGCTTCAGGCAAGGAAAAGGCATTCTGAAGCATAAGACAACTATCCTTTCCATTGAGGTGAATGAAGATGACCGTTAAGCAGTATTCCTGTATTGTTCTATCACCCTTTTGCCAAACAGTTCCCAGGGTTTCACACTGAGTTCTTTCCAAAAGGTCAATTAATTAAAAAAGAGAGAAGAAGACTATAGATAAATACAAGTTATAAAAGAATTGCAACCACATCCATGTGGTTCTGTTTCTGTGTTGGCGAGAGTCGTATTTCTCAAGGCAACTTAAAACCTGGATTTAAGGAGGCTTATGTCCCACTGGCTTTGAAGGCAATGCTACTTAGAGCCCTTCTAGATAGGGCCTATATCCCAGGATCTGAGCCCAGGTTTTCTGTTTATCCCAGATCATTTGGCAATGTGGACTCATATAATCCTGTTTAAAGCAGAAAACCTGGGATCAGTTCTTGGGGTATAGGGCCTGTCTGGAAGGGCCCTAAAAGTTTCTTATAGTGGTCCTCGGTATCTACAGGGTTTGTTTTTGTTTCAGGACCACAAAATCCATGGATGCTAAACTTCCATTCTATATACAACGGTGTATTAAAATGGCAAAGTCAAGGGTTGCTTTTGGGGAAGGAAGCACAGAGGGAATAATATTTTTTAAGCCATGGATAACTGAATCTGTGGATGCGGACTAAACTGTACTTTTGAATCTTAAAGACAACACAAGATTGAAACGTATCCATGGGAATATCACAAGAGGAGTATTGTGCTATATCAAGTAAATAGGAAAGTATCTCTGGGTTTAGCAGGAAACTAAATATAATTTTAATGGATAATTAAGAGTAAAATATACTTCTCAGTTACTTTTGAATACTGGTGGGTATTAGAAGGCAATATAATCCATCTGCTTAAGTTGGAACTAAATTATGGATGGAAACGAGTTCTTTCTCCCATTTATTTTATTGATGCCTTAGGATGCATGTATATGGTAGAATGTATGCAGTTTGACACCACTTTATTTATTTATTTATTTATTTATTTATTTCTATCCCGCTTCTCTCCCAAAATTGGGATTCAAAGTGGCAAACATATATATCTTAATCCTATGGGATCACAGGACATGCGGTTTTACAAGATCTTCTCTGCCAAAGCATGCTGGTGGATTGCAATTTGTTTAGAGCCCACTTTGTGTATTTGAGTATTTCCAGTTTTGTTACTGTACCCGCTGATTACTGTTTTTAACATCTGTTTTAGAAGTCAAAAGCAAAACAGCGGAACTGGTTTAATGCCACTGTAAAAGTTTTACAGCTCAATTATAAGAACATTTCCTTGAAAGTTGGTCTAAATGTAACAGTTTGGTGGACATTAAGTCCAAGTTAAGAAACATTACCCATGCTTTCCGGAAATAACACCACAAAACTCAATGGGGCTTATTCGCAAAGCATAGGATTGTATTGCTAAATACACCATTAAATAGCATTGCATGTTTTGCATTGTAACACAATTGTAGAATTACCATGGTTATAAAACAGTTAGTAAGAAAACTACCCTTAGAACTGTGCGACTGAAAACTTTTAGTCAGAAAACAGTTATGCGATATATAATGCTTGTAATCACAAAACAACCTTGAAGAACATGTTGGTTGCATCACATGCCGGGTTTGGCTACCTAAATCCTAACAACATTACTGGATTTAATCCTTATGTTTTAGGATTAAAAACAACGACTATAATACTGTCTCAATTCCACCAAAATTGTAAATAATATAGCTTGGAGTTGGTACAAAATGTTCACTTTTTGCATTTCTTGACCTCAGAAATGTCTTGACCTCAAATTTGCAATGAGACTATGTCATTTCTTTTTCTCTGTATCAAGGAAAAACAAGGGTATGTTTTTTCTTTCATCCCGATGTATTTCTTTCATTGGCTGAGACAATGCTCCCTCATGGCAAAAAAAGTTAATGGGTTTTTATTAGTTTGATTTTTGGCTACTTTAAGCACAGTTCTGCTTTAAAAACAGCAACCTGGACAGAACAAGTGACTGAAATTTGCAGAATTGTTTACAACTCTTTGGATGACAATGCTGCAGAATGCCTGAACTGCAGGATGAAGTCCATATGGACAATGCAGCAAAATGAGATTTCAGATGGTTTAAGTAATAAAATTGAATATATATATATTTAAAAACCTCTTGGTATGGGAAGACTAAGGGCCCATCCAAACTGGTTCTAAAATGTGTGCCACATTTTTACCTGGGGTGTCCAGATGACTGCATTCAGCACAAAGCAGGATCAGATTTACGTGCCTTTCCAAACCACTATGGCCGCTGTCTGGATTGCATCCTCAAAAGCAATTTTTTTCACAATATTTTTTTGCCTCAAAATTACCCCTAATGCCTAGGAAGTCCTTAGGGCAAACATGCCTCCACATTCCATTGAAGGTGTTTGGGGGCATTTAAGGGCATTTGGGGGCTATTTTTTGTTTTTTGCTAGTATGGGTGCAACCAAGTTCTCTGGTAAGATAATAAAACTAAACAGAGAGACATACAGCAAAACATAAGGTAGTGCAAAATTAACAAGAGTATGAGTGTATAAACCAAGGGTGGGTTATATATGGTGGGAGGGGGGTATATTTGCCCCTGTTCAACTTTGCATCCTACATAGTCCCTTGACCTTAAAATGTTATATTTCATTTTAGAAACGCGAATTGCATACTCAGATGCCTCCATAAGGTATGCTTCTTTATTAAAATAAGTTGTGTGCTTCCCCATAACTTTGAGCATAAAGCAGGTTTATACAAAACTGGAAACTGACTTCTGTCCACTGTCAGCTTTAAAGATTGGTGCCAACTGTGATGGCTCCCAGGAGGAAACTTGATTCTCAGTCCACTGATTGTGTGCTCGCCTGTTTATACAACCTTTTTATTGGGAGTAAGGAAGACCTTATCATAAAGGCCAGGCAAAGCAACCTGTTTCACCTGGCTTCCAGGAAGGAAAGATGGAGCCCCTTGGGCAATTCCCTCTCACAACGTTTTCTCCATCATATGGGGAAAGTGTTGCCCTCTCGAGGAAGCCAGCGCAAGATGAGATGCCTCCTATGTTGCCAGGGAAAGCACCTGGCAACACTTTTACCCCAGTTGGGAAGGTTGAGGGCAGAGCCACAGGAGACATCATCTGATGGCTGCAATGGGGCTCCATACTCAAAGTTGGCTCTAAGCATCTTAGGACGCTTGTTTGGAGCCATGTGGTGAGGTCGTATGTCTTATTGGGCATAGTGGAATCTGAGTATGCTTGCATGTGATTGCACTGTAAATCACAGCAAAGTGTAAATAGAGCAAAAATGTTTTTATTCAAGTTATAAAAGTTTCAGCTCAAATCCAGTGTTCTTGCAATGCTTCCAAGAAGGTTCGAATTGGGTGAGTCACCAGCTCAAAAGGAGTGAACTGTAGTGCTCCAGGGATCAAAGTCTTCTTGGAGGAACACATTTGGAAAAGCTAGGCAGTGAACTCAGTTATTCCCTATTGGGCAACTGTTTTTTTAAATTGGGCTATGATGAAGGATTGTTTTTTTTAAAAAAATAAAAGAACAGCATGAGAACAAAACCACGTCAAAGGCTTTGGAGTTGAATTTAATCCTCCCTATGGATTTTCTGTATAAGAACTGAATGAAAGTTCTTACCCTTAAGGTTGTTATCTGCTGCAAATGTGTTTACTCATAGTAATAACTCTTTATGAATCAAGTATTTTGTTTCTCCCAAGGGCTTTGGCTTGGCCTGTTCAGAATCTACCTTGGGTAGTCTGACAACTCAAAAGTTAAAGACACATGACCCCATGTTTCCATGCTTAAGATTCCTACAAGGCAGGGGTCCTCAAACTAAGGCCTGGGGGCCGGATGCGGCCCTCCAAGGTCATTTACCCGGCCCTCACTCAGGGTCAACCTAAGTCTGAAATGACTTGAAAGCACACATCAACAACAACAATCTAATCCCATCAGCCAAAAGTAGGCCCACACTTCCCATTGAAATACTAATAAGTTTATATTTGTTAAAAATGTTCTTCATTTTAATTATTGTATTGTTTTTAAGTGTTTTTTGCACTATACATAAGATATGTGCAGTGTGCATAGGAATTCATTCATTTTTTTTTTCAAATTATAATCCGGCCCTCCAACAGTTTGAGGGACTGTGACCTGGCCCTCTGTTTAGAAAGTTTGAGGACCCCTGCTACAAGGGCTGGTCCAATGTCAAGTATGGCTCTTCCACACAGCTGAATAAAATCCTACATTTTCTGCATTTATGGCAGGGTGGACTCAGATAACCTAGTTCAAAGCAGATATTGTCAATGTTCTGCCTTGATATTCTGGGTTATAACGGTAGTGTGGAAGGGGCCTTTGAGATCAAGATGATCAACTGGTAACTTTATTTCTTTGGCTCTTCGGTCTTTGCTTAATTAGCCTTCCTTTTAAAAATGATATTCTTAAAACCTCGTTAGAGATATCTTGAAAATAATATTACTCAGGATGCCTTGAGAATGCACAATGAAGGGAAGATGCAGGGACATGAAACATTAGGTGTCTACTCCCATTCCTTGAAAATTCAGAATTGCATCTTATATTCACCATGGGCCTTTTGCACTAGGGTTCCCTGATCTCTTTGTTTTCATCAGAATGACATTTAAAAAATATTCTTGGACATCCTCCCAACAGATGCTTACCTGGCACTGACCTTTATGTCTTTCCATATCCTGGTAAAGACTTAAAAATTTGCTTGGACATTTGAACGTATTTTGAAGCATGCTTTTGTTGTAGGATTTAAGGGTTTCTGCTCAATTTTTCATATCTACAGATTTGTCCAGCTGTTGCTTGTTTTTTTTATAGAGTTTTGGTGTTTTTGTTTTTACGGCTTTCAACTGTTAACCACAGAGGCAATCTTACACCAAGTGGTGACATATGAATGCAGCTGCTGTTGTTTTTATTGTTGTTATTTCAACAGCTCTAAAATGAGGAAAAACAGTGATTGAAAAACAGGAACCTGCTTTTGATTCACAGTTGCAAAAGGAAACTATCCCTGAATGGGAGCCTTAAAGCAGAAACGTATCAAACTGTTTCATTAAAATAAAATTACATCACAGTTAGGTCACCAGATTGAAAACTGAGGGTGTCTGCTGTCCCTTTAATGCAGTGGTTTTCAGCCTTCCTAATGCCGTGACCCCTTAATCCATTTCCTCATGTTGTGGTGATGTGACACCCAACCATATAATTATTTTTTGTTGCTATTTCATAACTGTAATTTTGCTACTGTTATATGAATCGTAATGTAAATATCTGATATGCAGGATGTATTTTCATTCACTGGACCAAATTCAGTACAAATACCCGATATGCCCAAATTTGATTACTGGTGGGGTTGGGGGGGGGGTGATTTTGTCATTTGGGAGTTGTAGTGGCTGGGATTTATAGTTCACATACAATCAAAGAGCATTCTTAACTCCACCAATGATGGAATTGAACCAAACTTGGCACACAGAACTCCCATGACCAACAGAAAGTACTGATAGCCTTTGGTGACCCCTTTGACACCCCCTCATGACCCCCCAGGGGTCCCGACCCCCAGGTTGAGAAATGCTGCTTTAATGATATTGTAAATGAAGGAATTTCAGCAGATATTCTTTGTCAAGAATGTGTCTGAAGTGTTGTTGTTTGAAATCTAGATATACCATTTCTAGCAGCAAACAGAAAAAGTAACTGCTAGAAAGGCAAATAAAGTGGATCCTAGAGCATACTCTCCATAGAAGCCAAGATGACTAATCTGATTGTCCTGTCATACCATGAGAGGGCATGACTCACTAGAAAAGATAATAATGCTTGACTAGTTAGAGAAAAAAGTAGGTAAAAAAGAAGACAAAGTATGTAATGGATGTCCTGAGTATGCAAGACCTAAGCAGGGCAGCTGAGGATAGTAGATCTCTCATTCATAGGGTCATCATAAGTCAAACTTGATGACCATTAACAACACCAAAATACTTTATTCTGTCACCTCACACCACTAAACACCAAACTATTGGATAAGATAGTTATTTGTATTTTTTTATATTATCATTTGAGCAATCATGCTATTCATTTGTTATCATGCATTGATTTGTTAACGTTACGCAATTGATGCAACTCTTTGTTGTTGTTGTTGTTCATTCGTTCAGTCATTTCTGACTCTTTGTGACCTCATGGACCAGCCCACGCTAGAGCTCCCTGCCGTCACCACCCCCAGCTCCTTCAAGTTCAATCCAGTCACTTCAAGGATGCCGTCCATCCATCTTGCCCTTGGTCGGCCCAACTCTTTGTACTATCTAACATGTTGAACTCAGTTGTCCCACTTCTTGTCATTCTTTCTGCTTAATAGGTTATTTGACATTAGTGGGAATGACTGGCATAGAAATCAATCAATCATTCAATCAATCAATCAATCAATCAATCAATCAGTTGTCATTCTGGGATGAATAATGGATGGATGGGTACATGGGTTATTAGACCAGCAGCTGCCAAAACTACAAGGGATGTTCTGTATCCACATGAACAAAGTGGTCCATCCAAACAAACAGCAGGGGAGCACATACTTTGTATGTGAAAGGCATTAGGTTTAATTTGAAGCATTTCTAGTTAGAACTCAGAATTACTCCTTTCAGAAATCCATGAAATGTTGGTAGGCAATATTGCAATGGATCATATTTTGATGCTGTGGTACATCCCCTCTGGGTTTTAGTCTGAATGTTCCCCAAAATCTGCTTAGAGCCCTTCCACACAGCCTTATATCCCAGAATGTCAAGGCAAAAAATCCCACAATATCTACTTTGAACTGGGTTATTTGAGTCCACACTCAGATAATATGGGATTTCCTGCCTTGATAATCTGGGATATAGGGCTGTGTGGAAAGGTCCTCAGAGTTCAGTGGCAAGGAAGCCTCCAGATACCATTACAGTAATAGCAAAAAGGAACTGAGGTCTGACTAGTTGGAAGGCAGCTTCTTATTTTCCACATCAAGGGTCATTTGTTATGACCATAAACAAAGCATCATTGGTGGCCTTTTAAGCAGATTGAAATTCAATTTTATTCAAAGGAGAAAAGATAATTACTGGCCTCTTTGAATTTCCATCACAACATATTAATTGATCACTTCCACTTCATCAAATCACTCTGCTCTCTTTGAATAAAAGGATGTAAACTTCGCTTTTAATTAGCCCTTTAGTGTATTCATCCTGTGCTTCAAATTAAAATGTGATTTTGTACTCTGTGATCCTAAAAGCAAATGAAAGACTGGTTGTATTTTTGTTGTTTGTAAGGCTGGATCTACGCTGCCATAGAATCCAGTTTCCGAATGTAGATTAACTGCATTAAACTGGATTATATGAGTCTACATTGCCACATAATCCAGTCCAATGCAGTTTTATAGTAATGCACTGTAACACACTAGCCCTTCTGCCTTTGTTCTCATCTATATTTCATCTTCCGAATAATTTCCTTCGAGAGATCATTATCCAACCAAACAAATAGATAGCATTTCTATGTAATACCCACCAGCCATAAAAAGCCATTGAGCAAATATCTTTTAAGGTGTATCTACACTGTAGAATGAATGCGGTTTGACACCACGTTAACGGCTATGGAAAGTATGGAATCCTGGGAGCTGTGGCTTTGTGAGGCACCAGTATTCTGACAGAGAAGGCTAAAGACCTTATAAAACTACAACTCCCAAGATTCCATAGCATTGGACTATATTGGTTAAAATGGTATCAAACAGAACTCATTCCATGTATTGTCGAAGGCTTTCATGGCCGGAATCACTGGGTTGTTGTAGGTTTTTTCGGGCTATATGGCCATGGTCTAGAGGCATTCTCTCCTGACGTTTCACCTACATCTATGGCAAGCATCCTCAGAGGTAGTGAGGTCTGCCTACCTCTGAGGATGCTTGCCATAGATGCAGGCGAAACGTCAGGAGAGAATGCCTCTAGACCATGGCCATATAGCCCGAAAAAACCTACAACAACCCAGAATTCATTCTACATTGTAAATGCATTCCTAGACACAAACGGCCATTAAATACTTATTTTTAACCTAGAGATTCCTCTATCTACACCTGATACAGCACAATATGCCCCGTGTGATATTCTTACAGGTATATTTTAACCACTGCCCTGCTTTTAATTCCTCCCAAAAGAAAGCACTTTAAGTCCCATTGCCATCAAAACTATGAGAATCCAAAGCTCTTCCATTCTGGCTGAATTGTGCATTGTCTATCGAAAGTACGAATCTCGCTAATGGATAAACAAGAGCCACAGTGAGGTGGTGATAACTCTTTGCTGACTTACAATAGTCTGTTTTAAACAGAATCAGCCAGATCTTTTAGACCAGAAGATAAAAACTCATATAAGGGCATTAGATTTTTTTAAAATAGCTTAATTTTTTGGGAGGGGGAGGGGTCTTATTTGTTTGTTTGAAGTAGAAAATAAACCCCAGAAGAGTACTGTTCCAGATGTCTGCATGCTTGAAAAAAGACATTAATTACAAAACAGGAAAATCCAGGCTTTAAGGCTATTTCATATGTTGTGATGCTTTGACCGTCTAACAAAATGGGTGTTAACTGAAATCTGAATACACACACTCATATAGATCCTGAGGACTAGCCAATAGATACAGATGACTAGAGGAGAACAGAAGAGAAGGAATCCAATGAATCCTCATATATTGTTCAGCTTATGCCAAAGATGGCCAGAATGAAAATCTCTGCACTGTATCAGATGTGATCCCTTAAGGTCTCAGGCAGAGGTCATTTTTTCCCAACATCACTGAATTCAGCAAAATTTATATCTAGGTCAATGGTTTGAAATGCAATGTTATAAGTAGCAGACTTTCCTTGGTTCCCAAGGAAATGGATCCAACCCAATTTCTTTTTTAAGAAAATTGGTGGATGGAGATTTATCTGGGTTGTTGTAGGCTTTTCGAGCTATATGGCCATGTTCTAGAGGCATTCTCTCCTGACGTTTCGCCTCCATCTATGGCAAGCATCCTCAGAGGTTATGAGGTTTATCTGCCCAGTCTAAGAGAGTAGTAAAGGAGAGTCAAAGTGGTAACAGAAAGTAATTCTGTTTCTTTAAGTGAAATGATCATAGGCATCCTATTGTTAAAATTGGAGGGAATGTTCATAATGATTTCAGTCAGGGGCAGGTGGATGGGGAATTGCTCCTATCCCAAAATGAGAGTTTTGTTGTTCCAAGCGATTTTCCCCCTAAATTTAAACATTGTTGAGAGGGAATTGAAGACACCTGAAGCTAGCCAGGTAGCTTCTAATATTGATGCTGTGCTTTCACAGCAACTTATAGGCCCACTATTGCTCTAGATCGGGACTTCTTAAACATTTCCACTCGGGGCCTCTTTTGGCTCAATAATTTTTTATGTGACCCCAGGTATAAAGGTATATAAAAGAGGTATAAAATAATGCATTTCTTTATAACAAATCAGTGTTTGCAAGGCTTGTTAACCAGGATGATTTTCCTTTTTATGAAGTACAACTGAAGTATCTTCTGCAGAGACAGTTGTAAACACCGCACCACAGATTTGAGTAAATGTCTCAAACAGTTACTTGGGACATTATCCCACATTGCTACCTCCCATTTCTAGACATTTGAAATCAGAGTTAATGATGTATTACAGCACCCTTCCCATGCCGCAGAGGAACTTCCCATCATAAATCATTAGGAAAGTGTGTCAGAAGTCACACAAAATGGGGGTGGGGTGGGGAGGGGAGAGAGAGAGTGGACAGAGATTGTCTTCTCAACTCAGAAATCGGTAAACAGCTGGAGAAAATAAGGAAAACATGTGGGATGGGATTTGTCAAATTTTCCCATGTTGAATCACTTCAGTAACATAAAGTAAGGGGCATTCCCATAGATGGTACCCTACTAAGCATGGACATTTCTCTCCCAAAATCCTGCTTCATGAGCCTGACATGATAATTTTTAAAATTATTTTAATCATTCGAAATACCAACACTTCAAAATATCTTTGTTTTTCCTGTCATTTGTCCTTCTTGGTACAAAGCCTTTGATAAGGTCAATCATAAATTTCTATTAAATGTATGTCAACAGTTGAATATGGGGGAAAACTTTTGTAAAACATTGCAGCAACTATATAGTAACTGCAAGGCAAGAGTAAGGGTTAACGACAGAAGGACAGGAGAGATACCCATTTTAAATGGTACAAAACAAGGATGTCCATTATCCCCCACTTTATTTGTAATAGCGATAGAAATACTAGCTGAAAGTATTAGGAATAGCACCAAGTGGACAGGATATAAAATAGAAAAGGAGGGAGGGGAAAAGGAAGAAATAAAGCTGAATCTCTTTGCTGATGATGCAATGATTATTACAAATCAACCATTAATCATGATAAAAGATATGATAAAAAAAATTAGAAGAGTTTAAGAATATATCTGGATTATTTGTTAACATCAAAAAGTCAGAGATACTATGGATTAACACCCCACCAAAAGAACAATTGGAGATTAGGAAAATATCAGGATTAAAATTAGGATCAAAGAAGCTAAAATATTTAGGAATATGGGTATACAAAAATCCAAAGAGTATAGTTAAGGGGAATTACAAACAAAAGTGGAAAGTAATAGAGAAGCAACTTAAGAACTGGGAAGGGAAAACATTAACAAGAGTGGACAGAATAAGGGCATTGAAAATGTTCATAATACCGAAATTATTATATTTACTCCAAACCTTACCAAACACAGTAGAGAGGAAAACATTAAAGACATGGGACAGAAGAATAAGAATATGGGCAGTTGGCGGGAAAAGACCCAGAATAAGGGATAAATGGTTAAATGCAAAAGAAGAAGAGGGAGGCTGGGGGATCCCAAGTCTGGAAGTTTATCATGATGCATTTCAAATCCAAAGATTGCTGGAAATACAGTATACGGAAAAAAAATGGGTAAATATGGAGAAGATAATAAATAATATTAAAGGAAAAGAAATAATATTTAGGGAATGGAAGAGGAGAGAGGAAACAGAACTTAAGGAACCCTTTAAAGGAACAGTAAAAGTGTGGAAAAAAAGAAAGAAGAAGTTAAATCCAGGTAATGAGAATAAGATGGCAACTATATGGCAAATGAATAATGATGAAATGATAGGCAGAACATTGAGACTGATTGAAAGCAGAGGGAAAAGGTTAGTAGAGGATCTATATACAGAGGATGGAAACCCCGTAGAACAAAAAGAAATTCAGAATTGGATAGGGTCAGGGAATTGGATTCAAGGCTGGGCTATAAGACAGGAAATTTTTAGACGGAGGGGGAAAATTAGAGAACAGGATAGTCCATTTGAGAAGGTGATTAGGAAATGTTTGAGAGGGGAGAAGAAAGTGGCAGGAGATCTGTACGACCAAATTATAACAGTAAAAGAAGAAATAATAGAGGAAATTTTCCAAACATGGAGATTGGATATGGAAATTGAGAGGGAAGACATCCAAAGGGAAATAAGTAATATAGCAAAAGAAAAGTATAATGTATTAAGGGAAGCAAGAAGAAAAATGTTACAAAAATGGTACAGAACTCCTGCACAACTTTCACGCTTTGTACCAGGGATAACAAAGAGGGGTGTTTAATCATATGATATGGGAATGTGATCAAGTGCAAGAATACTGGAAAAGGATTGAAGGGGAAATCAATAGAATGTTAAACTTACAAATAGTAATAATTAATAGAAATATATTACATGCACGAATAGCAGGAGTGAAGAATATACAAAAGGAAAAAATGGTTGACAAATTAATCGCTTGTGCACAAATTGTTTTAGTGAGGGGTTGGAAAGACAAAACAAAATGGACACTGATTAATTGGTATAACTATATAGTTAATATGTTAAATGTGGAAATAACAAATTGCAAATGGAATAATATAGATAAAATTGAAAAGGTTACAATAATTAAGAGGATGTGGGAACCAGTTAGGAATTATTTAGAGAATGTGTTAGGATGTGGAGCAGAAAAATTAAGACTGAGACTGATATTTCAAATGTAACTTCTGTAGTTTGATGTATAAATGGCATGTACAAGGAGGGGAGGGTGGGAGTGGGAAAAACCAATAAAACAATTTAAAAAATTGTCCTTCTTGGTTTTTGAATTTGCAATACTGCTAGCTTTAGTTTTGGACTTTTATGATGGAGAGTTCTGAGATTGGGAGGAAAGCTCAGAATCCCCAGAGGATTTTTACCAAGGTTTTCTTTTCAAAAAATAAAGTGGAGTGGGTTGGAATTGCACTCGCTCATGTGATAAATCTGAAAATAGATGATATTGGGAGAAAAGGCAAGAAAGAAGAACATGTCCAACTCCCTGCTTCTTGGCAGGGGGTTGGACTGGATGGCCCACGAGGTCTCTTCAAACTCTATGAGTCTATGATTCTATGAGATAATGAATGACAAATGGAAAAATGTGATTTCTGATGCTACAGGGCTGAATGTCATAGTAATATGACACTCCACCTCATACACATGGGATAACATTTTAGGAGTTTCAGTAGGTTTCACTCACCACTTGGCTCTTCTTTAAAAAGACATGTAAATTAGTGAGAACTTTGTCAAGAGTGAATCAGCTATATAGCTAGGATGGAACTCAGGGCTTTTCCAGGGCCAGACTAGGGGAAGGGTAGAGAACAGTTGCCCACATTAGAGAGCAAAGGACAAACTTTGTATTGTCTTGCTTTAGTTATCTCTGCCTTTTCCCAAAGCTGATATTTTGACTCTGGATGTTCAATCCAGTCCCAGAGGAGCAGATGAAGAACTAGTAGTTATAAGGAACACAAAGAAAGAGGCAGTAGGCCAAATGAACCTTAGGGGATCTTAGAGCCATGTAGCTCATATTGTCTGGAGTCCTGCTTAGTCCCAATTAGAGTAGCTTTCTTAAATTAATTGTTGATTGGTGAGCCAACACATAGATAAATCTAATTAATTCAGTGGCTCTACCCTAGTTGGGATAAGAAATAGGATTTAAGCCAATGTCTGTTCACACTGAGTTCCACAATAAAGAGGCAGGCAGATTGGCAATTGAGAGTCCAAAAGCAGATATTATATAGCCAAGGCACATCAGGCTATGCATGTTTTCTGGATAAAGTTAAATAAAAATACAGTAGTTAGCTTTGGAGGACTTGATGTTCCTGGCTATGGCAGAATGTCATGAAAGCCATGCTTCTGAAGAACAATTAGGTAGACATTTCTAGACCAAAAGGGTACCATGAAGGCATACATAAAGAGATGCTTTATCTACCATAAGCTAATGACTCTTCAGGATGAATTCAAAGATCTTGTCGAAGGCTTTCATGACTGGAATCGCTGGGTTGTTGTAGGTTTTCTAGAACATGGCCATATAGCCCGAAAAACCTACAAAACCCAATTCAAAGGTCACTTGATCGTCGAAATGACTTAGGAGGGTTTGGAAAAGCATTTACATTTATCCAGAGTTGCCTTACTTGTCACCTTGAAGGAGAGCAACTTATCAACACTGTTTAATTTAACCTAATTAAAGCAGAGAACACCCAGGTTATGAACGTCAGTCACTATAAAGACAGATAATAGCTTGCAGACATCCTTTGGGATTCATTTGCTCCTACGCACTGCCAGATTCTTGCAGAGGCAGCCTTTCCTCAAATAAAATATATATTGGACAAGAGGCTTAGATGATGTTTTGTCAGTCATCATGGGTGAGCACAATCATTTTGCAGAGGCCTTGACATTCACTGGTCTAGTGATTGCCTCTTAGTTTAAGGTACAAAATGAGAGCAGAACATTGTTTGAATCCTTTCATTTATGTTATTACAGTAGGCCTATTGTACCAATTGTTGAAGGAGAGGATGACTTGTAGGTGAATTCTATTTATTTAATTTGTTTATTCTATTTGAGAGCAACACTAAAATTCAGGCCCATTACTCCATTTTATTTGTTTTCTATTTTATGCTGCCTTTCTCGCAAAGTGGAACCAAAAGCAGCTCACAGATAAAATGAGTTGACACGATACAACCTCAAAAAACAACAACAGCAACAACAACAAACTCAAGCAAGTAGCCATTTCAGGTAGCACATTTAATCATGAAATGGTAATTCATTGTCTTTTAAAATAAATGTAATTTACTTCCTTTTCTGAAAATAATATTAAGTATCAGACTAGGGAAAGCATGGGAAATTAATATCAGCAGTTGCTGCAGTATCAGTAATAATTCAAGGGATTTTGCACCTTGACTTTATGAGGTGGGTAGTCAGCAAAATGTTCAGGCAGCAAAATGTCACAGGTCAATCTGTTCTTTGGGGTACAGTGCTGACCATTGTGCTATATTACCTAGTTAGTTGCATAACTTAGCTATATATCACATAGTCTTATAGCCCATCTCTGACTTCCTCTACCTACTGGTTCTTACGAGTCCTATGCAGGGGCGGCTCAACCCATTATGCAAAGTAAGCATTTGCAGTATAGTTGATTTTGCCCAGGGGCACTCTTGAGGGGCTCTTGGGGGAAAATAGACCTTGACATATGCAAGTTGTAGTTACTGGGATGTATAGTTCACCTCCAATCAAACAGCATTCTGAACTCCACCAATGATGGAATTGAACAAAATATGGCACACAGAACTCCCACAATAAACAGAAAATATATATCAGTGATTGATTGGGGGGGGGGGCAAAATACTGTTTGCTTACCGTTGAAAATTACCTAGGGCCACCTCTGGTCCTATGACATGACACAAGCTCTGTTTCGTGGGTAACTGACAGACACCCACAGGCAAAGGATAGTCTGTGAGTACCTTTCCTAAAATGGGTAAAAATTGATGTCATTCATCTTTAATTTCTCCACCCATGGGAAAGGGATGGATTTTTTTGGCATACGATGGTATACTTATCTGTGTTTTCTCGGGTTCATTTGGAGGGTTATCTTTTTCTACCACTCGATTCTCCTTTGCTGAAACAGCCGGCATTGTCTCCTGGTGGCAGGTGGCAAATGACTGTCATTAAACCAATTAATGGGTTGCTGTGAGTTTTCCGGCTGCATGCCCATGTTCCAGTAGCATTCTGGAGAGAATGCTACTGGAACATGGCCATTCAGCCCAAAAAACTCACAGCAACCCAGTGATTCCGGCCATAAAAGCCTTCAACAATACATTAAATCAATTAATGTTTTCTGCTTTACCTATATTGTTTTATTATTTTCTTTAAAAATTGGAACTACGTGCTCCGGAGGATAGAAAAAGTATTTTTGGGTTCTTTTACTGGCACAAACAAGTAAAATTATGTAGCTAAGCAAGATCCACCCACTTTTAAAAAATGACAGTGACAGTGATGTAGAGGAACATTGGACTGATTGGGAGGAGTCATCCATCAGCCATGTGATAAGTCAAATATGCATTCTTATATTTGATATGGAAAGGAGAAAAGTGAGTGCAATGGGATATGTGTCCGGTATATATCCTGCCCTCATCTAGCCTTCTTTAACCATAAGTTGCCTACCTAATAGGAGTTTTCTCCAGTTTTTGTAATAAGGTCTTATGTCACATCTCTTGGCTCACCCATCCATAACCTACTTTAACAGGTTGGAGCCTCACTGGAAAATGTAGATCTACTTAGCTGGAGATCAGGGAGCTATAGGATGACATTCCCTCCTTCAGTCGGTTGTGAAGTTGTGATAAGAAATTGTGATGAGGTCCTTCTTCTGATTATTGCATCCTTGCTTGCTAGTAGGAAGGAGTGAAACATTATGTTCCTGTGCCCTGACTGCCAGAAGAACAAGCCTCCATCTCTTGTGTGTGACTGTTGCATTGACAATTGTAGCAACAGTGCCACAATTATGATCACAGAGAGGTAGTGAATATGGAGCTGTTATGAATCTGCAACTTTAGGGGAGGAATCCATAAATGTAATACAGAATGTTGGCCATTATAAATAATGAAATCATAAATAGGAGAATAGTCAGGAAACATGACTTCAACTACTTGTGTGCTTCGCTTTTTTACTCAACAAACACTCAACAGTCATTGGGTTGTTGTAAGTTTTTTGGGCTATATGACCATGTTCTAGAAGCATTCTCTCCTGACATTTCAGACCTCACAACCTCTGAGGATACCTGCCATAGATGCAGGCGAAATGTCAGGGGAGAATGCTTCTAACCCATGACCATATAGCCCGAAAAACCTACAACAACCCAATGACTGTTGAGTGTTGAGTAAAAAAGCGAAGCACACAAGTAGTTGAAGTGAGACCACTTTCCTTATGCAACGGACACTGGAACCAAGAAGGAGATGAGGTCAGTTTTTACAGTAAAGGAGAAGCAGATGAGAACATCTTGAATTTGTTTTGGCATCGTTAGACTATTGAGATGGATTTTAACAGCTGCCCAAACATTTACATTCAATCAGTCTCTTAATTGTTTTAATTTAAGGTGACTGGCAAGATAATCCTACCTACAAAGCGAGGGGAAACCAGTTTTAAACAGAATGAGATTTCAAATGGATTTGCAAAACAGTGAAGCACAACACAGATCTGTATCACCCTACGTAAAATGTGAAAAGGCAATTTTAACAACCGTGAAACAGGAGACTAATTACGTGCCAGGTGTTCCATTGTACACAGTGAGGGACTGAACTTTTGACATGGTATTTTCATGTCAAAAATAGCGAATGCCCTCATGTTGGAAAATTTCATAAAGAGCTATGGTTACTCCTTTTCATAAAAGTATTCAAGTCCAGTTGCTGAATTTGTTGATAAACTGTCTATGCACTGGAAGAAGAATACTACTAATAAGGAATAGTTTGGTCTGCTTTAAATGTATTTCTATCTTAGATTTTAAAGAGTGTTCAATTAGGTCAAGACATGTGAAACAGCAGAAATTGACTTGGCCATATTGTAGTGTCTTTATGGAGAGCTGATGGAGTGTAATGGTTGGGTACTGGACTACAAGTCTGGAGACCAGGGTCTGAGTCCCCGTTTGGCCCACGGGGTGACTTTGAGTAAATTATACACTCTCAGATCCCTTCTACACTGCCTTATAATCCAGATTATCAAACCAGATAATACACATTATCTGCTTTGAACTGGATTATATGAGTCTACACTGCCATATAATCCAGTATAATCCATATAATCTGTATTATAGATGGTAATGTAGAAGGGTCCTGAGTCTGAGAAAACTGTTTGAAAGCACACCATAAGTTGGAAATAACAAGTACTTCTGTTGTCTAAAATGCAAAAAATGTCTTTACTTTCTATATTATTGGGGAAAAAATTAAGTTGGAATACAATTCAGAAAATTGCACTCTGTCCCCCTAAATTTAACTGGAACAATTTCAGCTCTGCAGAGGAGCACTTGTAGTGCCTCAAGGGCCCCATTTATACTCCCCTATATTGCAGCTTGAACTGCATTATATGGTCAGTGTAGACTCATATAATGAAGGCTGAACTGTACTAAACTGAATGATATGAATCTACAGTGCTATATAATCCAATTCAACCTGCATTAAAATGGCAGTGTTGATGGGGCCTGAGTGTGCCCTTAGATATGTGCATGCTGCTCCCGGTGTAAATACTAGTGAGTTGTGTGGGTTTACAAAATACATCTGGGAGAATGGAGTCTATGGTTGCAGTTGGAATGTCAAGTCTTAATTGAATAAGATTTCAATTGTGAAAAAAAGCCAAGCTAGCTTCTCATACCATGAGCATCCATCACTTCTGCATGTCATTAAAGATAAAGATCAGTACAAAAAAGTCTTAAAATTAGTATTAAGTGATCCACACATGTTAAATCTCTACTAGCCTAGACCCAGCAGGAGATATCCATATGTAGGAATCTACTTAGGAATCTTTCTCTTCTACTGAAGTGAGCAGGAAGAGTGAGCAGGAAGTTCTTGATCCATGAGTGCATTAAAGTCCCTTGACCACAATGAACTCACCACAAATGTTTATGGTTTATTGAATGTATATCCAGACTTTTTCCTAGAGTGGAATCCAGGCAGTCTGCACTAATTGAAAACAGGATTAAGTTCACATCTTGTTTTACAAAAGTTAAATAAAGCCTTATGATGACCTTATGTCAAACCAGTCACAGTGTTTTGTTTAGCAAGATTGGTTCAGATGAGGCTTGCCACTGCCCTCCTCTAAGCCTGTCAACCTCATCAAACAGGGCTAAAATCATTGGCATGCACCGATCTAGCCCTGGTCACCCATGGAGCCGACTGGCTCCCATCAGATGATGTTGTACTGGCTCTGTGAATGAAGGAGGGTGGAACCAGCATGCTGGCATGGTGAAACAAGAGACCTCCTGTGTTGCCATTGACTTTAATGGAAGAAAGCTGAGCACTCCACATACGCACCATGCTTTCCCCCATCGGATCAGCTGCTGGAGGAGCCCAGCAATGCGAGGCATGGGGCAGTGGCTTCCACATGCCCCATGGCAAAGCGGAATGACATGGGACACTTTTGGTGGCCATGTGACAAGGTCATGAGAATGTGTGACATGCCCAAGATCACCCAGGGGTTCCCATGGCTGAGCGTGGAAACCCACTGGGTGGAGTTTAAAACTCAAAGGCCCATTCCCTTCCCTGCATATCCCCTGCCCTTTGTCCCTTACCTAACCTCATCCTACCCCATTTGCGCACATATCCAAGTACACATCCCAACCCCCCTCCCCTGACCCCCCACCTCCCCCCTCCCATCCCACCCTACCCTTCGCCTCCCTTTTTTATATATGTATTAAAATCTGCAATAAAGATATATTTAAAAAAAACCTCAAAGGCCCATCTAAATAAAAAGGTCTTTATCTGACAGTTAAACGAATGAATGAAACTTTATTTATACCCCGCCACCATCTCGCCAAAGGGACTTGGAGTGGCTTACAAAAGCACTTAATTGTGCAAACATATAATACAAATATAAAGCAAACTAACACAACAACAGGAAAACAACAAAAATACATAAACAAATTACATTAAAAAAATCCCGCCAAACTATTTAAAAGACTCAATACAGCAGTGGCTTTGAATATAAAAATAAACTATAGGTAACATTAATCCTGTAAAGTGCTAGGTGAAAAAAATCACCAGGCACTCAAGAATGCCAGATGGAGTCCTAAACATGGCCAAAGGCCTGGGAGCAGCTACATAGAAGGCTTTTTCCTTTACTCACTGAATATGCCT
Organism: Anolis sagrei; assembly: GCF_037176765.1. Classification (NCBI taxonomy): domain Eukaryota; kingdom Metazoa; phylum Chordata; class Lepidosauria; order Squamata; family Anolidae; genus Anolis; species Anolis sagrei. Next base: position 187,521,751 of record NC_090021.1, read on the forward strand.
GTGTATGTGGTGAGATGACATGGTCTTTTAGATAGTTGGGATGCAAGCTATACAGGGCTTTAAAAATCAAAACCAGCATTTTGAATTCTACCTTAAAATGAACAGGTAGCCATTGAGGCTATTTCAATAGAGGAGTTATTAACAATCCAAAACCTGGTCAATGCCTGTGTCCAAACTTGGTCAAAAGTCTGGCTGCTATAGCATTTTGTACCTGTCTCAAGTTTTCTAAACAGTTTCCTAAGATGTAGAGTGCATTATAGTAGTAATGCAGAGCACATTATGTAATCAAGGCATGAGTCTTCATACACGAATCAGATATCTCATGAAATGAATACAGCTGGGACACCAATTTAAGCTGGCCACAACCGAAATACAAGCATCCAGGCTCAAATCTGAGTCCAGGAGTCCAATTGAATGGGTAATAAGACTAATCTTCAAGTATAGCTTCAATCCGATTTAGGACATCAACCATTAAATAAGAGATTAAGACTATCACAAGAGAGCAATAGATAGGCTCAAAGTAATACTGAATGCTATAGATATCGCAATGGTGCTTCTGAATTTCATGTATCTCTCAGTTCCCCCATCAATGTTTTGTAGCCTATTTTAGTTAATTCTTGAAAGCTTTCTCCTTTTATGTCCATTTTAAAAAGTTAATAATGGAAAAAGTGACACAAGCTGTCTAGTCACCTAAGAATGATTATGTTAAATTTACCATATTTAAAGCAAGCACAGCTATAAATAGGGCAGGGCATAGCAAAGAAACTCAAATACTACTTCAACTGGTGCCCACTGAGGATCCAAACAACAGCAAAAGGGGATTTTTTTTTGTAAGCAGAGAAAAACCCGAAAAGCTATTTGTAGAGAAATGTTGAGGGTCATGCCAGAGAAAGGAAAAGGCATCTATTCTAGCATTTCCGTGGAGTTCAGAATTCCAGTCCAAAGTTCCAAATCTGAATGGTTGGATCTAGAACGGATGGGCTCTCGCATATACAAAGGGTGACATTTCATGGTAGAGAAAGCTGGGCATGACCTTTCAAATGTCAAGCCTAATACATATTAAACATGCTTTCCGTATTGTGATTGGAAAGAGATGTGGGACTCTGAACTGGTTTTCATTCCGAGTACACAAAAACAAAATGCAAGTCTTTTAAGTGCTTCAGAAACCACTGGAGGAAAAAGAGGCCCTTTTCTTCCTTCCATCCATCCATCCCTATGTGATGAAAGGTGGAAAACTATTTGGGAGAATGTTCCAAGTACTTTAGTTGATTCATATTTTTAACATTTCATTTTTAAGACATGAGGGAGAAGTTGATGCATTATATACCTTCACAGCTCATTATTTATATATTGATAACCAAATGAAATTGAAATAGTCTGGGCACTTCAAACGACAGAAAATGACAGATGCTGAGTAAATAGATTATGAGGCTGTCCATTGTAGCTGTGATTCCAAGAAAATGTCAGAACTGAAGGTGAGTGGAATCAGATGAATACTGATAATCGACTATTTTCCCCGCTTGCTTTGTGGAGTGCCAAAGTCTGAGGATATTGGCAGTTAAATTGTGGTTGATGACATGAGACAGTCTGATCGGGAGAGAATGAACTGGGGTGAAAAGATGATTGATGGGAGATTTTTTTTAATGTAAAAAAGGCATTGGTAAAATCTTAACAGAAGCTCAGGTTTTCCTGTATTCTTTGAACAGTGGATGAGACATGATGACAGAGGGGAAAGATAGTTGACCCAAATAGTTAATGAGATTCTAATGATTATAGAGTGAAAGTTGCAGTTGTTGTCACTCTATCCTTATGTGGACTACAATTTCCATCACTCTTCCCCACTAGCTATCTAAGAGTGATTGCAGTTGCAGTCCAAGAACAACTGAAGAGCCACCAGTTGCTTACAACCCTCATAACAGAGAGGAGATGTTGTGGAGAACCTTCTTGCACAATGAAGACTGATATCAACGAGTCTAGGGAGCTAGTACAGTTGTTCTCAACCTGTGGGTCCCCAGATGTTTTTACCCTCAACTCCCAGAAATCTTAACAGCTGGTAAATTGGTTTGGATTTCTGGGAGTTATAGACCAAAAACCCCATAACAGAGAGGAGATGTTGTGGAGAACCTTTTTGCACAATGAAGACTGATATCAATGAGTCTAGGGAGCTAGTACAGTGGTTCTCAACCTGTGGGTCCCCAGATGTTTTTACCCTCAACTCCCAGAAATCTTAACAGCTGGTAAATTGGTTTGGATTTCTGGGAGTTATAGACCAAAACCCCCATAACAGAGAGGAGATTTTCTGGAGAACCTTCTTGCAGAATGAAGACTGATAGCAATGAGTCCAAGAGCTAGGCCAGTGGTCCTCAACCTATGGGTCCCCAGATGTTTTGACCCTCAACTCCCAGAAATCCTAACAGCTGGTAAACTGGTTTGGATTTCTGGGAGTTGTAGGCTAAAACACCTGGGACCCACAGGTTGAGAACCACTGGGCTACTAGGTTAGAGCAGGCATGGGCAAACTTCTTCCCTCCAGGTGTTTTGGACTTCAACTCCCAGAAATCCCAGCCAGCTTAGTTGTTGTTAGGAATTGTGGGAGTTGAAATCCAAAGCACCTGGAGGGCAAAAGTTGACCCATGCCTGGGTTAGAGAAATCTTCAGTAAGCAAAGAGGAATGGAGGTATCTCTGAGCAGGTCTGATCCCAGCAACACTGCATCAAAGAAAGGAGAAAACCCAGTATTGGCTTTCTTCCAGCAGACGTTGGCTGAAGCGCCAAAAATCTGTAAGATGAATGGATGCAGTTCAGAGTTGAAAAATGTATTAATGAAAAGGCTTGGACAGCATTATGGCTCTGCCTTCTCAAATGTTTAAAAATTATATATATGCAAAATGTGCAAGACATAAACATCCAGAGATAAATAAGAGTCACAGCAGACTCTCCAGGCCACATTTTTTTTTCTTATGTTAACAGAAGTTTTTATTTTTTTGGAATGCGGAGTAGCATTCTAGAAGAGGTTTGCTCTCAGACTCTGGAACTCCCTGTCAAGGGAGAGTAGATTGGCTTCCTCACTGATGTCCTTCCATTTGGCTCAGACAGGTTTTTGGCAATGGCTGAGGAAGAGGACTGCCATTTATCAGGGGCAGGAAGCCTTGTAGAACAATTACAGAAGTGAAGCTGTGGTTCAACTCATATCCAGCTCTTCCCATAGACAACTGGTGGGCTCTGTGTGAAGAGAATGCTGGCCTAGACAAGGCTTTGGTCTTATCCAGAAAGTCATTCTTATGATATTTTATTGGGATTTTGTTTGTTTTCTTCATTTTTTCCTTTAATTCTGTTTTCATATATAAATGTGTGAGTCTTAATTGCATTTTTATTCTTTCTATTGGTGAGACACAACCAGTCCTATTTTTAAAGAGAAAGGTACAATATAATTCAAGGAAGGAAAGAAAAATAGTTTGTAAAAGGAAAATTTGACATTGTAGAGCAGTGGTTCTCAACCTGGGGTCCCCAGATGTTTTTGGCCTACAACTCCCAGAAATCCCAGCCACTTTAACCGCTGTTAGGATTTCTGGGAGTTGGCCATAAACATCTGGGGACCCCAGATTGAGAAGCACTGTTGTAGAGTATGACTCACATGTCCATGGGGGATACATTCTTGAACCTACTGTGAAAATAGAAAATGGTGGATAATGGCAAACTCTATTGAAATCAGTTACTTCTATTAGAAGTTAAGTTACTATAGAGTTGCTACAGAGAATCTAAAGATTTTCTCTCAAGGAATTTGCTAGATCCTCCATCACAACTCTATGATAGCATCCAGTGAAAGCATATCATAGAATCACCTGGAGTCTCTAGAAAATTCCTAGAAAGGACATATTTTGTTAGATATAGACAGGTGAAACTACTGGTACTTGTCACACAGGTATGAGAATCAAAGTGTTAACATGTTACTCATAGATGTTCCTGTAGTTCATAAGAGGTGGGTAATGTGCAAAACTCCAGATGTTGTTGAGTTGCAGTTCCTATTTGCCCTAGCCAGTGTAGCAGTGCGAAGTGATGATGGGAATTGCAATCTAATAATATCTAGAAGACCTTCTTAGACTGAGGGAAATGAGGGTGGAGGAAAGGGTTGGAGTTCAGCAGGAGTATTGCTGAGCTACAACTTTTGTTATTCTTTATCTATGCTGACTACAGTTCATAGTAGTTTCAGTCCAAAACATTCGGAGGACCACATATTTCTGCTAAAATCCAACGTTATTGGTAGTATTGATCCTCCCCGCCCCGGGTTGAAAGAACTCTTAGAACATGAACAGGAAAAAATGGGAGGCTGGGGAGGGCATATTGCATCTCTCCTGGTGACCTTGGAGTGCACCCCATGCAAAAACATCTTTTGTGTGTGTGACCTTTAATATTCCCCAGTGTCCTGTGGAGGATGGGTGGGACTTTTTTCCATGCTTTTAAGACTCCCAGTTCCAAATTTGGATGAGGAGATTATCTTCTTTCAAAACAGGGGATCCTGGTTTCCTTCTAAATTTTGTAAAAACCACATTTCCTGGACCTAAAATGTCAGAGAGGTACAAAACATGGTTAAAATTCCCTTCCACACTCTCTAAAGGGCACTTGGCAGTAAAAATTACAGAAATGCTAGACTCTCAAAGGGTCCAAATGACGGGGGGAGTGGATTAGATGCATCACTTGGGTTGCACTTTGTTCTGCAGTCCAGTTCATCACTGGGCATTGCATTAAGCAATAGGAAAGGAGACAGCAAAGGTGGCAGGACTACTTCTTCCACCCCCAGTTATGTTTATCTGGATAGCTGGAGCTTGTAGTGGGTCTGCTTACCATACGTTGCAGTGGGGAGGATGAGGTTTACTTAGATGGTAGTGCTTTATCCCATACTAATATCATCTGTTACGGGAGGGCTGTGCTTGGCTGTCTGGAGAATACCTGAAGTTTCTTGCACCTGGTTTAACAGCTGCTGTCTGCTACAGCCTTCACTGAACACCAAGCAGCAGGTACCTCTCGTTATTCCTGCATTTTAAGCCATTTACAGAAGTCCTGCTATGTTAGATAAACCATGACAGCGCAGCAGAAGAAAATTCATATTCGGCTCAATACGCTCATGAAATAGCACTTTCATCTTCATTGAGATTCAGGTCTTGTCTCCTGGTAGAGCCAAAGGTGAACTTCATCACAGTCAGTATTTGCTCGTTATTAACCTCTGTGCTTTGGAAAACTTTGCCCAAGGCTCCAAACATGGACGTAAAACTTGACTTGCTAACCTTATGGCTATAATAACTCCTGTGTTTTGCTTAGTTTTTGCATGTAAAATCAGTTGTTGCAAAATCCGGTGTAAAGCAGGTATGTGTATTAGCACAAGGACAACACAGTTTAATTAAAGCACTCTCACCCCAGGTACACATTAAATTCAGTTTGAATCTACTAATTTGAGATGTAGCCTGAGAGCTGATCCTCCATATTCTCATTTTAATCAATTCAAGTTAATCTTATCCTTACTTATGAAAGAAACAAAATCTAATGGTCCCGCAGATAATGTGGGATTTTCTGCCTTGATATTCTGGGATATAGGACTGTGTGGAAGGGCCCTCAGTCAGTGGTTCTTAAAGCATTTATTTATTTATTTTCTATTTTTATACCCCACCCTTCTCACCCCCCGAGAGGGGGACTCAGGATGGCCTCATAGAAGCACCATACGATGCCATCATCATAAAAACATCCAACAATACATTAAAAATATTAAAAACAGTAATTAAGACCTATTGATTAAAACACGCCTGTTAAAATCAGAATCCAAAATCCAAGTCCGGGTCAATTCATTGTCATGAGTTGCTTAAGTCTTCTTTCACTTGCTGCTATTTACTGGTCGAACGCTTGGTCCCATAGCCAAGTCTTGAGTTTCCGTCTAAAAGATGGGAGGGAGGTGGCCAGTCTGATGTCCTTGGGGAGAACATTCCACAGATGGAGGGCCAATGTTGAGAAAGCCCCATCCCTCGTCCCCACCAAAAGCATTTGCGATTGCGGTGGGATCGAGAGTAGGGCCTCTCCAGATGATCTTAAATTTCATGATGGTTCATAACAGGAGATACGTTCAGACAGGTAGACTTTGGACTCCACAAAACATACTGTCCACTCAGTATGTTTCCTTCATCCATGGGTCTTTCATCCTCCTCCTCCTCCCCCTCTCTTTCCTGCTCTTCCCCTCACTCCACAGCTGGAAAAGTTTAGAACCCCATCTCTATGTCAATACTATCAACTCTTATTGACAGTGAATCTCTGGTTTCCCAAGTAGTATTCTTTGCTAACCCTATCTGAAGATCCACAGATTCACTTGAAGGAGTTAGAGGTGTAGGACCCCAATGGAAGTAGGAAAACCATGAATTAAAAGACACACAGAGTATTTTGAATCAATTCCTCCAAGTCTCTGGAGTAGCAGAAAATGAGCTTTCTCCTTCCTCGATACAATTACTTCTGTTGATCAATGAAGAAAGCCTCATCCCTGAGTCTACAGGACCCCTGAGCAGGGCTGTTGGGGATAGAGGGACTTGGAAGCTTCTCATGTAAGGGGTTGCCGTATGTCAAAGTCAATTTGAAGGCAATTAACAACACTAAATTCATTTAAATGTTTACGGCTCACTGTTTCTTTTCAAAAGTTCAAAGTGATTAAACAACAGCAGATTTATTTTTTTAAAAATAAGAATTTGACTGCACATGTTTATTGACAGTGGGAAATAAGGAAAGTACAGATGAAGAAAGCAGAAAGAAGGGATATTCACATTCTGGCAGCATAAAAATTATTTGCTGTACATTCACTCCTTGTTCCGTTGTTACAGTTCTGAGGAAATTCAGGGCAAAGAGCCTAAATTGAAATATTTGCATTCTTCCCTTCAAAGAATCCAGATTTAATCTTCCTTTTTAGCCATAATTTTCCAACAGAGCATATGTTTCTATTATTCAAAGAACACTTCTTCTTCCAAATCTACCCCCATCATTCATAGTGTTGGAGCCCAAAGAACCCTAACAAATAATATTCACAAGTTCAAGTGAATGTCGTTTATTCTAGGGTTCATGCAGGTTTCAGGCCAATGTTTCATCTCAAATATTGTTAGTGCTGAAAGCTTTTATTGCACATTTTGGCTGAAGCTGTCTTTCTCTGGGCTGGAAAAGCAAAGTAGGCTGGCATTTATCAGTAGTACTATTTTATGAAGTGAGAATTGAAAGCTTGAATTGTACATTGCCTGAAAAATATGGGATGGATTTTGGACATGTAGTACCATTTCTAAGATCTGGATGAAGAACTGGTTTGGAATGGGAGGGAGAGGTTTTGAAGACTCTCATGTTGGATAGATGACAAACAGAAATCATACCAGTGGATGCATTTCAAAACTGAATGCATTATCAAAACTTGTCAGATTCCCTCCCGTTCCTTCTCAGATAATTATAAGAGTTGCCTGCAGGCTGAGAAGAGCGGTATACAAATACTAGCCATCCCCTGCCATGTGTTGCTGTGGCCCAGTTTGTTGATCTGGAAAATAAAGTAATGAGAAAGTGTTGGTTTCTAATATATGTAATTTCTTTATGCTTGTGGGTAAACCGTATTTCTTGCTGTTTCTTTGTCAGTGTTGTTGTGGAGAGTGTCTGGTTTGCCTACTCTGGAACATGCAACTTAGAATTGTCCTTCTTCAGGGGTCCCTTTCAAATCTATGATATTATCTCTCTCTGTGTGTGTGTGTGAATCATATCTATCTATATCGATGGCTGGATGGCTCTTTGAAAGGAGGGCTTTCATTACGTTTTCTTGCCCTGGTGAAGGGAGTTGGACTGGATGGCCTTGAGTATTTTCTGTTGGTCATGGGGGTTCTGTGCGGGAAGTTTGGCCCAATTCTGTTGTTGGTGGAGTTCAGAACGCTCTTTGATTGTACGTGAACTATACATCCCAGTAACTACAACTCACAAATGTCAAAGTCTATTTCCCCCAAACTCCATATGTGTTCATATTTGGGCATATGGAATATTCATGCCAAGTTTGGTCCAGATCCATCATTATTTGACTCCATGGTAGTCTCTAGATGTAGGTGAACTACAACTCCCAAACTCAAGGTCAATGCGCACCAAACCCTTCTAGTGTTTTCTGTTGGACATGGGAGTCCTGTATGCCCCGGTTGGTTCAATTTTATCATGCTATTTGATTGTAGGTGAACTATAAATCCCAGCAACTACAACTCCCTATCTCTATCTATCTATCTATCTATCTATCTATGGCTGGATGGCTCTTTGTCAGGAGGACGTTGATTACGTTTTCTTGCCCTAATGAAGGGAGTTGGATTGGATGGCCTTAAGTATTTTCTGTTGGTCATGGGGGTTCAGTGTGGGAAGTTTTCCCTGATTCTATTGATCGTGGGGTTTGGATGTTCTTTGATTGTAGGTGAACTGTGAATCCCAGTGACTACAACTCCCAAATGTCAAGGTCTATTTCCCCCAAACTCCATCTGTGTCCATATTTGAGCGTATTGACTGCTTGTGCCAAGTTTGGTCCAGATCCATCATTGTTTGAGTCCACAGTGCTCTCTGGATGTAGGTGAACTACAACTCCCAAACTCAAGGTCATTACCCACCAAACCCTTCCAGTATTTTCTGTTGGTCAAGGGAGTTTTGTGTGTGCCAAGTCTGGTTCAATTCAATCATTGGTGGAGTTCAGAATGCTCTTTGATTGTGGGTGAACTATAAATCCCAGCAACTACAACTCCCAAATGACAAAATCATAATTTTTTGAGTGATGGTCACTCCTTGTGTGGTGAGACATTTTGTTGCCAAATTTGGTGTGATTTCATTCATTGGTTCTTTTGTTTTTAAGGTACTCATTATGCACAGAGCATTTATAGATAGATAAATAGATAGATAGATAGATAGATAGATAGATAGATAGATAGATAGTAAATAACTAAATAAATAAATAAGAATGAGGCACCACCATTGACGTGGCTTCCTAGTATTTGAATTCCTCAACTATATTAGCCAGTATTTTATATCAGTTACTTAGTTAAGTATACTTATACTCCTGGCCCAAGCCTCCCACTAAATCTGATGTAAACACCATTCACCTGAGCTCTGATTGTTGGATGAATGGACCGCCATCTTCCCATCCAATTGGTGTACACTTAAGTAGGTTGACGGAATTTATGAATGTGATAATAGGAATCACAATTGTGGCAAGAGAGCAATCATGAGAGAGTTGGATTACAACTCTGGAGACCATGGCTCAATTCCCTACATGATCATGGAAAACCACTTGATTACCTTGGGTTAACAAGGCTTCCAGGACAAGAAAACCTCAGCAGCAACAACAACCTGTTTCATATTCACAAAGCAATTTCATCCCTCATCCAAGCCACAGAGCTGTAAATCGATCCCTATCTATCTATCTATCTATCTATCTGCACCTAAGTCATCATACTTCTGACATTGGCTATTTTAATCATTATATCTCAATGACATCCATTTTGAAGTACTGAGTGATCTAAAATCTTTCATTACTTTAATTCATGATCACCTATTTGTCGTCATCTTACATTAAAAGCAATTTAACAAATTAATGTTATAAATGTCACTTGTTAAGGCTAATAGAAACATTTCCATTTCAAGTTCCAGTATGTGGCTACTGACAGATTACCCCAAGAAGGGGAAGCAATGCTTGGAAGAAAAACCTTTTCACTGAGCTAAAACAATCAGCAATATATTTATATTGATGACTGAAAGCATTTCTGCCTTTTTAAAATAATGTTTTGGTGGAATGTGGTGATTATTCTTTGTGCTCTTTGTCAATGGACTCCTTGTGCTAGATCCATTAGTATTTCCTACTCATTTGTGATATATATGTGATAGACAACCCGCCTTATTATTTATTGCATTGTTGGTTTTGTAGCATGTTAACCAGATTGATATTTCAAGATATTCTAAATATAGTATGCTTTTATTTTGCAAAGCGATCAATATTGCATGCAAAGTCCCTCTTTTTGTAAAGGCATGTAAAAAGAATAAGAAATGAAAGTGTGAAGTGAAATGCCACCGTTTGCTGCTATGGATGCTTGATTTAAAGATTTCCAGCATGAGTCAGACAGGCCGATTGGCCTGTGACTTTTATACATTGATGATTTGTATCTTAATCTGCTGTTTGATGGTTTCATGGGCTTTATATTTATTGTTTTTATATTCCACTTTTCATTCATGATTAGTTCCTCAAACAATTTATAGTACAAAACATACACAAATGTCTTGTCCCATCATTTCTTTCATGTATCATTATAATTAGATATGTTTTGATGTATGCTAGGGAGCAGACAAATGTAAACCTTCAGAGGATTTTCACCCAGAACTCTCAACAGCCATAGTCAGCACAGATAATAGTAAATGATTGTGGGAATGGTTCCTGGCACCGTTGGAGGATTTGTCATTGCATGGGGCAGTGACCCCACTCTTGATATTGCCACTGAGGCTCCTGCAGCTGCTTTAGAATCATAGAATCGTAGAGTTGGAAGAGACCTCATGGGACATCCAGTCCAACCCCTTGCCAAGAAGCAGGAATATTGCATTCAAAGCTCCCCTGACAGATGGCTACCCAGCCTCTGTTTAAAAGCTTCCAAAGAAGTAGCCTCCACCACACCCTGGGGCAGAGAGTTCCACTGCTGAACAGCTCTCACAGTCAGGAAGTTCTACCTCATGTTCAGATGGAATCTCCTCTCTTGTAGTTTGAAGCCATTGTTTGAGCAGAACAGGAGATCGGATGGTACAGGACTCAGAGGTTTAACATTTGCATTTGCTAGCTGGCCCTGTCAACATCAGAAGCAGTCATTCCAATGACCTGCAGAGTGCCAAGAGGGATAAAAATTGTTCCCTAATTTCACAGTCCCACATGTGGAGAACAAGACATATTGCTCCCTGAAGCAAAGAACATGATATCATCCCTGTGCATCCAGCCTGAGTGTTGAATCTTACTTCAACAAAATCCTGAAAGACCACCAAAACTGTATTGCACATGCAGCTGCTTCACTCTATCCAACAGCATGGTTAGCTCAATTGGACACATAGTTACACCGTTACACCAAATATCCTATAGTACAGGAGACAGACTATTTTGAAGATAGATATAATTCAGAAGGGCTCAAAAAACATTCTTTTCTGGGAAATTTCAACTCAGGTAATAGTGAATGATACTATACTAAGTTCCCTTTGGGGTGAGAAGGGCAGCATATAAATGTCGTAAACAAATAAATAAATAAATAAATAAATGCTGTAAGAGCCAGGATGGTATAGTGATTTGAATATTGGACTATGACTGAAGATCAAGGTTCAAATCCCTGCTCAGCCATGAAAACCCATTTGGTGACCTTGTGTAAGTCCAATTCTCTCAGACTCCATCTATGTTTCCATATAATGCAATTTCAGAATGCAAATTAATGGCATTGGACTGGATTATATGACAGTGTAGATTCATGTAATCCAGTTCAATGCAGTGCAATCTGCAGCATGAGTTTACACTGTCCACTATAATGCAGTTCGGATCTGTGTTGGATGGGGTTACACTCCCCTTGAAGACACAGGTTTTCACAGCTTGGGTGTGATCCTGGATTCATCGCTGAGCCTGGAACCCCAGGTTTCGGCGGTGACCAGGGGAGCATTTGCACAGTTAAAACTTGTGCGCCAGCTGCACCCATACCTTGGGAAGTCTGACATGGCTCTGGTTACATCCTGTATAGACTACTGCAACATGCTCTATGTGGGGTTGCCTTTGAAAACTGTTCAGAAGCTTCAAATGGTCCAACGGATGGCAGCCAGATTACTAACAGGAGCAGTGCTCAGAGAGCATACAACTCCTCTGTTGTGCCAGCTCCACTGGCTGCCAGTCTTTATTCTGCTGTAATTTGTTGTTGGGCTTGGCCTCATGTAAGCTGCCTCAAGTCACCATTGGGGAGATGGTGGCGGGGTATAAATAAAGATTATTATTATTATTATTATTATTATTATTATTATTATTATTATTATTATTTAAAGTGCTGGCTTTAGCCTATAAAGCCCTAAACAGTTCTGGCCCAACTGACCTGTCCAAACTCATCTCCCCTTATGAAACTGCTAGAACTTTAAGATCACCCGGGGAGGCCCTGCTCTCGATCCCACCTGCATCACAAATACGTTTAGTGGGGACGAGAGACTGGGCCTTCTCAATGGTGGCCCCTCGGCTATGGAACACCCTCCCTAGGGACATCGCCCCCCTCCCTCTTAACATTCCGGAAAAGAGTCAAGACCTGGCTGATAGAAAATGCAATGTAAAAGACATAGGAACTTGAAACGACTGAACGATGAGATGGACAATGTTTTTAATTAGGAGGCACAAATGTCTTATATTTTTATTACTTTTGTTTGGTTTTATACTAAGTATTAATGTTTTAAGTGTTTTATGATGTTCTTGGGCATCGAATCGTTGCCTCTGTAAACTGCCCTGAGTCACCTGAGGGCTGAGAAGGGTGTATACAAATATAGTAAGTAAGTAAATAAATAAAAATAGTGTAGATGAGGCCCCAGTCTTGGAGGAAAGCAAAAGCAAATCCCCTCTGAACAAGTCTGGCCAAGAAAACCTAGGATATCTTTGTCAGAAATGACCTAAAGGCACACAACAGCAACTTCTATTGTGAGTTCATGCTTACAACTGTATTTCAAGTTCCTGCAGTAGAGATGAAAGGAAATGAAGATATATGAAAGAAATGATGGGACAAGACAGGAAAACTGAAATAAATAGTGGGTAGGGAGTAGAGTTGCCAAGTTTCCAAAGCAATAATATGGAACGCAGTTGGATGCCAGCTGAATACTGACTGGGTCACAGAAGACAGGACTAAAAAAGCCATTTCAAATCTTGTTAGATGTCCCATCTCTCATGAATATCTCTCACAAATCTCCCAAGAAGCTGAAAACCCATGCAAATCTTACAGTGGCAGTCATGAGATAATGTTGCTGCCAGCTGGAGGGGAGAGCTTGTGCCAGGCCAGCTGTATTCCCAGCAGACAGATCACCAGAATTTGGTACTTTATAGACCAATTTGCTACATACCAAATGCTCAGAGGCCAGTCTCACCATAGTTCAAGTGTCACCTATTCTCAGGATTTTTCTTAAAGTTTGAAGGGACCACAAGAGTTGGCTAGTCCGGCCCCATTCTGCCATGCAGGAACACACATATAAGGAAAGCACTCCTATAAGATGACCATCCAACTTCTGTTTAAAGACTTCCAAAGAAGGAGGGTCCACAATACTCCGAGACAATATTTTCTATTGTTGAACAGTTCTTACAATTTTTAAAAAATCTTTCTAATATTAGTTAAAATCTCTTATCTTGTAACTTGAATTTTTAAGTTCATGTTCAAGTCTGTGGAGCAGCAGAAAACAAGCTTGCTTCTCCTTCTACATGACATATCTTCAGATATTTCTTTTACTGATTTTTTCTACAGAAATCCCTTCAGGATTTGAGGTGTTGTGTATTACCCTGATATAGGCATGGACTTTGACATTCCAAAAATAAGGCAACTGAGAAAAATATGACAGAAGTGGACATCTTTCAGTTTCGTCACTTTTCAGTGATCTATTCAGTGATGTGATCTATTGTTTCATCTGCTTCCTTGCAGAGTCTACATTTGGGATCTGTCATCGACTTTTCAATTCTGGCTTTGATGACATTGGTTCTAATGGCTTGTTCTTGGGCTGCATTATTATTATTATTATTATTATTATTATTATTATTATTATTTTACTGACACAAAAACACAGTATGTCACAGCAAATGAGATCTATATGCTGGATTTCGTATCACAAAATCTGAAGTTGAACACTTCGCAAGCATCTAGGACTGTGTGATGTATTTTCAAATGATGCGTGCAGATCCAAGTAAGGTGACCTTTTGCAGTTGAGAGATTGTGATTTTGTCAATGTTTATTGTTTCCAATGTTTATTATTATTATTATTATTATTATTATTATTATTATTATTATTATTGTCGAAGGCTTTCATGGCCGGAATCACTCAGTTCTTGTGGGTTTTTTCGGGCTATATGGCCATGTTCTAGAGGCATTTCTCCTGACGTTTCGCCTGCATCTATGGCAAGCACCCTCTGAGGATGCTTGCCATAGATGCAGGCGAAACGTCAGGAGAAATGCCTCTAGAACATGGCCATATAGCCCGAAAAAACCCACAAGAACTGAATTATTATTATTATTATTATTCATGGAATACTTTTGAAAGTAGAATCCCTACAACAAGGAAACAAGGGGCAAAAATGTTCAGTACTCGGAAAATGCATCAAAAAATAGAATCTGAGAAATTTCAGCCTCAGAAGATAGAAAATGGATTGACTAAGGATATATCTACATTTTAGAAGTAATAAAATTTTGGCATCACTTTAACTACCATGGCATGATACTATGGAATCATGAGAATTACAGCATTACAAAATATTTAGTCTTCTCTGCTAAACACTTCTAGTGCCACATCAAACTACAACACCCAGGACTCCATAGCATTGAGCCATTGGAATTAAAGCGGTTTCAAATGACATTAACTCTACAGTCTAGATGCACCCTTGGAAACATTCACATTCCTTGGCATGCTGCTTTCCACACGCACTTTCAACAATTATAGAAAGCTACAGTTTCACTTTATCTTCAGCAGCAGCATAGAAACTGGGAGAGACCTGCAGTTTTGTGCCACCATCAGGGGAAATGGGCTATGTATAAACAAAGATCATGTCTTGTTCTTCACGACATGCTCTAAACCTACCCCCATTTCCTTGTGTACTTTTCAGGATGAAATGACCCATCTGAGTTTTCTCAGATGAGAAGAAGGTTTATAGAATGCAGGGAACAAGAAGCGCATGGGAAAATGCCTTCGGTAACCTTTTCCCCGCTCCTTTTCTCAACTACGTAAAATGTGTCTGCCTCAGCCTATGATTATTAATTGCTCTATCGCTATCTTGACATGGACATACAGCAGAGTTGCTTCACAAGCAGAATCAGTAAGAAAGATACACATACACATGCACTCAGATCTAGCTATATGACAAGAACTTTAAATAAACATCCCATTCCCAATAATAGAAGAGGGAGCGACACAACCGTTTTAGTCTTTGCAGTCTGGGAACGTTCTGTGGACAGACTTGTACAGTTTCGTATGCACCACTAATGGTCTTCTTAAAGTTTATTTAAGGCCTTCTGTTAGTGTTAACTCATTTTAAAATATGTATCCGCATGATGGAGTCACAAGTCACATGCTACCCTGTTTCCTGAAAATCCAGACAGTATACAGTTTAGTGTAACCAGAAACTGGGCTATGAATAGATTTAGGATGATGCCTCACAGCCCTTGTTTTATTTCCTTGCTTTTACTGACAATAGAATGAATGATGTGACTGTACAGGTCCAAAGTCACGTCTTCAAACAGATTACTAATTCATTCCTCAAAAGCAATATTACTCAAAGCACTTTCTAGTTCCATATTTTGGGTTGCATGAGAACTAGTGTTATCACATAGGATCTTATCACATGAGGTCTGGGCTCCGTCCTAAGGCACTCCCAGAATAGAGCCAGGACAAAGCCTGCAGGAGTCCATCACATGACGCAGGGCTACTGCCTGAAGGACACCATCCTGGAAGTGCCCTGCAAACATGGGAGACTTTCCGTGTTCTCATTAGTTGAGCCAAGAAAAGCACAGGGGGGAGCCGGGCAGCGATGGTTACCCCCCATGGGATGATGAAGGGAGTGATATGGATGATGTGGGGTGGTGATTTCCTCCACTGCTTATTGGATTTGCCCCACTGCCCCATGGATGCCCCTGCTTTCCCCCAGCTTGAGGACCTCAATGTGATGAGGTCCTTAGAAATTTGGATTGTAACAGAGAAAGTCCCAGGTTCATATCTTTTTTTTCCTCATTTGAACTAACCAGGCCAGACAGCATCTCTCATTAAAAGTAAATTGTGCTAGAAGAGATAAGAAATCTAGCAATATCTTTGAGACTACCATAGCTGATTTATTTTGGCATGAGCTTTAACGGATTTAAACCCACTTCTTCAGATGCACTGAAGCAGTACAATAAGAGCACCACAGGTTTTTAAGCTGTTAGATGTTGAGGTAGAATAGGTACAGAACGATGCAAACTGGCCATAAACTTGCACCTTACATTTCCCAGGGAGTAAAAAAATGTTCTGAGGAGAACACATGTATAACTATGCTGAGACATCTATATTAATAGTGTGCCGAGGAAACACAATGCTTATTCGTGGTTTTTTGTGTGTGTGTCTGTCAAGAGCAACTTGAGAGACTGAAAGTTGCTTCTGGTGTGAGAAAATTAGCCATCTGCAAGGATGTTGCCTAGGAGATGCCAAGATGTTTGATGTTTTGCCATCCTTGTGGAAGGCTTCTCTCATGTCTCCACATGGGGAGTTGGAGCTGGAGCTGACAGAGGAAGCTCAACCCGCTCTCTCCGTATTTGAACCACTGACCTATTGGTCAGCAGTCCTGCTAGCACAAGGGTTTAACTCATTGTGCCACTGGTGGTTTCTTTTTCATGGTAATGAGTTGGAATATCCCAGTTCAGCAGTTTCTCTTTCCAGTCTTATTTTAATTTTTTCTTTTTCCATTTGAGTTGCTTGTAGGGCAGAGGTTAAATCTCCACAAAGATGGAAATGGCAATACAGTAATGTTCGGAATTCCTGAAATCCTAAAGTTGTAGTTTTACAAGGTCTTAGCATTCTTGGACCAAACTACAAATCCCATGATTCCATAGTATTGAACCATGGCAATTGAAAGTGTCGAAATGCATTAAATCTACAGTGTAGATGCACCCATAATCTAACGAGTTTTCCATATGTCTGTGCTATTAATGTTAAGGGCCCAATTTTCTTTGAAATGCCAATGTAGTTTACTTTGAGGTGCTTTATAAAAATAAGAATTTGGATAGAGATTTTAGAAATTGAAATGAGTCACTAGCATTACTTTAAACATACAAAAAATAGCAAGTAGATTCCTGATGGGTTGTTGTAGTTTTTTTGGGCTATATGGCCATGTTCTAGAAGCATTCTCTCCTGACGTTTTGCCTGCATCTATTACAAGCATCCTCACCTACAACAACCCAGTGATTCTGGCCATGAAAGCCTTCGACAGATTCCTGATGTATTCCAATAGATGTATGGGACCTTGCTTGTTAAGGCCACTTGCATTGATTTCCTTCAGTTTCAAGGAGTGGCTTGTGTTAATTAGATCCTGGAATAGTTACTATTTAGGATAATTGTTCCCAGAATTCCCACTCAATGTGGACAATGAATGGTTTTTAGGCTGGATCAGGTGAGTTAAGGCTGTGCGAAAGAGAAAGGATTGTGGTAACTTCATTCTTACATATTTTAACTTGGTCTAAATGTCATAATTTTTCCTGTTCTGTCCTGCTCTTGGTCCCGCCTTTACAGGGACGAGAGACAGGGCCTTCTCAGTGGTGGCCCCTCAGCTGTGGAACTCCCTCCTCAGTGACATTAGATCAGCCCCCTCCCTCATGGCCTTCAGAAAAAAAGTGAAAATGTGGCTTTTGGATCAAGCCTTTGGAGAATAATTGTAGTATAATAGCAGATATGGAATATGAATTCTGGAATGGTCCCGGATTACAATTGTGGATGGCATGATTTTAATAGTGATTGTAATGTTTAAATGTTTTAATATGTATTAATTTTAATTTTTAATTTAAATGTTAATTTTAACTGTATGTTTGTTTTAAGGCATTGTATGGTTGCTGCCTTGAGTCCCCTTCAGGGTTGAGAAAGGCAGGGTATAATTAGGGTAAATAATAAATAAATGTTGTTCAAAATTACGATTGCATTAACAGTGCATATACCACTAAGAAAGACTCCAACTAGAAATCAGGGGGAAATATGTTCAGTTATGTCCTTATAATATTTCTCCACTGGCCTTCAATTCAAAATATCCAGGTCACTTCACAGTAATCCATTAAACTCAATAAAAGAGCAACAATCAATAGAACAGTGGAACACTAAAGCAGTAGAAGTGAAAAGGTCCTGAGAATAAAAAATAGATTTTTGCCCAGTATTTGAAGATGTGAATATAAACACCATGTTTTAATTTGCCGAGGGAGTTCAAGAAATGGTGCATCACATCTAAAAGCCCCCTTCTCACTACCTCTGAGGATGCTTGCCATAGATGCAGGTAAAACGTCAGGAGAGAATGCCTCTAGAACATGGCCATACAGCCCGAATAAAACCTACAACAACCCAGTGATTCCAGCCATGAAAGCCTTCAACAATACATTAGCCCTCTTCTCAGTTTCTATTTTCCTTTCTGCTTAGATGGTGAGCATACATGGTAGAGGGGCTTTGAAAAATATAATAATTATCAGCAGGTTGATATGAAAGGAAATGTTATTTCCAGTATTTACCATCACCAATCATCATCATCTCATCATCTCATAAGATGAGATGATGATGATCCCCACGGAAGTTGTGATTAGGTGTGTGTGGCTGATGAAGAGATGGGTTGATTGCTTGTTTTAAATAATAAGATTGCGGCTAAATTGATCTGAAATAACTGTCATGGATAGCTTAGAAAGCGAGGATGAGGAGATGCTGGTGGAAGGCTCAGTGATCAAGCTGGAGAAGTCTCAGCTGCTCAGGTCCTCAAAATTAGCTGAAATGTGAGTCAGCAACAGGCAACACCTATAAATTTAGGATTTAAGAAGTTGAAGGGTGGTGCCTCGTTGCTGGGTGCAATGTCAGTTCTAGAAGCTATGACCTCAGATGCTTGTTATCTTGTGCTCCTGAACTCTGGACTTACCTTGGACCTCGGCTATGGATTCTGATTCAACCTTGTACTCTGGACACATTGATTTTCAGCTTATGATCATGGAATGGATGCTCAGCTTCTCTATTGTGTTATCCTGCTAATGTTTGCATCTCTGTTGGTCTATCGTCTTGATTTCGGACTGTTAATTAACACTCTGGTAGTATTTGAGGACCAAGTTTTCTGACAATAACTGAAACATATGAGTTGCATTCCCAACTGGTCACTAGACTCTGCTTGTATGCTAGATTCATGTGTGTGTGATTATTATACTGCAAACCAGGGGCACTTCTGTTATTATTTGCTGTCAGGTTGATTTCAACTTATAGCAACCCTATGAACAGGAAAACTTAATCCTCAACTACCCTGCTCAGACCTTCCACCTTGCAAACTCAGAGCTGTGACTCGCTTGCTTGAATCAATCTACCTGTAGTGCAGTCTTCATCTTTTTCTACTGCCTCCAACTCCACCAAGTATTCTGATCTTTCCCAGCAAATCTGTATTTTCAAATGTGAAAATTGGCCTGAGCATTTGCTCTAGGGCCCATTCATTTGTTTTTCTATTATATATAGAGCTTTCTTCCAGCATAAAAGGAAAGACTGTCTTCCTGTGAGCTTTCAAAACCAAATATTTCACACTACAATCGGCTTCCCATGTTTGTTGGGGTTAGGAGCACAGGGAACTCATGATAGATTTAGCTCCATCATGCCCAATTACATAATACAGGCCTTGGAAGTTGAGGGTGAGAGTACCTGATTCCCGTTCTTAAGTGGTTCCCTATCCTTGTTCTTGGAAATCCAAGGCACATCTGGGTTGCTGAAAACTTGAACAGCTTTCCTGAAATAAATAGCATGATGTCTGCTAGGCCTTTGATTCTCAGAGGCCTGAATGAAAACAGTATTCTAAAGCACTCTGTGGACCTAATTAAATGAAAACCACTGCAGTCAAACGGATTAAGTGTTATATCTGAGGGACACGATATACAGCCTTTGAGAAATTGCACTCTTTCACCTTATGTTCACATCCATTTCTTTTTAAAGTATTTCCTTAGAGAGTTTGGACCCAAAGGCAAGTCCTTCTTGCTGTTGGATTGGTGTCTTCTAAACCCAGCTTTAATAACTTGGAGACACTATTTGCTTTTAAAAGATGCCATGTACTTTGAAAAGGGAAGGGTCACCCAGCACAGTTTAAATAACCTTGTTTGGCTGCTTGTGTCTGCATCAGGCCGCCTTTAAGCAAACCCCAATAATAGTTTGCGTAGTATGTCCACTGGTGCATGCACACATGAAATCCAATCAGGCGGGAAGCTTATAAAAAGGAATATGACCATCCGTTCCCCAGCTGGTGTCAGCAAATCTGTCTGAGATAGATCAGATAGATACATACATTTGTAGGGAAAACATACAGGCTCACAGAAAAGAGTTCTCTAAAACTATTTGCTTTTGGGTCGTACAGTACCTTCGATGGAAACAAATTATCTAACATCTTGTGGCACCATGGTTCAAGATTTAATCCCAGTTAGATTACACTCATTAAAATCAATGGTTAGTTGTTGCATCAGGTTAGTTGTTTATGTTTTATATTTTTGTGTTGTGTTTTATTTTCCAAATCTTATGGTTTTGGCTCTCTTTTGTGAACAGCACAGATATATTAGGCACTTACTGTACCCACCACGCGTTGCTGTGGCCAACCTTTCCTCTTTCTCACTTTCTTCCCTCTTTTCCTTCTCTTTCCCTTCTTCTTTCTTCCTTCTCTACTTGTTTCTTTCTTTCACTCCTTCTCTCCTTCCTTCCTTCTTTCATTTTTTATTTTCTTCTCTCCTTTCTTACTTCTCTACCTTTCTTTCTTTCTTTCTTTCTTTCTTTCCTTCCTTCCTTCTCTCCTTCCTTCCCCCTTTCTGTGTATATGTATTTTGTGTGTGTGTATATGCATATATGTATGTGTATATTTGTGTATATGTGTATATGTGTGTTTGCATATATATATATATATGTGGTTTTGTGCATGCATTGTAATGTAATTTTTTTTTGGCTTTTAAAGTCTTTTTTGCTGTGTTTTCCAGTGTTTTTATGAGTAATGGACACTCATTGGCCTGATCGGTGTCTTGTGTCCAAATTTGGCAGCAATTCACCCAGTGGTTTTTGAGTTATGTTAATCCTACAAACGAACATTACATTTTAATTTATATAGACTATAGAGTAAATGATTACTTTAATGACAGTTGACAAATCACTGTTTGAATTAGAATTGTGGAGTATTCAACCTCTTTGCTCCCACTTTTTCCAGGACAAAATATTCTCCTACTATGCTAGAAGTGAGAAATGAAGTTAGTTATAATAAAATTCATCTGATGCAAACCTTAAACAAGATGGGTTATTAGTGCCAATAATGTGTGTGTGTGACAGCTAAATGCTCCTGCATATCATTTAAATTCTGACTATTAAAGCAGGAACCTGTTTTAGCATACGCCCTAACATGGCCAATGTCAGTGATCACAAGGAATTATTGGATTATAACTTATTTATGTCAGGCAAAGAATGATTGCCTGTATCTTCCTTTAAGGAGATTAAGGTGAGAGGGTTCAGTAACAAAATGTATCTGAAAGTTGCTGCTAAATGCCTGACATTAGAGGATCAATAAGATCAAGAAGAGTAAGTCATTATTCTGCTTTAAATCCCCTTTATAACATTGGTGTTGGTTCGTCAGTTAAGTAATTTGAAAGCTGAGTAGTGTACTCATCATCATAGGTGGTCACTCGTTACTGTGTATGATTGTCTTCTAAAGATAGTTTTGGCGGTGGGTTCGTAAGTCACTGTGAAGCTCTATCCTGGATCCACACAGTTTTTCACATTGAGAACACAGATTTCCAGATGGAAAGCAGTCATGACAAGGACTTGCTTGTTGTGTCTTCCTCTTGACATCTTTCTTCCTTTTGTCCTGTATTCGTGCCTCTTCAAAGTCCACAGCATTGTTGACAACAGCTGACCTCCAGTTACAATGCTCGAGTGCCAGGGCTTCTCATTTCTCATTGTTTATGCCACATTTTTTTTTAGGTTAGTGAACTATTTGATAGGGACTACACCAAATATATTAATTCTCCATTAAACACAATAATTAAAATGTGTTTTGTTTCGACCAAATGCAATATAATTGAATAGCAGCAGAATGGTCAGAAAGGTGGGAAAATGAGTATTTTGGGCTGTGTTTAGCAGTCATTACTGTCATGGTAGTAAAGCACAAATAATAGTTGAGATTAGGCTTGTGCAATCTGGGTAAACCACAATCTGTTTCAGTATCCTGGATTTTTATGGGCGTCCATATCCGTATTTTTTGGGAGCCTCCCAAATTTGGGAGGACAGAAATCCATTTTCAGTCCAGGAAGCTGAAAGATTAGTTTTCTATCTAACCCATTGGTGGGGGGGGGGGGGGGGGGGCATTTCCCACAGACTCCCCTTGTCATTTTAGGCAAGATTTGTTCTTATATCCTTCATTAAGACCTGGATTAAAAGCATAACAGTTAAGATACCACTCTTTCTGTGATACTTTCCCTTCTGTCAGTAGAGGAGACTAGGTTTAATTCTTTCTTTTCTAGAGGAGACAGGAGCTGCAGATATACACACTCTCTTCCTGTAGCAGACAGTTTCCCAAAGCATTTTAAGGAGGCTTCCCATTTCCCAGGGAAGGAGGAGGGATTGACCTGGAGGTTTCCTACCTTGGGCTTCCTTTAAAAAGCCCTCTCTTCTCATGATTTGAAAGCGCTGGCGTAGTGCCTTTTGCCCCATTGCACTTTTCCTTTTCGTTGCTGCCTCCCTCCCCACACTCCATGTGTAACTAAAAGCAGCCGGTTTTTGACAACCACTGTTTTGTTGCGGCTGGTAAAAAAAAATGGCAGTGGAGCCAATGCTGTTACAAGCTTGTAAACCAACCAAACAAGCCGAAGGCAAACCTCCATAATGAATCCATGCACAAGTGTTGCTGAGATCCTTCATCATTTTAGGGAAGTTATCCTAGGGCTAGGGACACATCCTCTGATCTGGGAGGATGATATCTTCTCTTAGTTTTTGATGTCAGAAATATAGTGGGTGCTGTCTTGGTGTCCTGCAGCAACTATATAGTCTTGAAGACATGCTACAGCTGCTGACATGTAGGATAAATGTACATGATCATTGCTTCAAGGAGGTACTGGAGATCTCTTCCACACAAGGTTTACACATGCCTATGTCAACAAAAGTAGGAACTGGAGATGGACCCAACTACTAGTCCTGCATCCTGTTTCCATTGATTCACAGTGAATAAAACAAATCATTAGGAAAGTTGGGTTGGAAGGTAATGAGCCACTGTTACATTTAGGCTAAAAATAACAACATCAAACACTTTTACCTATTGTTTGCATTTAAAAGGGACCCTATATTTTATTTTTTTCTTGCCACACTTGCTTTATATTGGGAGAGAATGCAACAAATGCAAAAACGTGGAATGGGTTCTTTTCTTATCTATGGAAAAGGGATGAGTGGTTAAAAAATGCTTGCAAAACAGAAAGGACTCATGGAATATTTTGCTATAAATATAAACTAAAAGGTGTGTGCGCGCACACACACACACATCAGTAATTTCCCACATGAAAAATCAGAATCTTATCAACCTGATTGATTTTATTGTTTTAAAAGAAAAAAAGTACAGAAAAAAATATTCGTATCTGGAATATTTTTAGAGAAAGGGCTGTTCCATAGTTATTCAGTTCACTATCCTCTGCTTCCCTCAGGGTAGGCTAAACATAATGGGTACTGCTTGTTGTAATCCCATACATTTGCATCCCTGTCTTGGAGGTCTGAGAAGATGCAATTATATGGGAGGCCTTGGCTGTAAACTGTAGATTTGGTAATGTGTTCAGTGTGGCGACTGAGGGTGTAGTAGGTGTATATGTGTAAGTAGGCAATGGGTTTGTAATATATGGTGGTGTTCAGAATGCTGGGGAATGGCAAAAGGATCATTTCATCTGTTAGTCCTTCCTCTTCCCGGGTGATGATATTGGTTTTCATTTTTTATCATCTCTTTGTACCTTGGCCAAGGGTAAGGGATCAGGGCAGTAGTAATTCATTCATTATGGAGAACCACTTGTTCCTCAGCCCTAGTTGTAACAGGGTAAGAATTTGTCACTAATTTGCTGCTTTGGCCCTTACTCTTACACACATCCTATTCCCAAAAGGTCTTTTACAAAACTAGAAATAGATTGATGCATTATTGGGTTAATTTCTTTAAATTTCTTTTTTGAGGTGTGGTAGCCCTTCGGTAGACCCAGAAATCTACTCCCTGAATTTGCTGAGATTGCTCACCCCTGTGTTATAAGAAACTAGTATATATATTATATCAGCAGTCCTCAACTTTGGACCCCTTAAGTGTATTGGACTTCATCTCACTGAATCTCTGTCCATTTGCCATGCAAGCTGGGGTTTATGGAAAGTAAAATCTGAATTAACTAGGCAATCATAGGTTGTGAACCACTATGCTAGACTAGGCACTAATGGCATGCAATCCTGACAACTTTCCCACCTTTAAATAATACTTAATACATATTAATCCCCCGAAATAACAATACATTTTCCCAGCAAAACCTGGACCTGAAACCTAAACAAGTCACAGTTCTGTATTCAAAAGATTAGCTATAAGCAATATTAACAGCTTTCTGACGTCAGTGCCAGACACAAATGTGCCCTAGGCAATATGTTCTTTCTCTTTTTCTTTTTCAAAAAGAGCACTTATGTTCTTGCAAATGGGCAAGCGGGAACCAACTATTTCAAAGGGAATGGCTGCTTAACTGAATTCTTGTCTGATCTGCTAAAATTAGTGGGATGAAATTAGTACTAGAACAAAACGTATCAGAGAAATATAGTTAATCATTTAGCTTTTTTATGTTCAGTAAAGCTGAATTTTAGCAATGATTTCTGACCTACATTATATCCAGAGAGACGTGCAGTGAAGTCAGTGGATTTTGCATGGGTTTTAGCCAAGAGCAAAATTTGGCATTAAACATATCATGTTCTGTTTGTAAAGTAAACAATGTTTGCAGGATGGAATGAATATCAAGATCCTTCTAGAGTGCTGTTGGGAAGAATAGTTAAAAGAAGCTCATTTTTTTTTCAATAATAAAAAAATCACATGTACTTTACTCACCAGCTTTGCTCTTTAAGCACTTTAATGTTAATTTTTAAATTAAGATCTATTTTTGGCAGCTTGGTAATTAATTAACCATATGTCAGTGCGGAAGCTTTATAAAAGTGTGAGGTGAGCAGGGAACAAATTAGTCACTGGAAAGCCAACCCAGTTATACAATAGGACAGCATTCACCAACCTGGTGTTCTCCAGATGTGTTGGATACTTGTCATCCCCAGCGAACACATATGGAAGTTACCAAGCTGGAGAAGGTGATGATGATGATGATTGTGTTTATTCATACCTTGCTTTTTCTTTCCACAAAGAAGACTCATTGGGGAGAGGGACAGAGCGCCAACTCGCCTTGTCCCATTGTCCTTGGCTGATGGGTGAAGGAGGGAGGGTGCGTTGGGTGCTACGAGGCACCTCACATGCCTGCCATTTCATCAGCAATGGAGCAACGTGTGAAGAGATCCCAGGTCTCAGTAATGAACAAGACACATTTGCAGAAGAATTTGGGATTGGACCATTTCCTGCTTGCAATGCATGTGTGGGTTCATGTTTGAGAAGCAGGCTGAACTGGTGCTAATGGGGGAGTTGTCATATTACATTAAGCCCAGTTAATCATTTATTTAGCATTTGCTAGGTGTGTTCAAAAAGGAGTTCTAGAAATGTTAAGTGCTTGTAATAAAGGGAAAGCAGTATTGTTGGCCAACCATCTCAGCAGAAGGGGTCACATTTAGGGCCACATTCTGCCTCCAAAGGAATGAGAGCTGCTTTTGTTTAATTATGTCTGCCCACTTAGGTTAAAGATTGGAATATAACCAAAACACTTCACATGACTGAAGTGGTACTTCAGGCTTGTTCGCTTGTTTGCTTATTCTTGGTGGCTTTGGATTTTCTAAAAATGTATACATTTGAAAACCTGGCCTCTTCTTTTATTAGTGAAGGACAGAACAAATTTGCTGTAATCTAATAGAGTTAAAGAAAGGAGGGCCCTTGATAAATTTCATCTTCTCCTCTGTCATTGTTTCATGTCAACTGACTACTGATATGGTTTAAGGATATAGATAGAAAAAGATGTTCTGTGTTCTCTCTGCCCAGAACAGTTTCACTAACAAAGACTACAGCCCTATGGTTACTTACCTAGGAATGAGCCCCACTGAATTCAGCAGGTATACGTTGGATTTCACTGTGAATATTTGTTATAGAACCAGCACAGTGTAGTGGTTTGAGCATTGGACTTTGACTTATGACTAAATCACGCTTGGTCATGAAACCCAATGAGTGGCTTTGAGCAAGTTATACTCACTCAGCCTAAGAGGAAGACAATCACAAACCTCTTCTGAACAAATCTTGCCTAGAAAACCCAATGGTACACTCAATTTAGGATTGTTTTTTTTGTCGTGTCAGGAGTCGCTCCTGTTGTGAGAGAATTGGCCGTCTGCAAGACGTTGCCCAGGGGACGCCCAGATGATTTGATGTTTTTTATCATCCTTGTGGGAGGCTTCTCTCATGTCCCCGCATGAGGAGCTGGAGCTGATAGAGGGAGCTCATCCGCCTCTCCCCGGATTCGAACCTGCGACCTGTCGGTCTTCAGTCCTGCCAGCACAGAGCTTTAACCCACTGCTTAGGATTGTGATAGGTTGAAAACGACTTGAAGGTACACAAAAACATCATTACTTTTGCCATAGGTTGCCCTCCAAGATACATGAGCAAAGTCAGTTTTGTTTTTAAAAGATACAAACCAATTTCCAGCTGTATAGCGTAGTGGAGAAAAAGGTCTAAGCACCTATTTACACTGCAGGTATTTCTTTTTTAGAGGGCCCTCTCCTTTCTTTCTTTTTTTCTTTCTTCCTGGTACTCCTTCACCATGAATAAACACATTCAAGAGAAATATCCAGAAACAGTTTTATACGAATCAAGTTGTTCTGTAATGGCACTTGTGTTGGTATGAAGCTCCCCCTTCTCAAATTATGTGTTTGTGTCTTTTCTGTATACAATTTTTAAAATAGTATTTAGCCAGAACTGATCTCAAAACAGCAACGATGAGTAAATAGCAAGCACAGTCTCGCTCCCTCCTACCTTTCTGCATGGCAAAACATGGCCAATTTCCCAGAATCTTTCAAGATAATTTTATGTCTAGTTTGCAGATTTGTTACTTGTAGTATAGGAATCTACATCTTTGGCTTAGAAAATATGTGTAAACAAAGCTGCCTAAAATATGATCAAGTATTTATGGGCTTTGAAATAGAAACAAGCAGAATTTGGGAAGCAGACGAAACGATGTTTATCCGAAAGTGTCAGAACCAATATTGAATTATTCCCCTACCCCCAAGTCTATTGAAGAGACTGAATACCATGGGATCTTAGTTGCCATGCCATGAAAGTAAGCAAAAATATGTGTCTATTATAGTTTCAGTAGTTGAAAGCTGATAGAGTAGTTTCCATAAATGCAGGACCAGTTCTACTATTTGCAAAAATGAGATGACTACCTCTTGCATATGATTTGAAATGTTGACAAAGATCAGCAAATTGTATGTTATTGATTTCATTCTTTAGTTTTTCTTATGCTAAGGAGGAAGCAGAGAGAAGTGTAAGAGCTCTTCCATTTCAGAAGTTGAAAAACTCTGCAGTCTCTCTCTCTGTTCTTCTCTCTCCACACACACCTCTTTCTGTGTGGATAGGGTCTTGCTTCAGGTAACAAAAATCTTTATTTTTATAACATATATTCATTGTATTTAGTACACAAAACAAAATAACAAAAGAAACTAAACACAACATAAAAAGCAAAGACTAATCAACTGAACCGTCTCACCGACAGAAAAGATTAAAAATGGACTTCCCACCCTCCAAGCCACAGTCAAAAATATTCAAGTATAACTCACTTCATTATTGTTTAACTAACATTTAAACTTCTGCCTAATATTCATACAAACCCTCCTGCAATATTCAAACCCCATGTGTTATCTTCCCTTTTTTATCAAAGGTTAAACTGGTTTCAAAGACTTCTCCTTAAAAAAATGGGTAGTTTATTCATTTCAAAAATCTTCAATAGCCAATCCTCTTTTGTTTGGTATCTCTGAATGCTTCTATTTCTGAGCTTTCTGCCAAAAGCACATAATGTATCTTTGGCTAGCTTATGAGGCCTCCTCTCCACCCCGTGGAAAACCTAATAATATCTTTTTCTGAATGTTATGTGTTTGCTTCAGTATCCTTACAATACTTTATCAACTGTATAAGTGAGAAACTGCAGATTATTTTAAAAAAAACAGCAAAGATTTCTGGTGCCTTTCTTTCTTCCGTCTATTCTGGAAGGAAAATGAAATAATAGCAAATAATACAATTCAGGATCTAGGAAAGGAGTTAAAATGCATCTCCCTCTCTCTCCTCCCTCTCCACGCAAACACACACATTCAGCTCCATCTCAGTATAGCTGAAGAAAATGCCAAGAACAACCGAGACTGTTTTATAATCATGTATAGAAGTGGTTTCTCCCATAATGCTTCCATCCAAGAACCTTCCGAACCCTGGTATATGGACCTTGACTTTTCTCTAGGGAGCAATACCAAAAAATCCAGAAACCCACCTGAAACCTCATTTGGAGTAGGTGCCCTCCATGAGCAAGCTGTTTTGCAGAGTCTTCGCAAGTGATCTCACACTATGGTATTTGCCTCCAGCAGGACAGCAGGATTGATGGGGCACCTCCAGCAGCACCCATGTCAGTGCTCCATTGAAGCAAAGGTAGCAGAGACCCTTCCAGTAGCACAAATGTCTCACACTTTCATAATAGATAGAATAGTGGTTCTCAACCTGTGGGCCACGGCCCAGGAGTGGGCTGCATAAACAAAAGTCTGGTCTGTGAACCTCCTTCTTCTTTATTCATTTAATTTAATTTATTTCCACTCCTTTCCACAGAGCTGACCAGCCCCTCCACTTTGGTACTAATGTTGAATAGTGGTCCCTGGTCAAAGTGGTCCTTGGTCAAATGGGTCCTGGTCAAAGTGGGCCCTAATCAAGTAGGCTGTGGTCAAAGTGGGCCCCAATTAAGTGAGCCCTGGTGAAAGTGGGCTCTAGTAAAAACAAAAGGTTGGGAACCAATGAGATAGAAGATTCATTTCATAGCAGGGAAGAACTGACCCTGAATATAACCAGGGAATTCTCAGGGAGACCTCTAACCTACTGGCCAAAATAATTTCTGCAAGGTTGCCCAGGAACATGAAAAGCCATGTAAAGGAAAACAGGGCCTTTTTTATGCAAAAACTACAATTATTCACAACATTTTCAATCTTACTAAAATTAGGATTGGATAGCTACCATGGTTGTATCAGAGACTTTCTCTCTCTAATATTTGGTTGCAAATGGAGCCAAATAATGCACTAGATTTAATCAGCAAGGTTCAAAGGATATCAATAAGGCCTCTTTCGTTTTAGAACCAATCTGGCAATTTTATATCACTCTGAAGACAACAAATGCAAGACTGACCAAACTGGAGAAAGTCTTCCACCGCACCCTCTCTGGATGAAGTATTAGATCATTGTTAGCAGCACAGTCTTATCTAGAAAACATTTGAACTGTGCAGTTAAAACATTTCAGTTGCTCCCCAGGATGGCTGCCTCTGTATAGCACTGGCAAGGCATTTGTCTTCCAGGTCTTGGCAGACAGCTCAGCCCAGTTTACCTTGTCACAGGGCAAGCAGAGCGATTGCTGCACAGAATTGCTTGTTTGTTGAACAACTGAATAATACTTGATGGAACTTCGGCTGACCTTGGGACCACGGTCAATTAACCTTGTAGTTAACATATGCTAAGCCATGCATCTTCTCCTGTCTTTGCATATATTTACTAGTAAAACATTCACTAAGAATGTTAGTATAGAAGTGTCTGAAAAGGAATATGTATGAGAGGAAGGCAGCTGTGTGTATGGCACAACAAAAAAACCAATACTGCTCTATCATTGCAGGGAAGATTTGCCTGCAGCAACTGCTATCCAAGAATTTATGTTAATGCATATCTTTAGACCCCCTGCATTCCTTTCTTATGTTTTTATCTTTAAACTGGATGTAAATTAGACAGTCTTTCAACCACTGAGTAATTTCAGATAGAGAAGTGTCATTTAATAGCCCTTTGAGTAAAGCAGGCTAGCTATTGGTTTCTTCCATGCCAGTAGCAGGTATGTAGCCGGGGGGGGGGGCCCTTGGGGGGCTTTAGCCCCCCCCTCACGAAATTCTGATGGTGGTCCGCGAGAAGGCCTTACTGGTACATTATTTAAACTGTTATGCTTATTCATATCATGATCTGATCACCATACTCAATATATCCCATATGCATGGGGGTATTGGGGTAATGATACAAAAGGTTTGCTAGGGTAGACCCTCTTTCACTCAGACTCAGCCCCCTCCCCTGAACCAAACTCAGCCCCTCGCCCCCCAAAACAAAATCCTGGCTACGGGCCTGGCCAGTAGAATGGTGAATTTGCTCCAGGTTTTAGTCTGACTTTTAGAGGAGCTATCCAGAGTTTTGAACCTATTATAGGAATCGTACTTGGCAACGTGGAGAGCTCCTTAAAAAATTAAATTAAAACTTGGAAAGAATCACCATTCCACCTACATGAAAACCACCAGCTGCCATGAGGTTCAATACAATATTTTGAAACCTTTCTGGGCCCTGCCTTTCATGTGATGTTAAGACTATCTTGATTTGAAATTCTGCATTGGAAATAGATCCTTTGTAAATCAGGATCAGTGTACACATCAAATGTACAGTAACAGCAAATGTACAGAACATGGATTCAGGAGGGAATGACCTAGAGAAGAACATATTGTGCTGAAAATAAGCTGCACTATGCTCCTATTTGCCAGTTAGTCTGGAACGCTTGTTTCCAGTTGCACCAAAGAGCAGCTGCTGAGAAGCTCGGGATGGGGAGAAAATCTCATCTGTTCCACATTTTCAAGCAAACCAGATTTCCCTGTTAATATGTGGCTTGGAAATCAGCAGTCCTAGATTGTGCAATGCAATTTCCAGCTCAAAAACTGGGCACAAAATGTGTATATTAGGGAAACTTGCATGCACAAATGCTCACATTAGGTAACGTTGCTATATATTATGGAAATAAATGTGTGTGAGAGGGAATAATGCATACCAAAAGCATGTGTTGAGGGAAATGGATTTTAAAATTCTGGATTTTAAAAATTGCAGGCTGAAGAAGAAATTAGACAGAATGGACTTATGATTAAATATGTGCAAAGCTGGCGGCTGTCTCTTCATGCACATGGCCCTATAAACAATATTTACAGCACATACAGCCATATGCACCCATACCACACTTTCCTCCCATTAATCTTTTTGCAGAATCCACCTGGATTAATTGTTTAGTTTTCATCCATAGCCAAACTGTAATCTAAGTACCTATACAGGCATCTTTGTGCATTCACTGCCATTGACTCATGTCTTATCTTTTCAGTCCTGTTGTTTCCACTGTTGTTTCCTTCATTGCTCAATTTAAATTGTATTTCCATAGAAGCAAATGATTGTCTATTTGTAAATTGTTATTAGCAATGCACGAAAGTGGAAGAAGACAACAGAATAGGAAAGACAAGAAACCTCTTCCAGAAAATTAGAAACATTGGAGGTAAATTTCAGGGGAAAATGGGCATGACAAACAACAAATATGGCAGGGATCTAACAGAAGCTGAAGAAATCAAGAGAAGGTGGTTGGACTATACGGAAGATCTGTACAAGAAGGATAATAATATCAAGGCTAGCTTTGATGGTGTGGTGAGTGAATTAGAACCAGACATCCTGAGGAGTGAGGTTGAAAGGGCCTTAAGAAGCATTGCTAATAACAAAGCAGCAGGAGATGATGGGATCCTAGCTGAACTGTTTAAAATCTTGAAAGATGATGCTGTCAAGGTGATGCATGCCATATGCTAGCAAATATGGAAAACACAAGAATGGCCATCAGACTGGAAAAAATCAACTTATATCCCCATACCAAAAAAAGGGAAATGCTAAAGAATGCTCATGCTTTCATACAGTGACACTTATTTCTCATGCCAGTAAGGTAATGCTCAAGATCCTGCAAGATAGACTCCAGCAATAAATGGAGTGGGAGTTGCCAGATGTTCAAGCTAGGTTTAGAAAAGGCAGGGACCAAATTCTCAATATCTGCTGGATAATGGAGAAAGGCAGGGAGTTTCAGAAAAACATCTATTTCTGTTTTATTGACTATTCTAAAGCTTTTGACTGTGTGGATCATAATAAATTGTGGCAAGTTCTTGGTGGTATGGGGATACCAAATCACCTTGTCTGTCTCCTGAGGAATCTTTATAATGACCAAGTAGGAAGCACTGGCATGGGCTGGTCTATGAGGTCACAAAGAGTCGGAAGTGACTGAACGAATAAACAACAAAAAATTTAGAAAGCACCACGGAGCTAGAACTATGAGCATATGACCCCTCAAAAGTCCTTATCTAGAATGGGCAGAATCAACTGAGGGACAATTTCAATCAATTTCTTGAAGGGGAAGGAGGAAGAATTATTCCACTGTTCCCCAGGTTTGAGTCTCACCATGAGTAGTGGCAATAGCACAATTATAACACAATTTCAGTTATACAATTTGATAAAGCAGCCCAGTGTCCTCTAGTCTCCTCCTTCAGGTTCAAGAGAGACATCCTTCCTTTCTTTAGAGAACATGGCAAGGGAGCATCTACTTCTCAAAATCTGACCAACACAGAAAGGCTGACAGGAATCTCTATGGCTCAATGCGTAGTACTTCCTAGATATTTTGAAGATGTTACTCATAATTCATTCTTCAACATCACATAATACTTCCCAAACAGAATGAGTTTCTCTGAAACCCAAGAAAGAACCAGTGAAGGAAAATATATATCATCTCCCCCCGCACCCCCCTGAAATAAGATTTATTCGTAGTGTGCCAGAGTGACAGTTAGCAAATCCATCTCTTCCTGCCAAAGCAGCTTTTGCTTTTCAAGCGTTCTATCTTAAAATGACAAAACATGGCTTGGGAAGAAGTTTCCATGCACCTGCAGCTTGACCCCAAACCACAAATAACAGGACAGGAAATGATATCTCATGTGTTGCTTTATATATAGTTTTCCACGGGTACATGACTTGTACCAATGCATGATTGGTGGTGTGTTGGTTCTTTGAGATACTCATAATTCTTTTTGCACTAGTAGATGATGTGGGAAACGTCTCTTTTTCGAGATCATCATACATATACATACACACGTATGCACACGCACATACATTTGTCGAAGTTTTGCAGTGTGAGAGTGTGGTGATAGGTGGAAAGGGCATGCATGAGTCCTTTCACAGACATTATAGGTAAGACTCACAGTTTATTCTAGCTTGGCATACTAGGTGTGATGTTTCTTGTCCAAAAATCACAGCTGAAATGCTCCCTCATTCAGCCTAGCTAAGAGGAATGTGTGGCCAGGAAGCTCTCTTTTAGCTCCTTGCTTTTTGAATTCACACAACTTCTAGAATGTGGAGATGGCCTATGCTGGCACAGTATGGGTTCCCTTGTGTAGGCCGTGCCTACTCACTCGTATGGGAGAGCTTTCCAAACATTTCAGGTTGGTGACACAGTTTTTAGATGTGCATCATTTTGTGACACAGCAATTCACTTTTACGAGCAAACTGGAGGTTAAAGTAACCTCTTATAAGAGATAGGGATGCATACTTAAATTGTAATAATGAAATCCATGGGGAATCAGCATATGTCATGAAAATGTTTCATTTATATTTTTAAATATATATTATTTAGGGCTTATGTCACACAGGGGTTTCTCATGACGTTCATGCAGCACTCGTATACACTGCAGCCGACACACTAATGTGTCATGAGAAACATTTGGAAAGTTGTGCCCTGAGCAATATCGACATTTGTTCTTTGTAGGGACAAAATATACCTTTCTCCCCTTGAGAATTGATGGAAGCACACACAATAATAGTAATAAAGAATAACATGTGTTCCCACTGCCAGTTTTTATTGTGTTGGTACACAATGTTTCTTTAGAACTCGGATATCTTGCTGAGTATTCTCTCTTTGTTCAACTGGTGAAAATAAATGCAAGATTTCCCACTGAGGATAGTAGAAGACAAAGCCTGTAGAGATAAGGGAATGCTGCTTCCCTGCCAAGATTTTGACCATCTCTTGAAGCAATTTCCAAATGAACAATGCCTGCCACAAAGGAACCACATTTGACCTCCATAATGGCTATCATTTCCCATACACCCCACTAGCCCTCCCAAGCATTCGAAGCTTTTTATCATCCTACGCTTTTGTGTGCTGAAAGCATTAAAGCAACTTAATAGAGTAGATTCTCTGTTGGCATAAATTGGGCTAGCTCTGTGAACCTGAATGGATCTCTGCCTAGCCTTTGAAGCACCTGGGGACACAACTCAATATTTTCCATTTTCTTTTTCTTTCTGCAGATGAAAGCACACGGGAAGAGTGAACTTTCTTCTTCTAGAGCTAGGCTCACACTTACATTGCATACCGAATCTACATGAAAGCATTCTTCCTCTACATGAAGAACGGGGGGGGGGGGGGGGGGGGGCAAAAACTTGTATGGGATAGTGTGCGGAACACTTTGCATTTTAGAAAGTGTTCCTTAGAACTAAATCCAACACTTGGTACAAGGTTAGGTATTCATAAGCATTTCACTGGACGTTTTTCTGTGCTGGGAACTATGCAATAAAGTAGGCTTATTGCATAGTTCTACTGGGAAGCTGTTGTAGCATTCTCACAGGGCAATGGCAGCCACCACCAGACCCCGACTAACTCAGCCACCACCAGACCCCGACAACGTGACCAACAACCAGGGTTGAATCATAAAATTGTAGAGTTGGAAGAGACAAGAGCCATCCAGTCCAACACCCATTATGCAAGATTTATTTATTTATTTATTTACTGCATTTATATACTGTTTTCTCACCCAAAGTGGTGTACATCAAGTAATGGCAATATTCAATGCCAACATATATAAAAACCAAAGCATAATAACTAAAATGATAACATAACTATAAATTAAACCATTAAAATCATATTAAACATAGAACATAAACAGACATTTAAAACAATGAAAACATAGAATTAAAAACATCTTAACATAACATTAAAATCACATAATCCAGAATTGTAATCCAAAGCCATTCCTATTGTCAGTTACACTTATTTCTATTCATTCTTGTACTGATGTACTTTACTGCCTGAAGGCTTGGTCCCATAAGCCAGGAGGGAGGGCACTGATCTAATTTCATTGAGGAGGGAGTTCCAGAGCCGAGGGGCCACTGCTGAGAAGGCCCTTTCTCTTGTTCCCACTAGTCCTACCTGAGAGGAAGGTAGGACTGAGAGAAGGGCTTCCCCAAAAGATCTTAATCTCTGATATGGTTCATAGGAGGAGATGTGTTCAAACAGGTAAGCTGGGCTGCAATGGTTTAGGACTTTATAGGCTAAAGCCAACACTTTGAATTGTGCTCGGTAGCAGACTGGCAGCCAGTGGAGCTAATGCAATAGGAGGGATGTCTTCTCTCTGTATGCCACTCTGGTGAGGAATCTGGCTGCTGCCCATTGGACCACTTGGAGCTTCTGATCAGTCTTCAAAGGAAACCCCATGTAGAGCGAGTTGCAGTAGTCAGTCAGGATGTAACCAGAGTGTGGACTACCACGGCCAAGTCTGACTTCCCAAGGTACAGGAGCAACTGGCACACAAGTTTTAATGGTGCAAAAGCTCCCTAACCACCACTGAAACCTGGGGTTCCAGGCTCAACGATGAATCCAGGATCACTCCCAAGCTGCGAACCTGCATCTTCAGGGGGGTGTAACCCCATCCAGCACAACCCCACCCTGTTTTGCTTTTCGACTGACTAGGAATAGCTCTGTCTTGTCTGGATTTAATTTCAGTCATCGAGCACCGGTTCAGGACCTGAACAGCCTCCTTAGCAGCAGGTGGAAAGGAGTGATAGGGAACACAGAATCAAAGGATGAATGGAGAACTCATGACAATATGACAGAAATATGTTCCATGAATTGAACTGAATTAATGAAAAGTGTTTCTGCCAATGAAGGGGAGAGGGACAAATCTCTAACCCTATCAGTCGGATCCCTTGAACAATCGTGTAGCATTTGATGGGTTTGGAGGGCTGCTACAGGAAGGGTGCGCAACCCTTCCCTCCAAATCCCCTCCCCACACTCTTTTTGGTTGAACTACCCTTTCCAACTCCTACACTTGGAGGATTTATACGAATGTCCCTTGTCACATGCTAACATAAATTGATTTTATTTGATGTTCCAGGTATAATACAGTTCCAGAAACTCTTCAAATACTCCCCGCCCCCACCCCCAAAACATACTGACTGGTGATCTAGGTACACACTGAACTATTCAAATAACTGCAGTATTATATCAGAAAATTGATTGCTTCATTGACTGATTGGAATGGCTTGGATATATAAACTCCCCTTCCTCATCAGAGTTCTGGACAGGTCAGATGAAAACACACAATTAAATCAAATATAGTCTAAAATTGTATGTCTAAAAACACAAATTTACAGAGGTATAAAACTAGAATTGCAAATACCATGATTTGTGATTCTATATCTGTGGGAGATACATTCCTGAACTTAGCATGGAAAAAGGAAATAGTCGATAATAGCAAACTTTATTTCTTATGTGAAGATTTCAGGATGGCTTACAATAAAATCTATTTAAAACAATAAGTAATTGCAGAAGTATTAAAATATTAAAATATCTTGAATAGTTTCTCAATTAAAAACAGATGATTTAAAACCAGTTAAAACAATCCTGAATAACCATAAAACCATGCAGCCTGGATAAAATCAGTTTGGCTTTAATAAAAAGCCAAGTTTTAACTTCGAGTCAAAATGTTTCCAGTATTAGTGCCAACTGAATCTCCAAAGGGAGTGAAGTCTACAACGGTGCCAAAACAGAGAATTTAGGTCTTTGTATGGGATTAAGTACCCCAAAGGCACCATATTCCATCTGATCTTGGAAGCCAAGCAGGGTCAGTCCTGGTTAGTAATTTAGTGGGATACTCAGAATGAATACCAGGTTCTTCAGGCTCTGTTTCAGAGGAAACACCTCTTTGACTCACCAGACAGGGCTTACGTCAGTGGCATATGCCGGTTGAGCCCTAGTTCACCCAAGGAGCCCGCTGGCTCCCATCTCACAAAAGAGATGAACTTGTGACAAGGCTCCGTTAGTCAACAAGAGTGGAGCTGGTGTATGCTGCTGTAACATGGGAAGCTTCCCATGTTGCATAGGAAGCAATGGGGGAAAGCCGCGTGATCGACTCTTCTCCCTATAGGATCAGTTTCTGGGAAAGTCAGACAATGTGGGGCATGGGGTGACGGGCTTCCCACCCCTCCCCAATGGTGGTTGGAGAATTTACCACAATGCATGACCATTCCAGCAGCCCATGTGAAGAGATCACAAGTAAACCCTTTGAAACAGAGTCACCATAACTCAATGGTAGAGTTGAATGCGCACTCCCACATATGTCAATACGAGCATCTTGAATCGGGCTGGATCAAGCTCTTGTGGCCAGTGCAGAAATTTCAAAGTGGCTTTCACATGGTCAGTACTTGCTGTCCCCATCTTCACTGAAGGAACAGCTCTATGCAAGATCTGTAGCATCCAGAATTATTTTCAAGTAAAGCCCCATGAAGAATGCATTCTAATTGGGAAGTTATCGGAAAATGGTCTCCCATGGCCCAATCATTCTGAGTCAGGAATGACCATAGCTAGTGGACCAACGTAAGCTGTTTGTGAGCACTCCTCACCATTGAGGCCACCTGGCCTTGCAGTGACATCTCAAGATCATGGAGAAATTTAGATCTGTTAGTTGCTCCAGTCTAATGACCTCATCAGATTGCCACCAGTGTTGCTCTAATGGTGGTGGCATGCACTGGCTCCACCCTCCTTCAACCATGGAGCCGTGCCATTGTCTGATAGAAGCTGACTGGTTCCGTGGGTCACCCGGGCTAAAAAAAGTGCATGCCACCAATTTTTGCCCTTTGTGATGAGGTGGTAAACCTATGCCACAAATCCAAAGAAAGCACCTTTGACAACAAGGTCATTAAGCCAACTGAGGCAACTGCCCTAGTTAGATGGAAAAGTTAGAAAATAACATTCCTATGTATATTTCTCCTGAGCTCTATGGCTGCTCTCAGGCATAGGGAAGGATGCTATCTCATTGTCAGTACTGAAGTAAGATACACCTAGCAACCTAGAGCCCAATCAGCATCTGTATTTGGGACATGGGTAGAGAAAGCCATCTTGTCCTTTGCCACAGGCAGTCAAACATCTCGAGCGTGTAGATTTGCCAGTGTATGTGTCTCATTTTCTTTATATTGATGAGACATGTGCATAGGGGTTTTTTGGGGGGTGGGGGGATGGGGTAGAATTTCAAAACAAGCAAGAAATATAAATTGTGACGATTTACATTATAGGGTTTATATTTATAAAAACCAAAGCATAAAAAGATTAGTGTGAGAGCTCGCTCTAGGGGCTTTTATTGGAACTTTCCAGTACAGTCAAAGACAGACTCTATGCAAAATTAACAAAGGTTTATCTATAGTTAAGAAACTAACAAATGGGTTTTGCATGAGCTTTCATGGACTGAACTCCACTTCATCAGATGCATATAGAGTTATCCAACTTTCATGCATGTGCACTGTGTCTTCATGCGAGTGCACACACACTCGTAGGGAACACATTGTTGAGTATGAAGCTGTAGACAGTGAATGGAAGTAAGAGCAGAAAGAATTGGCAGCAACAATTACACTGCTATTGGCCATGCATGAAACTGCCACTGAAAGCAAAATAATACTTGCTTCAGACAATATAAGGTAGATCTGTATGCAGGAAGAAGTAGGCTCTCTCAATCTATCTAGTCCTAGTCTATTGGCCAGCTGATGGAAATCAGGAAGATTTAATCTTATTTCTCTTTTCTTTATTTTTCATATTAGTTGAATTTATATCTGTTATCAATTCCTCTCTTCTCAACTTGTTTCGTGGCTCCCTGCCTCATCTTCATAGGTCCCACTTACACTGCCATTATAATACAGACTGAAGTGGTCATATCATC
This sequence comes from Anolis sagrei, assembly GCF_037176765.1. Taxonomy (NCBI): domain Eukaryota; kingdom Metazoa; phylum Chordata; class Lepidosauria; order Squamata; family Anolidae; genus Anolis; species Anolis sagrei. Next base: position 187,560,922 of record NC_090021.1, read on the forward strand.
CAGTTCAAATTGCTTAAACTGCATTATATGAGTCTATAGTATCATATAATGCAGTTCAATCTAAATTATAGTGGTAGTGTAAATGGGGTCACAGCAACAGTGTGAGGTAGACCAGGGCAAAAGAGAGAGAACGACTTGTCGAAAGTCACTCAATGAAACGAATGGCTCAGTAGGGATAGGATAACACTGGCCAAAACACATTTTGGTGACTCAAGTGTTAGACCTATTTCTTGACCTTCTCATTCCAAAAATGGTACCAGTTTCCCCCTATCGGCTCAAGCTTTTGAAATACAGAACATATGCCATCTACCAGTTGCTATCTGCTTACCCATAGAAAACCATGATAACCATATCTAAGAAACTAGAGCTGATCTAGGCCATCCAGTGCAATTTTTTTCAAGCAGCTCCCCAAATAACCCTAGGAACAGACCTAAAAACCAAGACACCAATAATTTTTATACTGTTGAGCTGTGCAATGTATTGGATAACATTATATTTATTCATGCTTTTGGTATACATATATGAAGAGAAAATATTGTGTTTATTGATTGGGGGCCAATCTCCCCCCACCCCCACCACTCACGGTTTTCCTAAATTCAATGCAGAAAGTCCAAGATTTGGCTAATCGTTATTCTGTTCCTCCTTAGTAATAATCTTCCCCCTCTAATTGTCTGTCCACACCCTTTTTACCACACTTTGATGTTGTTCAGCAACATGTGTACTGGTGATTTACAATTGTGAAATGTGCGAGGGCGTGTTTCTCTTTTAACTTAATTTGTTCTTGTTTGGGTTATTACTCCAGTGCTATAATATCTGATCTCTTACTTTTATGACTTTGCCCTTTCATTTCTCATGTTTGATTTGGCTCTTGGTGTGTATGTTGCAGTCTTACTTTTGAATTGTGTTTTTACGATGTTTTTACTGATTATTATGCTATCTCGACTGCAATTTGCAGAAAGGCAGCTGACAATGTTTTATGTAGATATGCACGTATATGTTAATCCATACATACACTGCACTTAATAGTTAACTACTATATTTTCTACTAACAGAGAAAGGTATTCGATCATCTGTTTGTGTAGGAGCATCATGGGGTAGAAAAAATAGACGGTATCCATGACAATTGCATGATCTTCACAACTCCGTCATTTGATTGCTGGCTAGAAGTAGTAAAGAACAAAGGAAAATATACTAAATGGGTACAAAGATGAAGTATTTGATTCCCTTGGCAGATAACATACTTGATACATTCTGCTTAAGTTACTGTTGGTTTCATGGCTTCTTCTGGAAAAAATATCACCCAGATTTAGGAAAAAATACACTATGTAGTTTAATAGCAAAGGGTTAAACCATTTCCTGATGAACTACTTTTAAAATTCTGCTTGTTGGGTTTTTGGGGGCAGAGAAGAGGAAGAGGGGAAAACATGGAAGTAGGGATAGAAACCTGACAGTTTATTTTTCATCTGCATTCAAGAAAACCACGAAAGTGGTAAAACAAAAGGTGTGCAAGGTGCCTCATGGCAACCCATGCACTTTCCCTCTTTCCCCAATCACATGAGGCATTGGGACAAAGTGCACTGGCACCCGTCCCCATCAGACAGGGAAAAGGGTGGCTCTTTCCCCTAACACTTGAGAGAAAGACCCCCAAAAATACAGGTAGCTCCATCTGAGCTACCCAAAAGTCACTTACCTTACCGTCATTGGGGAAACATCTTGAGATGCCTCCTCTATACTTCAGCCATGAATGGGGCAGGGCCAAGCCGGCATCATGTAATGGCACTCAGCAGCCCCCTTGGCCAAAGAATAGCAAGTATCACCTTTTGTGATAAGGTGGTATATATTCATGAGTACGACACAGTTGCCCTCCCCTGGAACCCGTCTTAAAATCTAAGGAGCATCTATGAGCAGTCAAGGTTTTTGGGAGGTGGCTAGCCATGTCAGTTTCCCATGCATCAGACTTCCATCGTTTGGAAAGTTATGTTGAGTTTAGATGGAGTCGGGTTCATGTGGATGATCTAACTCTAAACTTAGGGCATGTGATGCACGATCTTGGTCAATAATTTCCCAGGCCAAGAATCCTGTCAGATGTACTTTTTCTGCCTATACACTAGCCAAGAACCACCAAGCAACTATTTGGCATCCCCCCCCCCCAAATCGATTCCCCCCTCCCCCAAATATCCCTCCCATGTATGTGCATGTACCGGGTGCCGGGGGGGGGGGAGGAGGTGAGGGGTGTGGAAAGAAAAGAGGTGGTGGGGAATATTGAAAAGGTTCCAAAGGAGCCTATCTTGGAACCCTTATTGAATAATAAAATTGTATGTTTGGAGCAGGGCAACTGCAATTACTATAAAAGACAACAATGTTTGGTAAATTAAAAGGAAGATGACATTACAGGTGGATTGACTAAATCAAGAAAGTGATAGTCCTGAGTTTGCAAGGTCAGAGCAATCTGTTGAGGACAGAGGAACTTGAATGTCTCTCATTCAAAGGGTCGGCATAAGTCTACTTGATGGCAGTTCACAACAACTGCATCGGAAAAGCCAAATCTGGGAGCATCCTGAACTTCTGTATTTGCCCTGTTGGGCCTACAGTTAAGTATTTTCCCCTCTTGCTTTGAACTAGTTGTCTTGTTAGACTGCATTCTAGATTTCAGTGCTGCAGGTTTGCCAACATGGAAAAAGTCATTGGGGGAAGGCAAACTTCTTCCTTCACTCTTTCCCTCCCTTACTGCAAAACTGGGCAGCAACAACGAAAAGGAAAGGAGATTCCACCTATACAGGAGGAAGAACTTCCTGAGTATAAAAACCATTTAATGGTGGAACACTCTGCCTCTGAGGAGGCATCTTCTTTGGAGGCTTTTAAAATGACTATGTGTGTGAGGGGTAGGGAGATGGGGGGTGCTTTGATGGTGCTTTTCCTGCATGGCTGGGGGTTGGACAGGATGACCTATGTGGTA